>NC_060182.1:69932403-70258903 GCF_021184085.1 Oncorhynchus gorbuscha | reverse complement strand
GAAAGTCGTTGTGTGAGAGACAGCCATATCTGTCAAGGTTGGGCAGAAGATGTTTCTACTGTGTACAGTAAGCGCACCCCATCACACGGTGAGATTAGCAGTCCGAACCGCGGAGCAATGCACTACGCGGCACTCTACAGGGGTCATTCCTGCAGCCTACCTTAAATTTACTGCCTCTTAATATTCTGTCATAGTTAAACATTTTATTGCTCTTTTTTTATGACCATATTCTTATGTCCCAAGCTTATGAACTTTTCTATGCAAATCACTGACTTCTCTCTCTGTCTCCACAAAAGTGGTGGTGGAAGTGTCTTCTGGCGTCCCTTTTGTTTAGGAAGGAAATTAGTCATTCTGTGAACGGAGCTGCTCTTCATACAAACATATCATTCTTTATTGTGTTTTCCCAAATCCAGTGGTGTAGTGCTGGTGTAAGCTGAGCAGAGCAGAGAGCTCTCCATTTAACCATGGGAAGTATACTGTGTGTTCCTGTTCCAACATATTACTGCTTTGGTGGAGTTCATTGCAGCCTACATAAATATCTCCACCTCATTTGTCAAACTAAGTCTTTCCTTTAACTTTGTCGATTTCCTCTTAACCCCTTGAATTAGAGGCAGCAAATGCCCTCACAGGAAGACAGAGGGAAGAAGGGACAGCTGTGGTCGGCTACAAATGACTGAAGAAACTGGTGCCTGCCTCAGCCATCAGGAATTCATGACCTCACGTCTCCACTGTGCCCGTGTGCCCTTTGTGTTGGCCACGGTCGGCTCAGAACAGGCAGAGGAGAGGAGCTGTTATGTGTAGACTACTGTAACGCTAGAACATTGTGGGGAGAAAAGAATCAGGAACTGATACTGTTATTCTAGCCCTGTTTTTATTTGTCTTGAGTTTTCCTTGTGATTCTACTGCACTGCACTGCTCTGGACTGTAACACACAGGGGACCTTGTTCTAAGAATGAGATCAACACTCACTTCACCGCTCTGTATTTTTACACTCCTCTTCCTCTAGTCCGCTTTCTCCATGTTTGTTTTCCTTTCTTATACCTCTGAGGCCAGACAAGCCAGTAGCGAGAGAGAGAATGGGGGAGAGAGGATGAGCAGGAGATGTACAAGTGTGAATCTGCCACTTTGGGGAGGGGTTTGTGAATACATTTAGATGTTGTCCTGTGAATTTGACTCCCAGTGCAGTGCTCTCCCAGAGCTACACAGAGAGAAGAGAGCGGGGCTACTTTTTAAGATGAAGCAGTCATGATCATTCCCAGCCATTTTTTGTCTACAGATGTATGGATCCTTTAGCGACAGGCTAGTGGGGGAGGGAGAAGCTCCATGGAGAGCAGAGAGCCTCCCTACAGGCTACCAGAGGACAGGAGAAGAGAGGACTGACCAGTGGCCAGGGGCCCGAGCTATTGTCCTGGTGCCATGGTGACTGTCTGGGAGTGATCAATATTATAGTACATTAGTGAAATCGGGCTATATGTATTCTACTATCTCTCTCCCTCTCTGCCCTCCCCCTCTCCCTCTCTGCCCTCCCCCTCTCCCTCTCTGCCCTCCCCCTCTCTCTCCCTGCTCTCCCCCTCTCCCTCTCTGCCCTCCCCCTCTCCCTCTCTGCCCTCCCCCTCTCTCTCCCTGCCCTCCCCCTCTCCTCTCTGCCCTCCCCCTCTCCCTCTCTGCCCTCCCCCTCTCCCTCTCTGCCCTCCCCCCCTCCCTCTCCCTCCCTGCTCTCCCCCTCTCCCTCTCTGCCCTCCCCCTCTCCCTCTCTGCCCTCCCCTCTCTCTTCCTGCTCTCCCCCTCCCTCTCTCTGCCCTCCCCCTCTCCCTCTCTACCCTCCCCCCTCTCCCTCTCTGCCCTCCCCCTCTCCCTCTCTGCCCTCCCCTCTCCCTCTCTGCCCTCCCCCTCTCCCTCTCTGCCCTCCCCCTCTCTCTCCCTGCTCTCCATCGCTCTCTGTCTCCTGCATGCTTTGTAACGGTAGTTATTTGATTGGGGAAGGTGCTTTCAGGAGAGAGCGGCCTGGAAGAGGTTGATGTGGGGAGGTGCAGGGTAAGTGTTCCTGAATGGTCCTAATGAAGGTGGCAAATGGAGACATAAAGAGGGAATGGGTACACTTTTCATTTTGCTCTGACACTGTCGCTGCCCCCCAAAGCCCTTGAGGGGGCATTTGGAGAGGGTGCGACCATGCTTAAAATTCCCTTCCTCCTCCTCAGACTCATTGTTGAGGATATTGACCTTGGAAAGGGGCGAGTATTGGAGTGGGGGTTGGGTGAGGGCCGGGGTAGAGGTGGCTCTCTAGGTAGAGAATATGCACAGGTTAGTTGACCTACAGAGAAGCCACCCCCTCATACAGTACAACATGCCTGCATGTGGCCAGTCTGAGCCTACACACGGACATCTCACACATGTTGCTCACACACAGGAAGTCAGAGGAGAAATCGAAAGGCAAGTCACACAAATCAAAAAGCGTCAATGAACATGGCATCATAACTGCTGGAATCAATCACTCCAATTTCAGGAGTCCATGGCCCAGAATATGGGGGTCTTATGCTCACCCCTTCCCAATGTCCCTCTCCCTGACCCCAATCTATGTTAGACAAGTTCACCATCCTGTTCTTTCTCAGGCCCCAGTCAATGGGTGTCAATATTGTGGATTGGCTCAGCGACAGAGGCTGGAATGGGAGTCGATGAGGTGCTGATAAGCAAGAGGCTGCTTTGTTTTAGTAATGACGGCTTAAACGAATGCCCCTGCCCCTTCCCTTAACCTGCAGCAACACCTCAAACATAACGGAGCATCAACAAAGGGCTGCTCGACACAAACCCTGATCTCTGTGTTCGATCAGGCATTCTGCATGTCCACAGAGCAAACTGTATTGGGAAAAGAATGCGTTTTTCAACTCTAAAGACTATACAATGGAGGTGATGGATAAGATACTGCATGGCTTGCAGGTTATTTTATTATTCTGTAGTTTATGGTGGTTATGGGACATGAGGCATCCTCAAAGGAATGTTTGTAGGATTCTGTTAAAAATGGTGCTGAGCGGAAATCCCAAGTGGGAGTAGTACTACAGAAGAATCTGCAGGGATTTATCCTGCAACACTCAGTGGAATGAAGAGGGTAAAAATGTATAGAATTTGGGGCTGTAAAATGGTTAATTTTATTTTTTTCACACTGATTAATTGCTAGGTTAATGATATTTTATAATGTTACATTAACACGATTTAATACTCTTGGTTCTGCACTGCAATATCCAAAGTTCATTAGAAATTAATCATATCATACTGCTGACGGTGCAGCAGTCATTACATTTGTTGTAAGTATGATCTACTTCTCGATAAGACAGTAAGTTTGGAAAAAATAGTGGTGCTTTGACTTTATTTTGGACACGCAGTCATGCGCACAAACACACACACTCAGACACACACACACACTCAGACACACACACACACACACACACACACACACACACACACACACACACACACACACACACACACACACACACACACACACACACACACACACACACACACACACACACACACACACACACACACACACACACACACACACACACACACACACACACGCACACGCACACACACATGCACACACACACACATGCACACGCGCACACACACAAACTCAGACACACACACACACATGCACACACATACACACACTATACTGTACACTAGAGACGGCACAGTACAAACTGAAATCCAAATAAATGTTTTGCTCTCCACAAGCATTGATTCACTCTGCTGCTTGTCTGGTCTGCTCAATCCCTTGTCCCCATAACCAACCAATCATATCTCGATATATTTCAATGTGGCCACAAGAGACCCACAGTGCATGCTGAAACCATGCAGACGACTATTGCTGCCCTCTTGGCCAAACATTCTTGATACAGTACCATACAGTCACCAGTGCTGCATGCTTCCTCTAGTGTTAGGGGACAGAAACGGCATTGTCTCTGCTGTTACTAAATAGGAGTATCTATGATTTCATTGGAAGATTCACACTATGGGTGCATGAATGATAATTGAGGAAATGTGTCCAGTATTTGATACAGGAGAACCATAGTATATTCGGTACACAAAAGACTGAGACAGTAGAAAAACACAAGGATCTTCTCAACGGCTCATTGGTTCTGTTAGCATTCTGCTGTAGGACGGATTCTCCCTTTGTCTAACCAGGTTCTTCAAACGGTGTTAACCTGCTAACAATACAGTCTAACAGTAGAGTCCTCCTCCTCTCCAATGTCAGGCCTTTCATGGCGTGACAGTTGCACTATACCTCTGCAATTACTTTTCAATTAGCACGATGAACATTTCCAACACTGCGGCACAATTATTTTATAGCCTAGTGTCTTTGCCCATTAATGGTGCTAGCAACAGCACGGGAGTGATAAACCATCTGGCCAGGCTCCCAAAGAGATAGAGCACACTTAATGGAGTGAAAAAGTAAAAGCAATTAATGTCACATTAATATAATGATAATAATGCCTTCCCTTGCAGCACTGGTGAGCAGGGGGCCTGGGACAGGGCTTCCACTGAGTCTGCTGCCCTGCTAAACAGAGGAGAGATGACCCATCCCACCAGACTGTTGGCCCCAAAACAGCTCTCACTATGGGTTCAAGGAGGCCAAACCAATCCCCCTTAAAGCTGAAAATGGGGCCAGTTTTGGGGGGGTTTACCTGTGTTATATTGCTGGTATGTTGGTGCTGAATTAATGGATGGCTGGTTGAATGGCTGAATGATTGCATTCAGAGTACATAAAGTAATGTATTTTAGAGTTTTGGGTGATCACACTGTATGTCCTCTCTGTGTGTTGTACGGCTAGTGAGTTCTGGAGTAGTGATTGTATGCAAGGCATACGTTCTTTAGGGACTTAATTGCTATCAGTCCTATGGGAGTGTGTGTGTACACCCGTACGTGCATATATGTGTGTCTGTGCGAGCGCATGTGTGTGCCGTACAGTATGTGCGTGCATGAGTATGTGTGTGTGTGTGTGTGTGTGTGTGTGTGTGTGTGTGTGTGTGTGTGTGTGTGTGTGTGTGTGTGTGTGTGTGTGTGTGTGTGTGTGTGTGTGTGTGTGTGTGTGTGTGTGTGTGTGTGTGTGTGTGTGTGTGTGTGTGTGTGTGTGTGTGTGTGTGTGTGTGTGTGTGTGTGTGTGTGTGTTTGGCAGCTCCTGTCTCCTGAGTGGCTCCCCTGTCCCCTCCTATCTCCTGACCCTTCTGTGTTCCCGCCGCCCTGCTCTGTTTGTGTTAATTCCTCTACATCTCCTGGGTGGCTTACATTAGAATATCTTAACCACTGGGCTGCATTAGCATAGCGTGATGGATGCCGCTGAATCTCCGTGCCAGATAATGTCCACATTTTGCATTTTAAACTAAGCTACGCCATGGACGTGCTATCCATTTTCACAGGGGGAAATTAGGCCCTGGTGGGAGAGCGCCTGGCACTCTGTCATCCCAGGTAAAGCTCCCTGCCCAGGTTTTATGACACCACTGGGGCACCATACTGAAACAGGTTGAGGGTCACTGACTGTCCAGAGCTGGACATCTATGATGTCAACAAAAAAAACATTGAATAAACTTTCAAATGATTGTTGTGAAGACTGAACAAAGTAAGAGACGCTGGGTCATTTCAGGTAGAGAGATTCTTTAGTTAGGTCTATGTGTGCTGAACTCCTATAGCAGTCTATAGCAGTCTATTGCAGTCTATAGCAGTCTATAGCAGTCTATTGCAGTCTATAGCAGTCTATTGCAGTCTATAGCAGTCTATAGCAGTCTATTGCAGTCTATAGCAGTCTATAGCAGTCTATAGCAGTCTATAGCAGTCTATTGCAGTCTATAGCAGTCTATAGCAGTCTATAGCAGTCCCATTCAACACTGAGCTGCCTACAAGCGAAGCGTCATGCATCATGCATCATGCTCTATTTAATCTGTATAATTCTCCAGGCATCACCTGTTCATAAGTCTCAATGCATTCAGACTCCATCTCCTGTGTGACTGTGAGAGGCTGGGTGTTGATTCTCGCTACAAGGCTGTCACGGCCCCCGGCAGCTGATCAATATGAAGAAATCAGCCCGCGTCTTTATGTGACATGAGATAGTTGTACATTTATAAGCCTCTTCATGAGATAAGACCGCGATGCTTGAGCTAACGTCATACACAGTGACACTCACCACCCCAGCAACAGCTGAAAGGCGCTGAGATGCTTATTAGGCAATAGAGTGGCAGAGTCTATATCCTCCGCTAAGGAGGAGGAATTGAATGTTAACGTACAAATAGTTTTTTTTTTATCGTACCAATGCCATTTTCAAGATACATTTTCGTCTTATTATTTTTTATTTTATTGTCTGAAACGACATAAATACTATATGTAGAAATCTTGCCTGGCAAATGTGAATGCATCAATTTTAAACACTACACTATAAGCATTATAGAATGAATGTGACTCTTGAGATTGATGAATTGCTTTCTCCTTATAGAAGCATGAAAGGCATTCCAAAACAGCCCAGTAATTCTGTAATGTTCCGCTAATTACGTTTGACTAATTACAATTCTTTTACGTGGCGATATTATATGCTGGGAGTTTCCCCCCCTCATAATGCTGTAGCCCCTCTTTCTGCTTCATTGATCATGATTGGATACGAGGGCCTCCGTTTTTTTGTTTATTCTCTAATTAAATATTAGCTTTGACCACTTTAGGGGTGATAATTACACTATTAATCCCCACTCATTGACCGCCCAGAATATGATCAAGTAAGACTTGGACATTAATGAGATGACTGGACATATTCGTTATTTTTCTTCCCGGTTAGGAAAACCCAGACAGGATGCTTTCAACGTTGAGGACATTGACTGGGATCAAATTACATCCGCTTCTAAGTACAAGATTGATCTGAAAGAAAAGCCTGTCTTTATGACCTAAGTGTTTCTGAATAAAGCACCACACATTGCTCCCCTCTGTCCTCTCACATGCCCCATAAAGACAGATCCTCTGGAATGGAGTGTGGGGTATGTGAAGAGAGAGAGAGAGAGAGAGAGAGAGAGAGAGAGAGAGAGAGAGAGAGAGAGAGAGAGAGAGAGAGAGAGAGAGAGAGAGAGAGAGAGAGAGAGAGAGAGAGAGAGAGAAAGGGAGAGAGAGGGAGAGAGAGTGGAATGGGAGGGAGAGGGGAGAGAGGGGGAGGGAGGGAGGAGGGGAGTGAAGAGAGCGCGACTGTGCTCTCCTCTGATGATGGATAGCAACAGTGGGGAGAACAAAACCAAGCATTCCTCATGCTGTCACCACAATGAAACAGGAACATAACAGGATTTGGTCACAATGCGAGCGGAGCACTTCAGAAAGATGCCAGGCCATCATGCCACTTCTACTGGAAGTCAAAGACTCCATCCATCACACTGCATGTCCTCAACATCTGACTTCTTGGTCTCGCCTCTCCACTCCTCACCACACTGTCTGTCTGGCTTTCCTGGGATTTCCCAGAGCTCCAGAGCCTGTGATTAATTCATTTGTGTGGCCATTGTTTCGCAGTTGTTGTTATTCCATTGAGGTTGAAGGCAGGCAGGGGGGAGAGGAGTGCTGGGTGTAATGTACTGTATGTGTATAGCTGGCTGTGGTCTGAAACAAAACACATCTGGATAGATTAGTTTTGATGGTTTAAGCTGCTCTCATCAGAGTCCCTTTTCCAGTACTGAGATCATATCTGTTTCTCTAATTCAGACAAATCATGCAGAACACGGCTGCTTTGCCTGCCTCATATTCAGACTAGCTCGGGCCAATCTATTCCTCATTCATCCAGAAGTTCTCAAACAAACAAGGCAACAGTAAACGTCGTCCCCCTTGGGCCAATAGATATATCTCATGTGACTAACAACTTTCAGTTAATTAATATAGCTCCCGCCTTGGGCCAATGAGTGTCATTCTGTAAATGCCAGATATTTTTGACAAGACTCATCATTTACCCAAGTTTAGTCCAAATCGGGCCAGGGATGTCTGAGATATCATGTGACTAATGTACTAACTGATGGAGACAAATCCACAGTCCCCTCCCCGATTTCAATGTGGGGACAAAAAAATGGGATAACTATCTTGAATCAATTGTTTTATTACATAAAATGTTTAATAATGTTATTTTATTGCATTTTTAACTTTAGTAAGAGCTGTAAAGAACATGTGTCACGTACAGTGCATCCAATGATTTGAATTGACTTGTGGACAATCCATCTGGAGAGCTTTGTGATAGCTGATTGACCCCTCAATGTCCCAAGGTAAGAGGTCAGCTCTATCAGTATAGAGGGTGAGATCCCCTCTGTGGGGTGTAGCCCCCTAGTCCTACCATAGCAGAGAACAACAGGGTAGGAATAACACTTCTTCACAGACCTGAATGGATGCTGGTTTGTGATAAACATAATTGAGTAATGCTCCTATGTGATATGTGAATATTGTGTTCAGGGTAGAAAATTAAGGATTGGGGAAGGGGGACATTCTCAAAATTAAAAGTTGTAGCCTATTAGTCTGTGTTTGGTAGCTGAGCACGCTCCCATGCCTAGCACAGCAGCTAATAGGAAAAGATGTGTGGAAGTGTATGATTTATGGTTGTACGCAGGCAGGGGTGGAATAATTTGGTGCAGAACGGGTACTTACTGAACGGCAACAACTCGGCTACTTATCCGTACTTTCTGGTGATAAATTAGCTCTTGTTTAAAGCAGCCAGAGACCCATTTTTCATTTTGATTACTACACTTGATATCTCTTTCTTTCTTACTCTTTCTTTGTCAGCAGTGGTCCTTTGCATTTTTTGTGTATTGAGGCAACGTGTTTCAGTAGCTCTGTGCGCAGCTCAGGGCTGGTTCTCAACCCTTCTCTGTCTGGAAGCTGCTGTGTGTTTAATTAGCTTTTCCCCGCATGCCATTTTTAAAAGCAGTAATTCTGTTAATTGTGAAGCGGTCCAACATGAGAATTAAGCAACATGGCTTCCCTCATTGACCGTGGGCTGTCCTGTCCTGCTGCCAGCTGGCGGCTGGGGTCCTGTCAGTCACTGGGCGACCCCTGTCAGGACCTTTCCCTGCTCAGACAAGGTTCCCATTGATCCCCCCATCGGCCCTCTGACAGGAAGCAGCTTCGGCAGGGGAAATAAGCAGGTGAAATATTAAGTTATAAGGCAGCTTCCAATCAATAAACAGGGCATGGACCGGGAGCGGCAAGGCCAGGTCCCACAGCAACAGCTCCAGTGGCCTGGTGTAATGCGATTGAGGACTGTGGATCACCCCAAAGACCTGCAGGCAGAGCCCCCCTTCACTGACTGGAACCATAACGCTCTGTCCATGGCCAATACTTTGTAGTATCCTGGCACCTGCTCCTATTGTCCTCTCCCTGGCATTGCCAGCCATGCCCAGGCCCAGCCTATTGCTGGCAGAGCTGAATACTCTACAGACAGCATAAATAAAACATATGAGAGCCGTAATGAGGACAAAGCTGCCAGGCCAACACAGCCAGAGAGCTGCAGGGACAGCCACAGACAGGTGCAGGGTCCACTGCAGGGCCAACACAGCCAGAGAGCAGCAAGGACAGCCACAGACAGGTGCAGGGTCCTCAAGTCCGTTGTCCAGTCGTGGCTTTGTGATTCAGTGTGGTTCTTGACCCCAGGGTGCTAGAGTTTGGCAGGTGTCATTACTTATCTTAGCCTTTACTCTTTGAACAGAACAGCTGAAGTGGGGGAATGCACCCTCCTGTCAGGCCTGTCTCCTGTCCCTGTTAGCCCCTGAGGGGGCAGGGGCCAGGCCTGCGAGGCAGGGCCGGCTCACTGAGAAGACCCTTGGTCCTGGAGCGCTGGGCCTCCGGGGTCTGTTCCTCCCACCCCTCTCCCTACCTCACTGCTGCTGACTGACAGTTATCTTCCAGCTGCGGGACACGCACCCCAGCAACCCAGCACTGATAAAATGTTAATGTAATTAACAGATAATGGCTGTTGTTTTTAGCTGTCAATACTCGGACCAGGAAGGGATAAAGGATTGGATCTCACAAAGTCACATTCAGATATCTGCCAGCCATTGTAGAATTCAATTATTTTGCCAACACTACCCCCACCTGTCTCCAGCCCCCCTCCACACCTCCACTGGTCTTTATCCTCTGCCTCCCACATGTAATCATCCTCACGTGATATTGACAGCATCTCAGGTCCAGAACAGTCAGACTGCTGTGGTTGTGTGGACAGTGGACAGCCTTCTCTCTGCTCTCTGCCCAGCACCTTTTGCCTGACGACTGAAACAGAATTCTTCCTGCTGCTCCACGTTCGCTACATACCTCAGTCAGACTGTCATCGTTGGAGTCGTTTGTGTGGTGATGTCAAAATGAGGGGTGTAGTACAAAACAAAGTCACCAGCGATTGGATCTTCTCTAACTAATTAGAGTATCAAAGCCAATGACAAATGTTCCAACCGCTGCTATACCCACGTGTATTATGGCTTTGGCCCAGCCCATCAGTTTCTGGCACCAATCAGACGGTCTAGAATTTCCATTCTAGAACTTGTCGGGGAGGTACTCAGATCCAGACTCATTGCGGAGAAGAAAGGTCTGAGGGCGTGGTGTAGAGTTTGGCCAGTGCAAGGAGTTTGGGTAGCCAGACAATAGCATCCTGCCCTGCCTCAGGAACTCTTTCATATCCAGCCACGTCTCAGAGCCAGAGTCAGTACAACTGGGATCATAAATCATGTGACTGAGGCAGGCATGCAGCCACTGAGCCCATCTCATCTCAGACACAATGGCGGGCGGACGGCAACGCTGCCAGCCACAAGACAAATATATTTACCTTAAACCAAAAACACAACGCCTATCAGGATGTGGGCAGTGCTGCTTTGGGCATCTGTTCCCTCACTATTCTCGTATTTTAATAAGTATCAAGCCTAAACAAGATTAGGCGCTTCCAGTTTATGAAATGTCAGGGAAGGCAGCGCTATCACTCATAATAAATAGGCTTATGCAAACAATGAGGTTTTTGCCATGTGCATAAGAGCTTGTTTGGTGCGAGCCGCGGTGATGCTGTGTGCTGATATGCAATTATTCTAAAGAGTATGAAAGTTCAGGTGTGAGTCTGCCGTCTTGATGGAGCAGCCAGGGATGTTCTGAGCAGCTACAGATTACCACAGGAATATTTTCATTTATAAAGAGGGCCAGGGGGAAATATCTGAGACGATAAGAAGAAACCTGATAGCCTGATAAAACACATTCCATAATGGATGATTCTCTGTGTATTCACAAATAGATTATGTTTTGGTAACATTTACTGTACAGTAGCTGATTGAACTGATTACAGCAATGTGTTTGTGTTAGATTGGATTACCCTTAATGACGGTAGACCTGAACTTTGATCAGTCCTCCTAAAGTGTTTGTGTGTCTGCTCTCTAATTAACCCAGTGTGTATGTGCTGCTAATGACACCTTAATTATCATTTGTGTAACAAGATTGCTCTCATTGCCATAATGAGAAAAACTCCTTCAAATGTTTGGCTGCTTATAACTGGCTTTCTTCACTTATTAGCAGATAATGGTTCATTGACATGTTAATTCAATCAGAAATACTATTTTGCTAAACAAAAATGTGAACACCACAAGTGCCAGGAGTTCTGTGTACATAAGAACCACTCGAACCGCCCAGTCACCCTCGTCTCCCTTCAACCTCATCACAGTGTACAGACCAGCTACCCTTCACCTAGCCTCCACCCTAGCATCCAGACCAGGGGGACTCAAACCACAAATCACAGCTGATTGGCCCTTTGACTGGCTACTGGAATCAGCTCTCTCCCTCCCACTGCTTCGGCGTTAATTGCCATGCAGGAGAGGCAGGAGAGTTGGGAGGGCCAGTGGCTCTTGACCTTGTCTCGCTCGTTAATAGCCCCGCAGTGCTGAATGAGAGGGATCTCAGGTGACGGTCTACACAAAACCAGAGGAATACAGGATACAGGAAGGAGACAAATATGGACCAGTCAGCAGTCAGACAGAATGGTTCTAAATGTACATTTTCCAGTTGCCATTTAGTGGGAGAACCTGGGAAGGTTGAACACCAGGCGGGCTGCAGCGTTCTGGATGAGTTGCAGGGGTTTGATGGCACAAGCAGGGAGCCCAGACAGCAGTAGTCCAGACAGAAGCAGACAGGATAATACAGACAGGATAGGCAGGATGCAGAATACAAGGAACAGGAAGAGGAAAATTGTGGATGATTAAGATGGGTCAGTCTTCGTTCAAAGAGATTTTCTCACATAGGCCAGGGTAATAACTGATGTTGTTTTCTCCCCATGTCAATAGGTTTGTGTCCTCATCTGGTATGGTTGAAATCATACATATTCCCCACTACCTCAGGAAGAGAAGCCCTTCCATCCCTCTCCTCCTCCTCTCAAGTCATTCTACAGTATTTATGTCTCTACCTCTCACACTCTGCTCCTGAAGAACCCCCTTGGTCTTGATTCATCTTCTGCATTTTGACTTTATGAGAGGTCATTTACATACCTGGTCACAGTGGTTACATTAATCAATTATGGATGAACAATTAGCAGAAATACTACGGGGGTGCTAAAAAAAACTGGATTGATATCGTCTGCTTACTGTATAATAGTGTGCAGAAAGTTATATTTTATATGAACATAGCATGAGTGCGAATCTATACCATTTGGATTCCATGTACAATACTTAGCAGTCAGGGCTGACTGAGTTGGAGAGGTAAGGTGAACCCAATGACTGAGATAGTGTGCCTGTGTGTGTAACGTAAATTCTATAAACACGTGATAGGTCATTCAGTAATACTTTCATCACACACACACACACACACACACACACACACACACACACACACACACACACACACACACACACACACACACACACACACACACACACACACACACACACACACACACACACACACACACACACACACACACACACACACACACACACACACACACACAGTCGATAGAGAGGCACAGCATACACACACCAGTACACACGAAAAGAAAAACCTTCAGTTAGGAATTTATGAATTGATTTCTTCCGCCCTATAAAGCCGATGTCTTCTTCCCTGAATGCCGTAATGTGTCCACTTGACCTTTCTTTGCGGGATCCTTTCTGTGGAATTGACTCCTAAGTGTTTGGCCCTGGCCTTTTCTGCACCATGCTGTCCTCCATCTGCAGTGTGGCCTGCCTGGCAGACATCAGCAGCCTGTCAGCACATCTCACTGCTGGACTAGAGATCCACACAATATAGTACATACACTGTAGCTTTACCATAGAGAGGCTTCTCACAACACGGAGATGCAGAAATTCACAGAAACACTGTATGAAACATTGCTTTTGACTGTAATATGTTTAAGATCTTATACCATGTGTATAAAGTCCGTACAAATACTGTATATTCCTGTGACAATTTGTCACAGTGATTTGTAAAATTATTGACTCTGTGGAATTAAATGTAATTTACTTTCTATCTTTTTAAATGATCTCATTTCTGGAGCATGTTGAGAGAGAGGGCTGGTCTGTGCCACCCGGGTCTTGGGCATCTGAACTGGCATCTGCTGCAGCCGGGAGCAGCTCAGCAGCGGCCCTGTCTTCACCATTGGTCCAACACCACCCTGCACTCTCAACTGTCTGTCACACCCAGCATCCTGCACAGTTCATTTCGAATTAGACTGCGCTGGCCAAGCCCCTCTCGGTAAGCAGCCCCTAATGACAGGCAGAGAGACAGCTACACATGTTCTCCCCTCTCCCTCTGGATGAGGCCACAGATAGCAGGCCAGGCAGACACTGTGACAAACCTGTCAGCAGACAACCTGTCAGGCAACAACACAGCCCAGGCCCAGCAAGTGGGCCCTATCCCAGGTGCACCAGTGTCAATCCCTCTCTCCCTCCCATTACCTCCACCCTGCTTTGCTCTGTCTCCTGCTCTGCCAAGCCTTCTGCAAGGATTCATTAACACTTCATTGTAATGCCTCACTGTGGCCAGTTCATTATCAACACACCAAAGAGACATGGGGACACAGATAAACAACATAGGCTACATACTTCATGACTGTCGTTGTTAAAACTAAACCCTAGTTGTAAAATAGGAAAATAAGGGAGGGCATGAACGTTCATGTAAAGAATCATGTGTATTCACAATTGAATCAGCTGGTAGAGTCTAATCAAGAATCATACCAAAATTCCGCCAAAATCAACTCACATGTTTAGATTCAGGAAATCCAGCAATCCCCCCCAGCCACAAGACATGAACTAAGGATTGATTTGACCAGTTCAGTTGTTAGTCTGTATACTACTCCAACGTTGAATAGTCCACAGAAACAACTTCCACATGTATTATAGGCCTTAGAAAAGCCTTTCGCACTTTGTTTCTTGGAAGTCAGTAGTCCACACAACGGTAACTTCTGTTGGCGATCAACACAATATCCCTTTGAAAAAGTTCTTACCTGTTTGGAGTGAGAAAGCTATGCTTTTAAAGCAGTTTCCTAGTTACCAAACACTTCTGACCACAACATAAAGATGGCTTCTGCACTTCCTGACACACCCACTACCTATTTCACTCAAACCAGGAAGTGACTATTGTGTGGCTACTGAGTAAGCTGGGTCGGAGGAGCCCACAGCCTATACACATATTAAGGAAGCATGGAACCTTGTGGGTTACAGATGATAAATAATCATTGTGAACTGAAAGCACATGGGCTCAATGATGTGTGACCTATTCAGTATTCTTGCACCTCAGTGGAGTACAGATGTAGGATCTTAATTTAAGGCAGTTTGCTACAGCAGGAAAATAATCCTGCAGAAACAGGAAATGTGAATTATCATGTGGATTATAATTCATGGATATTTTTGTAAAATCAAGTCAAAATGTCAGTGGTAAAATTTCAGAAGCCTTTTTAAGCCTCAAATACGCTACAAATGGATAATGTCCCTGCATGGGTGATCAAATGAAGACCCTACAGACTGTATGTATATGAAGGATTCTCCTGCTATTGTAATAGACCTGAACACAGACGTACGGAACACGTGCTAATATCTCCTCATAGGAGTCAGAATGAGCCAGAATCTGAGAGGCACAATCCATTCAGCACCCCATCTGCCAGCCCTGTCTCTAGGTGGCGCTTGCTAGGTGTCTCCTGAACACAGCACTGCCCTACAGGGACTCATCCACTGACCATAGATAGATTGAATGGAGAGGGAAGAGGACTGTGGAGAGGCAGTGAGATGATACAAGAAGAGAGCAGCCAACACCAACTGGAGAAAGGTCAGGTAAGGTCAAGCTTTTAACAGAGTCGCCCAACACTAACCCTAACATTATTGAATTGATTCATTTGTCTGCCCAACCTCTATTGTTGGTATTGTAAGCAGATGGTGGTAACACGTCCACCACAGAGATACACCGGTAAACCTCCTGGCCCCTCTCATGCTCTTCTCTCCCGCTACCACTGTTATCTCCTAACTCTATCCCACCCTCACTAACCAGGGGGAGGAAAGGGAGAGAACAAAGGGGTGATAGGGAGGGAGAGAAACAGGTTCGGCTGCAGGCCGTCTACCTCTGGGGAAAGAAGACATTAATGGTATCCTTTAACATCTGCTTAACCCCAATCCCCCTAGCCCGTAGCCCTACCCCTCTCCACCCCGCTGCCATCCACCCCACCCGCCTAGGCGCTTCTCCCCGGGGGCCTGTTTGTTTCCCTGCCAGGGGCACAGGCGGCGGAACACTGATGAGGTGCTCAGGCCACCGTGAAATGCGCCATAACCTGCCAGCGCGGGGGCCTGGTGAGATTGCTGTATTTACTTTTTAATCTGGCCGCCTTAATACATGCGATAAAAACTTTGTCACATTAGATGGTGACAGATGGGCCTGGAGATGTTATTACAGGTCTGGGGGGGTGGGAGGAGTGTGACTGGGAGCGGAGGGGAGAGAATCAATGCCCCAATCACGATAATTTTTCATCACCCCAATTACATTGTTGAGTGCGTCTCGGCAGCAGCACGTGCACACCCAGTCCTGCTGCTGGGAAGAGTGAGGGAGAGACATAAATAAAGATAAAATGAGGTGCCCTAAGACTCTCATCCTGCTGACTATTCCTCTGCCATCTCTCCAAACTGATGGAGGCCTGCCTTGTTTAAATTAAGTCTAAATCTTATTTAGATAAGAGAACTGAACTGCTGCCCAGCCGGGACTCAAGTATCAGTGTTTGTTACAGATGGCAGGGCGGTTCTGGGGGCAGTGACTGGAGTTCATTTGCTTTATTTAACATATGTGATTGAATTACCTGTGTGTGTGTGTGTGTGTGTGTGTGTGTGTGTGTGTGTGTGTGTGTGTGTGTGTGTGTGTGTGTGTGTGTGTGTGTGTGTGTGTGAGAGTGTGTGTGTGTGTGTGTGTGTGTGTGTGAGAGTGTGTGTGTGTGTGTGTGTGAGAGAGAGAGAGAGAGAGAGAGAGAGAGAGAGAGAGAGAGAGAGAGAGAGAGAGAGAGAGAGAGAGAGAGAGAGAGAGAGAGAGAGAGAGAGAGAGAGAGAGAGAGAGAGAGAGAGAGAGAGAGAGAGAGAGAGAGAGAGAGAGAGAGAGAGAGAGAGAGAGAGAGAGAGAGAGAGAGAGAGAGAGAGAGAGAGAGAGAGAGAGAGAGAGAGAGAGAGAGAGAGAGAGAGAGAGAGAGAGAGAGAGAGAGAGAGAGAGAGAGAGAGAGAGAGAGAGAGAGAGAGAGAGAGAGAGAGAGAGAGAGAGAGAGAGAGAGAGAGAGAGAGAGAGAGAGAGAGAGAGAGAGAGAGAGAGAGAGAGAGAGAGAGAGAGAGAGAGAGAGAGAGAGAGAGAGAGAGAGAGAGAGAGAGAGAGAGAGAGAGCTATTCCGATCACATGCAAAGCATATCTATCATTGTATTTATTAATTAGAGTTAGAGTTGAGAAATGACCAAATGAAAGGATTCACCTAGTAATGTGATTTTATTTCAATCATTTTATTTGTGGGTGCACATGCATGTGTGTGTAGGTCTACATACCCACTGTGTGTTACACAAAACCCAACCCCCATCAAGCAGGACAAGTTAACCAACTTTGCTTTCCGCCTTTATTATTGTCGAAATTAAATGAGTGTTTGTGACATGAATATTGGTGGTAATGAGGGAGTCTAAGAGGAGAGCAGCTGCCTGCCGAGGCTGTGGGCCCGCGTTCCGCTCTGCTCGCGTCATTAGGAGCTCAGCGCCTCCATCCCTGCCTCCACACTAGCATAAACTGCTAATGAAAAGAATGTAGTCACAGATCTCATTTTTCAGGCAATTCTTGTGTAAACTGGAGATTTTCCAGTATATGCACTGTGGAACAGGGGCTACTCCATAAATCACCCAGCTCCGCCGCTCTGTCGTGTGCTGCCTCCTCTGGGAGGGGGTTCTGAGCACATGCTAGCCATACAAACATATGCTGTAGCAAAGCAGAATCTGCACAGGCACAGTGAGAGAAGGGCCACTCACAGCACCTACACCTGTCTCACACACACCCTACCCACCCCTCTGTCCACATCCTCCCCCTTTCTATCCATCTCAACCATGTTGTCCAACTGCCCAAACCCCATCCTCTCTCCTTATCCCCCTCCTCTCAAACATTCCCTCCTACCCCCAGGCAAAGCAGCAAGCGACGCCTGCCTGCAAGCCACTAAAATGGGTCATTTTTTAATTAAATACAATATTAATTACTGCGAGCATCATTAACGATATGTGAGATTTGACTAATTAGTGTAATAGTTTTGGAGTCACGCTCATTAAATATGAAAATTACAGCAGTAGAAAGGATTGTTTCCGTGATCAATCTTGTATGGACAGAGAGGAAATGATTTAGAGAATAGCTTTTATTGTACAATTAACTCCATTACAACCTGGCAGACAAGAATAAAGAGAGCAGGGAATTTGGTCTGCCTTGAGAGTTTCACAGAAGTGGTGCCTTTGGCTGGTGGCTCTCCCTCCCTTTCAAATGCAATCTTTTCCTTTTAACCAGATGAGACACTTGCCAAAGCACACAGTCCTCTCCAGAGAAGGCCCAGCCCATCATCCAGTCAATTAAGACAGCTGCTAAATGGAACTGACTTGTTGATTGTTTCACCTGACACTTTTAGAGTTCATTGGACTTTAGTTCAGGTTTGTTCGAAATGCATTTTCAAGGTGTTTCATTCTGTAAAGTAAAGTAGAACAAATACATGTATATCATCTTACAATACAATAAAGTATTATATTAACTAAGATTAATATGATACAATAAAATGTCTTTAGGTATTATGGCTTGAAGGAAAATATCCATAGGACCTTTGGGTAAGTTAATTGAGAGAGCCAAGCCAAAGAGATAACAGCGAGGAATAGCCAAAGGAGAGATTTCTACCCATCTGCAACTCATCAGCCTCTGTTTGCCCAGGCTGGAGAAGGAGGAAAGGAGCTGTCCATTCAGCACCACTCTCCACCACATTGCAAGTACATGATCATTTCACAACTCTCTGAAATGAGACTGTGAAATATTACTGGAGTATGGATGGCCTCCAAGGTGTGTCACTGGCCAGTGAGCTCCATGCCTTGTTTGTCCGGATCAGGTTGTCTGTCATATGCTCTGGTAAACAGGCTGGCTAGGACCATGGCCAGGCAGGCCCATGTATGAGTGCTAGGGACCCTGGGCTGTTTAGATTGCCTGGCCCTGTACTGGGCTAGCAGTGGAAATTGGCCCTACTTTCAGAGTGTGTTGGTTTAGCATTTGAAAGCTGTGAAAATAAACGTGTTTGTTGTGCATCCAGTCTGTCCAGGTGTTCTATCATATTTGGAGCCTGATGCTGGAAGGTATACACTCTGTTTGTGTTGATCACTATGGCATCTGAGAGCAGGAAGCACCCGTGGCAACATGACTGTGTGTGGGCTACTGACACAACTGATGACAGTCCAGAAAAACAAACAATTAAGACATAATCCCTCTTCAACCGATAATGTTTTTTTTTTATTCGGACTCTAAAAAATGTATTTAGTTTAGCCATCTCATGCTTTAATGTTCATGCAAGGACTTGGGATCCATATTTGGGATGGACAGTTAAATAGAGTTCAATGTGTTGAGATTTGGTGTAGTTGTAACTTTTGAACATACAGACTCGGCCCTGATAATCATGTCTCCGTAAAATGAGACGGCATTGTTCATGACCTTGTAGATCTGAGGAGCCTTTGACGGCCTCCTCGTGCACATATACCATAAACATTTCCTCCTCTTTGAATATATGCAATAATACTATCTCTAGTCTCTTGAATACCAGGCCTCCATATTATTGTAATGCTAACCTCCAGACTTCATGCCTCATAGCCAATACTTTATCACATTTGTTCTTTTTTTATGGGTCCGGTGTCTGTTTAAAATGATTGCCCGTGTTTTGATCTGATTAATTTAGTGTGAGCACAAACAATTACTTTTCATCTTTATCAGTTAAAGGAATCGTCCCTTTTTATGGGTATCATTTATTACAAGTGGACAGCTCCTTGTTTATTAGAATTTCAAGCAGCATATCGCAGCACTGATCTCCCGCGGTCTATATTTACATTTCAACTTCAGCTAAACAGGCATGACAAACACACATAGCAGAAGCCGGTCTCGGCAAGACTTCGTTTTCTTTCCGGCTCTGTAGGCCAGACAGAAAGTAGAGTTTATGCATAAAGTTCCAGGGCCAGTGGCAGAAGGAGCTGACCAAGGAGAGTGGGAGGAAGAGGAAAGGAGGGAGGAAGGGGGAGTTTGACTGGGCTGAGAGTGTCTGTGTTTCAGCTTTCAGGTGAGCGTCCATCATTCAGTGAGAGAGGATGGGTTCATGGCCTCTGAAATCCGTCCATGGCACTGGGGTGTTCTCAGTGAATCTAAATGTATGTGTGTGTGCCACGGCCAGGGCCACTCTTGACAAGCCAACAGCTGTTAATTATGAATTGGCCTGTGGAGAGGGAGACAGGCTGGTGAATATGCAGAGCTGAAGGAGCGGGCAGAACCCACAGTACACAAGTGTCAGACCCCCACTGCACCCGGAGTGGCAGGGGCTGCCCTGTGTGTCAATCATCGGACCTGACCCAGCCACCAGGGACAGCTTGGACTGGACCCAGAAAAATACACTCATGGTAACATTTAAACTACCTTTTCTAATTTCCTCTTGGTCCATATTTATGGGAAAAGTATATCTAAACAGACAATGGTATTTTTATCTGGCAACCTTTGACTTCTATCTGGCAAATGTTGAAGTGCGGAGTCCTTGGGACAGACCTAGATGATATGCTGAAGACAGTAGTCCTTCTAGTGTCTGGGTCATCAGTCCTCCTAGTGTCTGGGACAGCAGTCATCCTAGTTTCTGGGACAGCAGTCTTCCTAGTGTCTGGCACAACAGTCCTCCTAGTGTCTGGGACAGCAGTCCTCCTAGTTTCTGGGATATCATTCGTCCTAGTGTCTGGGACCGCAGTCCTCCTAGTGTCTGGGACAGCAGTCCTCCTAGTGTCTGGGTCATCAGTCCTCCTAGTGTCTAGGACCGCAGTCCTCCTGGTGTCTGGGACAGCAGTCCTCCTAGTTTCTGGGACATCAGTCTTCCTAGTGTCTGGGACAGCAGTCCTCCTAGTTTCTGGGACATCAGTCCTCCTAGTGTCTAGGACCGCAGTCCTCCTGGTGTCTGGGACAGCAGTCCTCCTAGTTTCTGGGACATCAGTCTTCCTAGTGTCTGGGACAGCAGTCCTCCTAGTTTCTGGGACATCAGTCTTCCTAGTGTCTGGGACAGCAGTCCTCCTAGTGTCTGGGTCATCAGTCCTCCTAGTGTCTAGGACCGCAGTCCTCCTGGTGTCTGGGACAGCAGTCCTCCTAGTTTCTGGGACATCAGTCTTCCTAGTGTCTGGGACAGCAGTCCTCCTAGTTTCTGGGACATCAGTCTTCCTAGTGTCTGGGACAGCAGTCCTCCTAGTTTCTGGGACATCAATCCTCCTAGTGTCTGGGACAGCAGTCCTCCTAGTGTCTGGGACATCAGTCCTCCTAGTGTCTGGGACCGCAGTCCTCCTAGTGTCTGGGACAGCAGTCCTCCTAGTGTCTGGGACATCAGTCCTCCTAGTGTCTGGGACAGCAGTCCTCCTAGTGTCTGGGTCATCAGTCCTCCTAGTGTCTGGGACAGCAGTCCTCCTAGTTTCTGGGACATCAATCCTCCTAGTGTCTGGGACAACAGTCCTCCTAGTGTCTGGGACAACAGTCCTCCTAGTGTCTGGGACAACAGTCCTCCTAGTGTCTGGGACAACAGTCCTCCTAGTGTCTGGGACAACAGTCCTCCTAGTGTCTGGGACATCAGTCCTCCTAGTGTCTCGGATAGCAGTCCTCCTAGTGTCTGGGACATCAGTCCTCCTAGTGTCTGGGACAGCAGTCCTCCTAGTGTCTGGGTCATCAGTCCTCCTAGTGTCTGGGACAGCAGTCCTCCTAGTTTCTGGGACATCAATCCTCCTAGTGTCTGGGACAACAGTCCTCCTAGTGTCTGGGACAACAGTCCTCCTAGTGTCTGGGACAACAGTCCTCCTAGTGTCTGGGACAACAGTCCTCCTAGTGTCTGGGACAACAGTCCTCCTAGTGTCTGGGACATCAGTCCTCCTAGTGTCTCGGATAGCAGTCCTCCTAGTGTCTGGGACATCAGTCCTCCTAGTGTCTGGGACAGCAGTTCTGCTTGTGTCTGGGACATCAGTTCTCCTAGTGTCTAGGACAGCAGTCCTCCTAGTGTCGGACATTGGTCCTCCTAGTATCTGGCACATCAGTCCTCCTAGTGTCTGGGACATCAGTCCTCCTAGTGTCTAGGACAGCAGTCCTCCTAGTGTCAGACATTGGTCCTCCTAGTATCTGGCACATCATCCCTCCTAGTGTCTGGGACAGCAATTCCCCTAGTGTCTGGGACATCAGTTCTCCTAGTGTCTGGGACAGCAGTCCTCCTAGTGTCTGGGACAACAGTCCTCCTAGTGTCTGGGACAACAGTCCTCCTAGTGTCTGGGACAACAGTCCTCCTAGTGTCTGGGACATCAGTCCTCCTAGTGTCTCGGATAGCAGTCCTCCTAGTGTCTGGGACATCAGTCCTCCTAGTGTCTGGGACAGCAGTCCTCCTAGTGTCTGGGACATCAGTTCTGCTTGTGTCTGGGACATCAGTTCTCCTAGTGTCTAGGACAGCAGTCCTCCTAGTGTCGGACATTGGTCCTCCTAGTATCTGGCACATCAGTCCTCCTAGTGTCTGGGACATCAGTCCTCCTAGTGTCAGACATTGGTCCTCCTAGTATCTGGCACATCATCCCTCCTAGTGTCTGGGACAGCAATTCCCCTAGTGTCTGGGACATCAGTTCTCCTAGTGTCTGGGACAGCAGTCCTCCTAGTGTCTGGGACAGCAGTCCTCCTAGTTTCTGGGACAGCAGTCCTCCTAGTGTCTGGGGCAGCAGTCCTCCTAGTGTCTGGGACATCAGTTCTCCTAGTGTCTGGGACAGCAGTCCTCCTAGTGTCTGGGACCGCAGTCCTCTGAGTGTCTGGGACATCAGTCCTCCTAGTGTCTAGGACAGCAGTCATCCTAGTGTCTGGGACAGTAGTCCTTCTAGTGTCTGGGACAGCTGTCCTTCTAGTGTCTGGGACAGCAGTCCTCCTAGTGTCTGGGACCGCAGTCCTCTGAGTGTCTGGGACATCAGTCCTCCTAGTGTCTAGGACAGCAGTCATCCTAGTGTCTGGGACAGTAGTCCTTCTAGTGTCTGGGACAGCAGTCCTTTTAGTGTCTGGGACATCAGTCCTTCTAGTGTCTGGGGCAGCAGTCCTCCTAGTGTCTGGGACAGCAGTCATCCTAGTGTCTGGGACAGTAGTCCTTCTAGTGTCTGGGACAGCAGTCCTCCTAGTGCCTGGGACAGCAGTCCTTTTAGTGTCTGGGACATCAGTCCTCCTAGTGTCTGGGACATCAGTCCTCCTAGTGTCTGGGACATCAGTCCTCCTAGTGTCTGGGACATCAGTCCTCCTAGTGTCTGGGACATCAGTCCTTTTAGTGTCTGGGACATCAGTCCTCCTAGTGTCTGGGACAGCTGTTCACCAGGGATGAGTTTAGAGAATGGGGGATAATTTGCTCCTTGCTGATTGGTGTAGTGGTCAGCCAATCATCACAGTTATTCAACCCTTTGCGATAGCACCATTAATCTAGGGAACCTCAACAGCCTTTATTTGTCACCACTTAAAACCCCATATTTCTCAACATAGCAGCTAATGCCTGGTGGTACAGTACAGCCATTCTCATGCCCAGGGTTAACGAGGGGCCTGTGCCTTTAACTTGAAGAATATCTCCGGGAATTTTAATTAATTTTTCACTCTTAGCAGCTGAATCTGCGTTAACCCCCTCCCATGGACTTTTATAAATTTCATCATTAATAAAATCAGACATTCAATTAGTCCCGAAATCCAGATTGCCGACTGTTTCAGAACAGTCCTGGTCAGGATCCTTTTTTTGGGGGGTGTTATTAAGGTGGGTATAAAGAAAGTTAAAACTAATTTCATTAATCTAATTGTCATCACTTCAAACCATCGCTTAATTAGTACAAATTAATATGATTAATCAAAATAATGACAAAAACTCATTCAATTACAGGTTTTCAATGGCAAGTGGATGTGTTGAATGTGATAGGGGTATAAAGGATTAGGGCGGGGGGCAGAGACGGCTGTCTGGGACGGGATTGGTCCTGATTATTCCCGTGACTGACATGTTATCAATCACGTCACACTTTTAATAACGGCTGGTGAAACTTCAAAGGGGAGGCTGCTCTTTGTTGCTTTCCTTCTTGTTTAAGTTTTTATCAGAATTCTAAGAATCTACATTCTGCTATGAAATATGGTCTTTCTTGCAAGGTAAAAAGATATAACCTGCATATTGTAATATTAAAACAGCAGTGTGCATAAAAAAATGTGAAGACATTGGCAAACATAACTACTGTGTTTCATCTGTGTGCTCATCTGTGTGCTCATCTTCGCCATCTCATATTAATTAGTTGAAACTTGGTTTTACAACAACAGACATATTTTCTTATAAATAAAGCAATATTCACCACAGCTCTAGGCAGCACTTTTCCCCTCTTCACTCCACTCCCACTCCCACTCCCTCTTCCTCTTCCTCTTCCTCTCCATCTCTCTCCATCTCTCTCTCTCTCTCTCTCTCTCTCTCTCTCTCTCTCTCTCTCTCTCTCTCTCTCTCTCTCTCTCTCTCTCTCTCTCTATCTCTCTATCTATCTATCTCTCTCCCTCTGCCTCTATCTCTCTCCCTCTTCGTCTTCCTTTCTATCTGAGACACAAGGATCTGAATGTCGCCTGCTGTTTCAATATCCATCAAGACCTCTGATCTAACCAAGCAGGAGAGCAGAAACATGTCACCATTTGTCACATGCCACTGGGGCAGAAGCCGAGCAGCAGGTATACCCTGGGGTGTGTGGGCCAGGGAGCTGATGCAGGGGTACAGCTGCCAGTCCCAACCGGGTCCATTGTCTCCTGGGACCAGCGTCCAGGATGTACCCTGTGAGGCGTCTGGGATGGACTGACCTGTGTTCCACCCATCTGGAGAGAAGGGCAAAAAAGGTCTCTCCCACCCCAGGGAAGGGGGCTGATCAGCAGGCCCATCTGGGGGTCCCAAGAGTCACTGGACAGAGTTCCCCAGGAAGGATGTTCCACTGTGCTCCTCAAGCTTACACCTCCTCACCCTAGGATGTTCACAAAGAGAACTCCCATGGTACCTGGGCTCATAATCTGGTCCTTCTTGGTGAGGTGGTGATTTCCACTGCAGGGAATACAACTCCCAGCCCCTGTAGAATCAGTATGGTCATTTAGCATTGCTTTAGCATAGATACATGCATAATATCTCTAAATCACACTGCTTATCACACAACATACTGGCTCTCATACTGTAGAATACCCATTAGACATATCTCACAGCCGATTCATGTCTCATACTTATCTTCTGTATTTAATGCTTAAGTTGACAGGCCTGTTGAAGGTCTGCAACATGCTACACAACACATGTTCAAGTATACATGGCATGTCCCATATGTGTTCAGGTACTGTATGTCTTTCCATTGTCCTTCACTCCATTATTCACAGCTTCAATAATACTAATAATATTTTTTTCATGATAAACACTATATATACAAAAGTATGTGGACACCCCTTTCAAATTAGTGGATTCGGCTATTTCAGCCACACTCGTTGCTGACAGGTGTATAAAACCGAGCCATGCAATCTCCATAGACAAACAGTGGCAGTATAATGGCCTTACTAAGGAGCTCAGTGACTTTCAACGTGGCAGTGTCATCGGATGCCACCTATCCAACAAGTCAGTTTGTAAATGCTGTTATTGTGAAGTGGAAACTCACAGAAGCTCACAGAACGGGACCGAGAGTACTGAAGCGCATAGCATGTAAAAATCGTCTGTCCTTGGTTGCAACACTCACTACAGAGTTCCAAACTGCCTCTGGAAGCAACATCAGCACAATAACTGTTAGTCGAGAGCTTCATGAAATGGGTTTCCATGACCGAGCAGCCGCACACAAGCCTAAGATCACCATGCGAAATTTCAAGCGCCCGCTGTAGTGGTGTAAAGCTTGTCGCTATTGAACTCTGGAGCAGTGGAAAGCTGTTCTCTGGAGTCATGAATCACGCTTCACCATCTGGCATTCCGACGGATGAATCTGGGTTTGGCAGATGCCAGGAGAATGCTACCTGCCCGAATGCATGGTGCCAACTATAAAGTTTAATAATGGTCTGGGCTGTTTTTCTGCCGTTGACTGGCCTGCCCTGACCTCAACCCCATCATACACCTTTGGGATGAATTGGAATGCAAACTGTGAGCCAGGTCTAATCACCCAACATCAGTGCCCGACCTCACTAATGCTCTTGTTCCAACATCTAGTGGAAAGCCTTCCCAGGAGAGTGGAGGCTGTTATAGCAGCAAAGGGGGACCAACTGTATGTTAATGTCCATGATTTTGGAATGAGATGTTCGACGAGCAGGTGTCCACACACTGTATTTTGAAACTCTTAGGTCAACAGTCCACTATAAGTAATGCATAGCCAGTCAACAGCGCCATACTCAGGGGATGCTGCGGCCACATGGGAAGCCATATGGAGCTATCTCCTCCACTCTCCCCAGCCCTGTTCAGACTTGTCAGCTGGGTCCTAATCATGCATTTTTCTGCATGATGAGAGAGCTGGAGTATCTGTGCCGAGCCAACCACTGTGCCCTGGGGTGCTCCCCACTCTACAGACAACCAACCCGGGGATGAATAGGGCATTTATCAAGGACTAAACCCACCCTTGCCCCACACACAGTCACCTCTCTCACCCACCCCGAGAGGACAGTAAAAGTCTCCCATGTGCATAGAGTAGAAATAAACTGCAGTCCATATTTTCATTGGGGGAAAGTGAACCCAATTTACACGCTGCTCCATTTGAGATGAACGCTTCACTATTCCCCCACCAGGAATCTTCCCCAGATTTCTCCTTTGTGTCCTGCATTATTGTTGAAATAAATAACCGTTCAGTACAATCAGTGTGGGGATCTTCACTTGAATTATCGGCCTGTAGATAGCTCACTCATGATCTGCTTCTAGATCCATTAACTATCCTGGGAAGTGATTTATTGGCGAAGGGGAAGAAAAAATAGTTGGAGAAGAGGGAGCAAAACAGTGGATTCAGAAAGACAATAGTGCCCTCTACTGGTTAGTAATGTTAACATCACTTCTTACATGGGGATACACAGCAGTTGGAAATGATCGTATCTCAATTTGTGTCTGTAAAAAATAATTTAAACCTCTTATTTCTGTATAAATACAAGCTGTTCTCACCCCATAATGTTTATTTACTGAAAGGAACCAACCCAAAAGAGTAACTTCTCAGAGGGGACTCTCATTCCCTCTCACTGAACAACCATCATCTTGGATATAGGCTACAGACAGATTTGAGAAAGAGACATGAGTGGTTATGCAAAATCCTAATGAAAAACAGTCTCTCTGCGTTTCTCACAAGCGCTTCAGAGATCAATATTTGACTGAGGAATCCTCCCAGTTGGCCACATCAGTGTGGCCTGATGGCCCAGTCAACACCAGGACCTGCGTGGTATTATGGTGGGAAGAACAGAGCACTCAATGACGGGCAGGGGCATGCGCTAGCCCCACCGCCCTCCCCCTCTCTTCCCAGTCCCTTCTTCCCCACACTCCTGTGATGTGTCGTTACACGCCTGGCTGGCTCCTCTTCCATGACAGACTGTTACTTCCTGGAGCGTAAACGCATTTGATTGTTAACATCTGGGCCATTACAATTGCAAACTAGGACTCTGTACATCAATCAGGAAGTGATTTCAAAACAAAGAGACCGTCCTCCAATCCATCTATTGGGAAGCGGGGGCATTACATGCTCCTGTAATCCCGGCTAATTAGCGGGATAATGGGAATGAGATTTATGAATCTGCCGAGGAGAGTGGAGGTGCGAGGGCACACTCAAATTAGCAGGGATGCACGCCAGAGCCGCAATAAACTGGGTGAGCTTTTTGCAGTGTTGTTTTTTTTTATTTTATCAACTTCACTCGGTCTGTCAATCTCTCTGTGTCTATTTTGTGAAACCTCATGCTGGTGGGACCAAGTTAAATGTGTTAATTAACATAAAATAACCATGGTTATATGACAAACCACTTCAAATGGAAAGTGTCTACGATGAATTTACATCCTTCCATCTTGAGGTGGATTATCATATAACCATTTGAAACCTCCGTTATTACCATGTCCCACTGCAGGCCTTTGTTATCTAACACTGTATGTATGGTGATCATCCTGACAAAGAGAGAAGAGCCCAATACTTATTCCACTCATAACGAATCCATTGAGTTATCCGTGAAGCTATTATTCACAACTCACAAGCAGTGGCTCTCGGCTGTAGAGGGGGTGAGGAACAGAGAACCCTTACATATGGTGTTTTCTCAGATGGATAAACAGATGAAGAGAGAGATAGGGCTACAGTATCTCCCTCTCTCTCTGATCCTGAGCCTTGGTTTGTTTACCCTAAAACAGGTGGGGCAGAGGACATGACCTTCAACCCCTATTGTCTGCTAGGCTTTCTCAAAGGATGAGAGGTGGGAGGTCAAGTAGGACACAATCACACCATGTAGGGGGTAATGTTCTTCCATACCAGAAGTTACTACAACAATTGTCAACATTTCAGAACACCAAACCAGAGAGCAGTTTGCTATTATTTTGTCATTTCCCTCAGTAACTAATCCAGCTGTCATGCTAATCCAAGTGCAGTCCAGTTCTCTCAGGGCTGTATAACTTTGTGAGGGAGAGAGTGAGTGAGGCAGAGCATTGTCCCTGGTGCCACTCTGCAGGCTGCCCTCCCTCCCCAGTGGCCACAGAGCCCTGACCTTGCCTGGCGGCGGGGTACATCAACCATTAAAGCTCGGCATTCTGATAAGGCCATTTCTTTTCCTTCAGCATCTCTTTAATGTCATCCCTGAAATATGAAGTCATTAGACGATATTAAAACAGTGCTGACAAACTAATTAACAGAAGACATTATACGGGATGGGCTCGATTAATCCGCGTTAATTGCTCTTTTAAATGGGGGCTCCAATTAAAATTAATAAAGATTTACCGGTGATCACACAAAACTATGCCAAGGAGTGGCTGTCTGAAGGGCAGCCTAAAGTCAGCCTCTTCCATTCTCAAGTTTGCCTTCCTGTGCTCTCTATGCCCTCCCAGTGTGAGCGTGCCAAAGAGCCCATATCTTGGAGTAAGAAATGGAAGATGAAGCATAATAACCATCCCAGTGACACCGCTTTGCTCCCATTGTCTTCAGCTCTCTGGTGTTTTGCTCCCGGCTTTGTCTACCAGACCCAGCTGAGGCTAGATGTGCTTGCAGTGTTTACTGTAATATCAAAAGGACGTTGCACCACACATTCATCAATGCATTTATATAAAACTGTTGTTACTTCATCACGGTACCTGAACATTTATATAAAACTGTTGTTACTTCATCACGGTACCTGAACATTTATATACAACTGTTGTTACTTCATCACGGTACCTGAACATTTATATAAAACTGTTGTTACTTCATCACGGTACCTGAACATTTATATAAAACTGTTGTTACTTCATCACGGTACCTGACAATTTATATAAAACTGTTGTTACTTCATCACGGTACCTGAACATTTATATAAAACTGTTGTTACTTCATCACGGTACCTGAACATTTATATAAAACTGTTGTTACTTCATCACGGTACCTGAACATTTATATAAAACTGTTGTTACTTCATCACGGTACCTGAACATTTATATACAACTGTTTATATACAACTGTTACTTCATCACGGTACCTGAACATTTATATAAAACTGTTGTTACTTCATCACGGTACCTGAACATTTATATAAAACTGTTGTTACTTCATCACGGTACCTGAACATTTATATAAAACTGTTGTTACTTCATCACGGTACCTGAACATTTATATAAAACTGTTGTTACTTCATCACGGTACCTGAACATTTATATAAAACTGTTGTTACTTCATCACGGTACCTGAACATTTATATAAAACTGTTACTTCATCACGGTACCTGAACATTTATATAAAAGTGTTTACTTCATCACGGTACCTGAACATTTATATAAAACTGTTGTTACTTCATCACGGTACCTGAACATTTATATAAAACTGTTGTTACTTCATCACGGTACCTGAACATTTATATAAAACTGGTGTTACTTCATCACGGTACCTGAACATTTATATAAAAGTGGTGTTACTTCATCACGGTACCTGAACATTTATATACAACTGTTGTTACTTCATCACGGTACCTGAACATTTATATAAAAGTGGTGTTACTTCATCACGGTACCTGAACATCTTTCGGGGGGGGGGGGGGGGGGGTTCTTTTCTTACGTTTATGGAACCTGGCACAAAATTACCGACAGTAAGTCAGTGTTGAATTATGGAATCCATAATAATGGTTGCTACTATGATCATTTCAAGGTGAAGAAGCATCCACATGGACGACTGTTTAAGTCACATTCATATTTGTATCTGTTGTGAAAATCAAAAAGTTTGGAGGATCGGCTCAGGTCCAGTGTTGTTACAGTAACCAGGGCAAACCTTTGTGGAGACTTTTACAACATGACTGTGTCACTGTATAACGTTTTGTTTGATTGCTAAATGATAAAAGAAAACAAATCATGTTGGGAGAATAACACGGTGTGCATGCTATGAACTAGCACATCAAAGGCCATGCATCAAATAATAGAAGGGAGATCTTGGTCAGTACCCTAATTGAGCCGAGACCTCTCAATCTTACTTCAGTGATCCACTAGATGGCACTGTTTCTCTTTTGAATTATCCTTTACTATGTCCCTCTGTGAGATTCCCTCTATTCACGTTCTGTTTTTAAAGATATATACACATATCTTCACAAATCTCCATGAAGATACTACCATGACAATTTTACAATATGTAAATGTAGGGGCATTTAAAAAAAATTGCTTTTCGTTATTGCTTCTTGATTAGAGGGTGTTTCTTAATTAACAAACAAGCACAGCTAGCTCTACCCACATGGTTCCTCCTCTCTAAAAATCTCTTTCTAAAATTTGGGGTAACAGTGTTCAAATAAGTAGCGATATTTACATTATATAAACCTTAGAATTATACTAAAATTCAACTCGTTTTCTTTTCTCATTTAGAATGTTCTTGCTTTTCCCCTCCCCTATATATTTTCTATTCCTTTGCGGTCACACTGGGAGCTTCAGCACAGTAAGCCCTGGAGGCAGTTGGACATTTGAGACAATTCTCTTTGTTTTCTTTCATCGTATCAGGCACCAAGTCTTATACTGAAAATGTCATAACAAATTAATTTGAACAAAGTACTTTAGCTCAACCGGTGGCTTTTTAATTGAGTTGAAATGTTAAATCAATTTACGGAAGAAGATTGATCTAATTGAAAATAAATGTCTATTAAATGATTACCTAGGTTGGTATACTCCACTCCTTCTCATAAAGCTAATCAAACAAATGTTTTAATTTCTTAAATGTTATCATTTCAGATGTAATTGGTGCTTGGGTGCCTAACAGGTTTTCCAATTAAATGTTTGTTTTGTGAAGTGCCAAAATGATTTAATGCATTAACATGAAACAGTCTACTTTAATGAAGAGCTTCTACTTTCACAGTGTATGCAGACTCCTTTGTTTTTCTTTCTTTTCAATTGTGTTTATAAGAAGTCAAAGCCTTACTGTATTTTTACAGCATGTTTTTTCAGACATTTAAGGGTATCGTATTGATAGTCTTTTGATAGATTTCTAATAAATGATGGCTGAATATCAAGTCAGGTTTGAAGTTGACAGGCTTCCATTGAGCTAACCACAGGAGGCCCTCTATCAGATAGCAGGGAGAGGAATCACGCCATTCATAGTTGTGGTGTCACCGTGTGTGTATATCTGTGGGTCAGCGTGTGTGTGTCTTTGTGAAGTGATTAACACGCTTTGAGCAAGCCGGTGCCTGGAAGAAAAAGTCAACGGTTTTGTGGAATTTTGCTTTGGTGGCACAACTCTGATATGAGGTCACATTGGGCATTACTCATTAGGAGGGAATGCATTGTGTCTGTTTTTAAGACAAGGCAGTTGTTGGCATCCACGCTGCCCACACAATTAGTCTGTCGGACTTTAAACAGATGTCTTTATGACATGGATTAGTGGCACCTTAGCGGCTCGGAATTGAGGCAGAATACTTTCAATGTGGTGTTACAAACAGTAGTAGTAAAAATATTAACAACATTTACTAAATGTTTGGTGATGTCTGAAATGAATTGTGAAATAATTCAATAAAATAAAATAGTGATTATTTCCATCTATTTATATTTAAGTAATTTCAGACAACCTCATCCAGAGTGACTTACAATCGGTGATATAAAAGACGTCTCAAGATGAAGTAAGTGCATCTTTATTCTATCAGCAGAACTATCAAATAACCACTCAGAAAATGGTGTCTCTGGAATTGAGTTGACAATAGGCAGTAGACTAGGCACAAAACATCTAAACATAACTTTGTACTTTTTTGTACATAACATTTTTTTCTCAAACAATTGGTTCTTTGTGGTCACTTGCAATATTTACATGCTATTAGGTGAATACATTTAGCGTATTCACATTTACATATAACACTTGCTACAAAATCATCCAAAACCGCATGTCCATTAGGAACCATAAGTCAAATATGTATAGAAAGTACCATTTTGTTCACATTTGTAAGTCTATCAGACCTAGCAAGTACACTACAGTACTAAACCACTGCCCTTAAATATCACTACATCTACAAACATGCAACTACATCCTGTCTTAATTGAATCCGTATGGAGATGCACAGAAACACTACGATCTGCTGTCAGCTAAGTTTTTTTTGAACTCCTAGGAGAGAGCTGGAGCAGTGCTATAAAGCTCACTGAGACTGTAAAAAGCTGTAAGTGCAGTAAGTAGGCTCCTATACTGCAGTAAGTAGGCTCCTATACTGCAGTGTATAATATGTCATTGACAACATAATCCATTTGTTCCTTGATTCTCTCACTAAAATCCAATTTATTGGCAAGATGTGTTAATAATTAGCACTTATTGTCATTGTATGACTGCAAAATGTCCTTCCTTCCTCGAGCATGGCTATTGTTTGCTCTGTCTATAGGCAGGTGGATGACTTGAACTCATCTGGTACATCACTGTCCAGTTTACAGATGACCTTGTAGATTGCCTTCTTCCAAGAGGGGTCAGAATCTTTGGCAGTTGAAATGGCGTTGAAAAACTCTTGGAGAGTAATTTCAGCAACCTCAAGGAATCTCTCAGGAACCTGTTGGTAGAGGGATCAAACACGATGTTGTGCTTAAAGCCACGTCTCAATGAATTACCTGCACTGAAACCAAGCAAAATCTAAACCAACAGCTGCTTTGATGTGAGTGACAAACCAACAGAGTGGATGGGAGGTGTGTTGTCTCGTTGTTAACATAACTCTTTTGTACAGTGCTCTGAATCAACACTGTGCAACCTGGACCTACAAGCAGGGCCAGATTAAAACAAGGGTTTACCGGGAGTGAAGCCCCTGGGCCCAGGCTAATCAATAATAATAATAACAATAATACTGTGTATATATACAGTACCAGTCAAATGTTTGGGCACACCTACTCATTCCAGATTTGTCTTTATTTTTACTATTTTCTCAATTGTAGAATAATAGTAAAGACATCAAAACTATGAAATAACACATATGGAACCATGTAGTAACCAAAAAAGTATTAAACAAATCAAAATATATTTTATATTTCAGATTCTTCAAAGTAGCCTCCCTTTGCCTTGATGGTACCTTTGCACACTCTTGGCATTCTCTCAACCAGCTTCATGAGGTAGTCACCTGGAATGCATTTCAATTAACAGGTGTGCCTTGTTAAAAGTTACTTTTAACTTTTAGGAGGTGTGATGGTGTGGGGGTGCTTTGCTGTTGATACTGTCGGTGATTTATTTAGAATTCAAGGAACATCTAACCAGCAAGGCTACCACAGCATTCTGCAGTGATATACCATCCCACCTGGTTTGCACTTAGTGGGTCTATCATTTGTTTTTCAACAGGACAATGACTCAAAACACACTTCCAGGCTGTGACTACATGGAACTCTATTCCACATCAAGTAACTCATGCAAGCAGTAAAAATAGATTTTTTTTAAACCAGATAAAAAAAACACCTTATGGAACAACACAAACATAGGTGCATACACACACACACACAGACACGATAACATGCACACTATACACACACGTACACATGTATTTTGTACTGTATATATGTGGTAGTGGTGGAGTAGGGGCCTGAGGGCACACAGTCTGAATGTAATGTAATGTTTTTAAAATTGTATTAATTGCCTTAATTTTGCTGGACTCCAGGAAGAAGGTCTACACTCCGCCATTTTGTATTTATTATGGGGATCCGTAATAAATACAAATACAAAAATGGAGTGCTGCATCAAATGATCTGGCCTCCACAATCACTCGACCTCAACCCGATAGAGATGGTTTGGGATGAGTTGGACCGCAGAGTGAAGGAAAAGAAGCCAAGATCGTTGTAAAAGCATTCCTCATGAAGCTGGTTGAGAAAATGCCAAGAGTGTGCAAAGCTGTCATCAAGGCAAAGGGTAGCTACTTTGAAGAATCTAAAATGTAACATATATTTTGATTTGTTTTTTGGTTATTACATGATTCCATATGTGTTATTTCTTAGTTACAATGCAATGTAGAAAATAGTTTTAAAAATAAAGAAAAACCCTTGAATGTGTACAGTTGAAGTCGGAAGTTCACATACAGCTTAGCCATACACATTTAAACTCAGTATTTCACAATTCCTGGCATTTAATCCTAATAAAAATTCCCTGTTTTAGGTCAGTTAGGATCACCACTTTATTTTAAGAATGTGAAATGTCAGAATAATATTAGAGAGAATGATTTATTTCCGCTTTTATTTCTTCCATCACATTCCCAGTGAGTCAGAAGTTTACATACATTCAATTCGTATTTGGTAGCATTGCCTTTAAAATGTTTAACTTGGGTCAAATCTTTTGGGTAGCCTTTTACAAGCTTTACACAATAAGTTGGGTGAATTTTGGCCCATTCCTCCTGACAGAGCAGGTGTAACTGAGTCAGGTGTGTAGGCCAACTTGCTCGCAATACCTTGACTTTGTTGTCCTTAAGCCATTTTGCCACAACTTTGGAAGTATGCTTGGGGTCATTGTCCATTTGGAAGACCCATTTACGACCAAGCTTTAACTTCCTGTCTGATGTCTTGAGATGTTGCTTCAATATATCCACATAATTATCCCTCCTCATGAAGCCATCTATTTTGTGAAGTGCACCAGTTCCTCCTGCAGCAAAGCACCCCCACAACATGATGCTGCCACCCCCATGCTTCACGGTTGGGATGCTGTTCTTCGGCTTGAAAGCCTCCCCCTTTTTCCTCCAAATATAACGATGGTCATTATGGCAAAACAATTATATTTTTGTTTCATCAGACCAGAGGACATTTCTCCAAAAAGTACGATCTTTGTCCCCATGTGCAGTTGCAAACCGTAGTCTGGCATTTTTATGGCGGTTTTGGAGCAGTGGCTTCTTCCTTGCTGAGCGGCCTTTCAGGTTATGTTGATATAGGACTCGTTTTACTGTGGATATAGATACTTTTGTACCTGTTTCCTCCAGCATCTTCACAAGGTCCTTGCTGTTGTTCTGGGATTGTTTTGCACTTTCGCACCAAAGTACATTCATCTCCAGGAGACAGTACACGTCTCCTTCCTGAGCAATATGACAGCTGTGTGGTCCCATGGTGTTAATACTTGCGTACTATTCGTTGTACAGATGAACGTGGTACTTTCAGGCGTTTGTAAATTGCTCCCAAGGATGAATCAGACTTGTGGAGGTCTACATTTTTTTCTGAGGTCTTGGCTGATTTATTTTGATTTCCACATGATGTCAAGCAGAGGCAGTGCGGTTGAAGGTAGGCCTTGAAATACATCAACAGGTACACCTCCAATTGACTCAAATTATGTCAATTAGCCTATCAGAAGCTTCTAAAGCCATAACATCATTTTCTGGAATTTTCCAAGCAGTTTAAAGGCACAGCCAACTTAGTGTATGTAAACTTCTGACTAGAGGTCGACCAAATAATTGGAATGGCCGATTCATTAGGGCCGATTTCAAGGTTTCATAACAATCGGAAATCGGTATTTTTGGGCGCCGATTTGACAATTTTTTATTTTAATTTGTATTTTTCATACCTTTATTTAACTAGGCAAGTCAGTTAAGAACACATTCTTATTTTCAATGACAGCCTAGGAACGGTGGATGGCAGATTTTCACCTTGTCAGCTCGGGGGATCCAATCTTGCAACCTTACAGTTAACTAGTCCAACGCAATAACGACCTGCCTCTCTCTCATTGTACTCCACAAGGAGACTGCCTGTTACGCAAATGCAGTAAGCCAAGGTAAGTTGCTAGCTAGCATTAAACTTATCTTATAAAAAACAATCAATCATAATCACTAGTTAACTACACATGGTTGATGATATTACTAGATATTATCTAGTGTGTCCTGCGTTGCATATAATCTGACTGAGCATACAAGCATACAAATATCTAACTATCTGACTGAGCGGTGGAAGGCAGAAGCAGGCGTGTAAACATTCATTCAAACAGCACTTTTGCGCGTTTTGCCAGCAGCTCTTCGTTGTGTGTCAAGCATTGTGCTGTTTATGACATCAAGCCTATCAACTCCCGAGATGAGGCTGGTGTAACCGAAGTGAAATGGCTGGCTAGTTAGCGTGCACTAATAGCGTTTCAAATGTCACTCGCTCTGAGCCTTCTAGTAGTTGTTCCCCTTGCTCTGCATGGGTAACGTTGCTTCGATGGTGGCTGTTGTCGTTGTGTTGCTGGTTCGAGCCCAGGGATGAGCGAGGAGAGGGACGGAAGCTATACTGTTACACTGGCAATACTAAAGTGCCTATAAGAACATCCAATAGTCAAATGGTATAGAGGGAAATAGTCCTATAATTCCTTTAATAACTACAACCTAAAACTTCTTACCTGGGAATATTGAAGACTCATGTTAAAAGGAACCACCAGCTTTCATATGTTCTCATGTTCTGAGCAAGGAACTTAAACGTTAGCTGTCTTACATAGCACATATTGCACTTTTACTTTCTTCTCCAACACTTTGTTTTTGCATTATTTAAACCAAATTGAACATTTTTCATTATTTACTTGAGGCTAAATTGATTTTATTGATGTATTATATTAAGTTAAAATAAGTGTTCATTCAATATTGTTTTAATTGTCATTATTACAAATATATATATATTTTTTTAAATCGGTCGATTAATTGGAATCGCCTTTTTTGGTCCTCCAATAATCGGTATCGGTATCGGCGTTGAAAAATCATAATTGGTCGACCTCTACTTCTGACCCACTGCAATTGTGATACAGTGAACTATAAGTGAAATAATGTGTCTGTAAACAATTGTTGGAAAAATTACTTGTGTCATGCACAAAGTAGATGTCCTAACTGACTTGCCAAAATTATAGTTTGTTAACAAGAAATTTGTGGAGTGGTTGAAAAACGAGTTTTAATGACTCCAACCTAAGTGTATGTAAACTTCCGACTTCAATTGTAGGTTTGTCCAAACTTTTGACTGGTACTGTATATACTGTATATATTATATATGTGGTATATATATATATATATATATATATATATATATATATATATATATATATATATATATATATATATATATTTTTTTTTTTTTTTACTGCAACCATCAACCACAGGAATAACCCGTTCTCAATGAGTGTAGACAGCCTTATCACAGGAACATACAGGTATCTGCCAATAAAAGGAAACACCAACATAGAGTGTCTGAAAAGGTTGAAGATTGAAGGAATTGTCCATAGAGCTCCCAGACAGGATTGCATCATTTCTGATACAATGAAAGTCCCCAAGAACACAGTGGCCTCCATCATTCTTAAATACAAGAAGCTTGGAACCACCAAGACTCTTCCTAGAGCTGTCCGCCTGGCCAAACTGAGCAATCGGGGGAGAAAGGCCTTGGTCAGGGAGGTGACCAAGAACCTGATGGTCACTTTGACAGAGCTCCAGAGATCGTCTGTGGAGATGGGAGAACCTTCCAGAACGACAACCATCTCCGCAGCACTCCACCAGTCAGGCCTTTATGGTAGAGTGGCCAGACGGAAACCACTACTCAGTAAATGGCACATGACAGCCCGCTTGGAGTTTGCCAAAAGGCATCTAAAGGACTCTTAGACCATGAGAAACAAGAATCTCTGGTCTGATGAAACCAAGATTGAACTCTTTGGCCTGAATGCCAAGCTTCACGTCTGGAGGAAACTTGGCACCATCCCTACAGTGAAGCATGGTGGTGGCAGCATCATGCTGTGGGGATGTTTTTCAGCTGCAGGGACTGGGAGTCTAGTCAGGATTGTGGGAACAATGAACCGAGCAAAGTACAGAGAGACCCTGATGAGAACCTGCCCCAGAGCGGGTTGGGGCGAAGGTTCACCTTCCAACAGGACAACGGCCCTAAGCACCCATCCAAGACAATGCAGGTGGCTTCGGGACAAGTTCCTGAATGTCCTTGAGTCTCCCAACCAGAACTCGGACTTGAACCAGATCGAACATCTCTGGAGAGACCTGAAAATAGCTGTGTAGCGACACTCCCCATCCAACATGACAGGGCTTGAGAGGATCGGCAGAGAAGAATGGGAGAAACTCCCCAAATACAGTTGTGTCAAGCTGGTAGCGTCATACCCAAGAAGACTCGAGGCTGTCATCGCTGCCAAAGGTGCTTCAACAAAGTACTGAGTAAAGGGCCTGTATACTTATGTAAATGTGATATTTAACTTTTTTAATAACTGTTTTTGCTTTGTCATTATGGGGTATAGTGTGTAGATTGATGAGGGAAATAAACTATAGTGTGTAGATTGATGAGGGAAATAAACTATTGAATACATTTTAGAATAAAGCTGTAATGTAACAAATGTGGGGGAAAATCAGGGGGTCTGAATACTTTCAGAATGCACTGTATAATTTATATGCCTCATTGACTTAAGTGTTTCCTTTATTTTGGCAGTTACCAGTATGTCTACAGTTTGAAGAGTGCCGTTTGGGCAGCATGCGCTAAATATACAGCTTGTTGCATTGTGGCCATAGACATATAATCCATAGAAGGGTTTAGTAACTTCTTACCCTGGCAATTTGACTGTTAAACTCATGGGTACAGTAGCAATGGATACCAGTCCTGACTTGAATGGGAACTGCCATCTATGGATTATTGTTCTATGGTTGGTTGCGGCTTTCGGATTGCCTTGCAGATTTCAAAATATAATCGCGGGTAAAACGTGCAGTTTGGAAAGCAAAGTTTGGGGTGCCTATAAAAAAAACAAAGCCCCGGGGCCTATGATTTCTTAATCCGGCCCTGCCTACAAGGACATTTTTAACACCCTTACTCACTTCAAAACAGACAGCTCCTTCACACTTTGCTCTCTATGCTCATAAAACAAATACAATGACAGAATCATTAGCTGTCTGTAGTGGGATTCTCCTTTGACTTTGTAGCCTTGTTGCCTTGAATTTAGCTGTTCGGAAAGAGAGAAAGCACCAAGCCTTCCCAGGAATTTCACCCTGTTCTCAACACAGATCAACACAGATCAGGCTTGGATGCTGGGACAAGAATCTATTCGGTGCCATTATTTCCCATAGACCCGCTAACAGTCCAGTTGTTGGCATAACTTTTTTTTTTCTCATCTCCCGACACAAAGCATCCCTGGGAAAGGAATGTCTTAGTCCCAAGGTAAAGAAAACGGTCTTGGTTCTTTCCCACCAATCAGCCTTCTCCCTCGGAATTCACAGCATCTTTCTCAGCATTCCGCATCAGTAGCAATCTGAGCCTCGATCAGGCGTACTGGTCCTCTAATCCAGAGTTGTTTTAGTGGGATTCTGCAGCTTCCTCTTCCCACAGTTTGATAAAGCATTGCTCTAGAGTTTAGATAATGGCTGCAAAGGCTGTGCAGCCACAGGTGCAGTGACACATGGGTCAGGGCAAGGACACAGTCATACGTGACCACAACTAGGAGATAGCTGACCAGACCAGAACCACAGAGGAAGGAGATTCCTGACCAGACCAGATCAGGAACAGGTTACTAGGAGGAGAATTCTCTGATATGTTAATGAAGGAGTATTGCCCTAACACTACATCAATGTGTAATTTATCACATTCATGCCTAAACAACTTCATTGTTTTCCTCACTTTATGACTCATTTTAGTTTCAGGGCAAAAAGCACAGCATTGGCTGCATCAACTGAGGAGTGCTGATGAAAGCAGAATGAACACACTGTTCCCATACATAAAGATAATTCAGTCAGCATTGACCATATTTTCTTTGAATACGTGCTGCAATTTACTTTGGAAAGGGAGGATGTTAATCTAATATGTAATAATCTAAACTCATGGAAAAACATTGACAAGCTTACATACAGTATATAGTTACATTGGATACCAGGGGAGGAACTGACCATACATATGGTAAGATAAACACATTTTGACTTACCTGGAAGTCATTGGCTTTGTTGTAGTGCATGTTGAGGGCTCTGAACAGCTCAGAGTCTCTGCTGATAGACATGTCTTTCACATCCGTGACCCCGTCCACTATGGCCTGGCGGGCAAACTTCTCCATCTGGATGTAGTAAAACTCCCGGAAGTTACTGAACCACTTGATGAGCTGAGAGGTGATGCAGCGATTGAACTAGAGACACAAGGGGACAACAAGTTGAGAAAAATTGACTGACATCGTTTACTCAGACTACGTGTCTTTATCGACCAAATAATCAAGTTGATGCAAGATGATCGAGAACCTACTCTGTGTCAAAAACCGTGTATTTTCTCTTTTTCATATCAATTTACAAATCTGAGCTGGAATATAAATGTGTTGTTTTGGGTAAAACCTTCCACAAGTGAATAAAGATCTATATTCAGTATGTACATAGTCTACAATCACCCAACCTCAACCCAATGGAGATGGTTTGGGATGAGTTGGACCGCAGAGTGAAGGAAACGCAGCCAACAAGTGCTCAGCATATGTGGGAACTCCTTCAAAACTGTTGGAAAAGCATTCCTCGTGAAGCTGTTTGAGAGAATGCCAAGATTGTGCAAAGCTGTCATCAAGGCAAAGGTTGGCTACTTTGAGAATCTAAAATCTAAAATATATTTTTGGGTTACTACGTGATTTCATGTGTTATTTAATTGTTTTGATGTCTTCACTGTCTTCACTCTACAACGTAGAGAATAGTACAAATAAAGTAAAACCCTTGAATGAGTAGGTGTGTCCACAGTTTTGACTGGTATTGTATGTAAGCAATATGGATTGTGTTGGTCTGTCATTTTATTCAACGTTAATTGCTCTGATCTTTTCCCACCAACTTACTGAATAAAAAAACATCTGTCAAAGCCGTGTGTTTCTAAACTCAGTCTTGACATTAGCCTGGTTATTCTATCTCTTCATCCAGAAAGAAAGAAAAAAATGCCCAAGGGCTGGGCAGGCATCAAAGACGTTTATTTTCTCTGCTGCTATCGGACGGTGAGAAAGCCACAGTGCAGCGCAAGGACAGAAGGAAGCTTCCCTCTCAGTGACTCTGCCTGATAGGATGGAATCGGACACCAGGATTAGAACTGTCTTTTGTTCAGTGCCACTTCCCACCACAGGGTCGTGGGCAAGGAGGAGACGCAGTAGGCTGCTGGCTGCAGGCCTCCCTTCTGAACCTAGGGTCAGATAGAGTAGTGTGGAGGCCAGGCCTGGGCCCCAGACACAGACTGGCCCTAAGCAGGACATGTCCCGGCCACGGTGGAAGGAGAGGGGACAGGAGAGGAAACACACAGGGCACACAGAAATACAGGATGCTGTGGTTAGGCCCCGTGCTCGCCTCACAGCCTGCCTGCATGCATGTCTAAAACCTGCCCTGTATTGACGCAGAACGACAGTGGCTTTATTACAGTCTTTTGTCAGTCCATTTGCTGACTAGAGTGGCTTTTTAAAGAAAGAATGCCCCTCTATCTCCCTGGTCTATGCCCCAGGACATGCTACTGGCTTAACAGCTTTGTTGTTCTAAGCCATGTGTTCTTTTGTTTCCTTCCTCCGACCATTCTGTCCCAAAAATACATCAACAAGTATTCTGCAGGCAAATATGGTGAACATAGAACAAACCCATTAACATTAAATAACCTAATGTGAATTCATATTGTGTTAGCTTACCTTGACATCTGGAAAGAAGGTTTTCAGCACATTGGAGCTGGGATAACGGGTGTAGAAGAACATCAGCTTAGCTTTCTTCAGATGGTTGGGGGTTAGGCCTTCCTGAATGTGTCAATGTGTTAAGGCCACACGTTCTGTCAGGCGATCACAATTAATTACAGTTCACATACACTGTACAAAGTGTTAATAGATTAGAATACTGAATTGCCTCTGTCTCCAGTTAAAATGAATGACACTAAATAACAGCTCTGTCGTAACCAGGAAGTCAATAATGACCCTACAACATTGTAAACTAGATTTGGGATTTCAATTAGTCACTGCGGCTCTTACACCTAATGCCTAGCGGTGGTGATGGGGATTGTTTGGAAAATACTTTGAATAGTAACTAGTTACTTGGTCATTTGAAGACATCTTCCAGCTAGAAACGATGATTGAAGTATGATTTTTTTTGTATTAATCTGCTTCATCATGTTCCAAATAAAATCATACCTCAAGCAGAGTTTCTATTCAACTAGATCTTCAGAGGTCTTTCTTTCTGTAGCCCACGGCCACGCCTTAGGTAATACTTCCTCATCAGCAGGTCACAGCACACTATACATTTATTAGGGAATACAACCTTTGAAATAAGGAAGTTGGAATGAAAGATTGATGAAAAATTGTTCAAAGAGAACCACAGCTCTTTGTACAGTAAAGATAAAGCATATCCTCAGAGAGCCTAATACAATTCTTCTCCAAATCCTTACAACTAAGGACAATGACCACTTCTGACCACGGGCACAATCTTCACATCACTTAGAGTTGTTCAGGAGAGGTGAAAAAGAAATATGGCACAGGAGTTGGCTTACAACAGGAGTTGGCTTACAACAGGAGTTGGCTTACAACAGGAGTTGGCTTACAACAGGAGTTGGCTTACAACAGGAGTTGGCTTACAACAGGAGTTGGCTTACAACAGGAGTTGGCTTACAACAGGAGTTGGCTTACAACAGGAGTTGGCTTACAACAGGAGTTGGTTTACAACAGGAGTTGGCTTACAACAGGAGTTGGTTTACAACAGGAGTTGGCTTACAACAGGAGTTGGCTTACAACAGGAGTTGGCTTACAACAGGAGTTGGCTTACAACTTACAACAGGAGTTGGCTTACAACAGGAGTTGGCTTACAACAGGAGTTGGTTTACAACAGGAGTTGGCTTACAACAGGAGTTGGCTTACAACAGGAGTTGGCTTACAACAGGAGTTGGCTTACAACAGGAGTTGGTTTACAACAGGAGTTGACTTACAACAGGAGTTGGCTTACAACAGGAGTTGACTTACAACAGGAGTTGGCTTACAACAGGAGTTGGCTTACAACAGGAGTTGGCTTACAACAGGAGTTGACTTACAACAGGAGTTGGCTTACAACAGGAGTTGACTTACAACAGGAGTTGGCTTACAACAGGAGTTGGCTTACAACAGGAGTTGGTTTACAACAGGAGTTGGCTTACAACAGGAGTTGGCTTACAAGAGGAGTTGGCTTACAACAGGAGTTGGCTTACAACAGGAGTTGGCTTACCACAGGAGTTGGTTTACAACAGGAGTTGGTTTACAACAGGAGTTGGCTTACAACAGGAGTTGGCTTACAACAGGAGTTGGTTTACAACAGGAGTTGGCTTACAACAGGAGTTGGTTTACAACAGGAGTTGGTTTACAACAGGAGTTGGCTTACAACAGGAGTTGGTTTACAACAGGAGTTGACTTACAACAGGAGTTGGTTTACAACAGGAGTTGGTTTACAACAGGAGTTGGCTTACAACAGGAGTTGGCTTACAACAGGAGTTGGTTTACAACAGGAGTTGGCTTACAACAGGAGTTGGTTTACAACAGGAGTTGGCTTACAACAGGAATAGGTTTACAACAGGAGTTGAATTACAACAGGAGTTGGTTTACAACAGGAGTTGGCTTACAACAGGAGTTGGCTTACAACAGGAGTTGGTTTACAACAGGAGTTGGCTTACAACAGGAGTTGGCTTACAACAGGAGTTGGTTTACAACAGGAGTTGGCTTACAACAGGAGTTGGCTTACAACAGGAGTTGGTTTACAACAGTTTACCTGTGATGTGCCGTTAACATATCCAGTGATCAAACAATGCTTAACAACAGCAGCAGGGGACTATTAGCCTGTTTCTATCATAATGATTATGAAAATAATGATTCATGTTTCGTTTGACAATGTGATTATATTAATTTATGATTAAAGTGATCATAATCATGATAAAATGCAGAGTGGTGTCATTGAATATACTCTCACTGGATTATATTTATTGTTGGAATGTTTTTTTGTGTGTATAAACACATCTTTTGATGGCTGTGTATGTATCCAATATATACTCAAGAAGACAAGTGTTCTGGTAGGGAGGCACTTCTGCTTTCCACAGGCACTCAGCTCTGACCTTTCAGATGCACTCCTATCACACTGATGATAGAGAAATATATTCTGCACCTTTTCAAGTCTGAAAAAACACTGTTTCCTGGACAGAAACAGAAGCTTTCTCTGCCTTTGAAAATTGGCTTTTGTTCCTGACAATTCTTATCAAAGCCTTGTATTCCTTTTTATTTGTCTTTTTCTAGACTTAAAGTCATTACTCTGCTCAGATTAAAGAAGATGCTATAATTTTATTTTGGGTTATCGAGATGAAAGAAAGAATGATCCTTGAAGTCTGTATTAATGGAACTGCTGCATCGAACCTCAACAAATCATTGTTCAACTGGGAAGGCAAAACAGAGGGAGTTTGTATAGTGGATTTTATAATGAATGTAGATACATAATATCAGATAAATCAATATTAGTAAACACATCTAGGATTATTAATACAGTGTACATAATGCTCTATGTCATTATGTTTTTTTTATATTCTATGAAACATTTAATAAATACATCCATAGACTATATACTTGTAAATGCAATTCTACATTACTAAATCTATATGCTGACAAATGTTAGCTGGAACACTACCACACTATGAGATTTTTTAGGCCAGTAAAAGGATATATTCAGAGACATGTAGGAGTTTCTCTCTGCCATGCTCTGCATGTCCCCACACTCCATCTTGACGTGAGGGAGACACAGACTGTCCACGGTCACTGGTCCTAGGCCTGATGTGCGAGGGTGGTGGGTCAGGTGGCTGGATGTCACTTTGGACCTCATGGCGATGGCATCCCAGGGCAGCTCCACAGAGTCTGGGGAGGTTCTGTCCATGGATGGGGTCACGCATGGGAGACCTCCAAAATTAGTGTGGGGCCCGTATTTGAGGAGGTGTTCCAGGATTTGACTGTCATGGAGAGGTGTGCTGTAGTTAAACTGGAATGGAGAATGGTGTAAGGGGTAAGGCCTCTTCACCGTCGGGGTAACTGAGCTAAGCTGGCTTAGGAGCGGCTTACGGACCACAAGAGACAGAGCCTCAGTCTGATCCTCAGGGCTGCAAGGCTCAGTGCTCTCGTAGTACTCTAGAGCCTGGGGTTTGACTGGCTCCTCAGTGTGTGATTGCTCCTGGGTACAGGCTACCTGGCCCTTCCTCCCAACTCCCAAGTCGATGTTCTCTGGGGTGTGACACATGCGCTGATAGGATGACTGGTTGAGCCCCGTGGAGGAGAGTTTCTTGAACACCATATCTACACTCTCACTCACCGCTTTGGAGAGCTCATGCTTCAGAGTCTCCTGTAGGTTCTTGCCTTCCTTTTGATGTGTCAGATAACTTCCATCTTTCTTCACTCTGTCCTTACAGTCCCCTTTAGCTCCGTCATGCTCCCTCTCTAACTCGTCATCCATGTTTTACGGAACCCAGTCTCTTTGCTTGGTGTGGTGTCATCATGTTTTGCGGTGCTGGCTGTGCCTGTGCCATCTCTGTCCTCACGCTCAGTGTCTTCCTGGTTATAAACCTGCAAGAACTTCTCCTGGAGCTGTCTCAGGAGCCTTTGCATGCTCTGGAGCTGCTCCTTGAGCTTGTTGCACTCTTCATCCTTACTGCTGCTGCCACAGCTGCTACTGCTGCCTCTGTTAGCAAGAGCAGCAGCATTGAGACTGTGCTCCTGATGCTGTGGGAGCCTCTGTTTACGTTTGTTCTCCCTGTAGGCCTCTCTAGCCTCCCTGGTGTCTGACACGGCCCTCTCACTGTCCCCATGGAGCCTGCTGTTGGGAGACCCCGCCATGCCTCGGATTATGTTCTCCACACGGGCACGCTTGGCCTGGAGGTGATCACTCAGTGGCCTGTCCCCCTCAGGGCTGGCTCCGTTTGAGAGGTGACTGCCTGGGGATGCAAATTCCGCCGTGCTGTCCTTGGAGGAGACACTGCTCTGGTCCTCCTGACTGGAGTCAGCCATGGTGGAGCTGGACACAGCAGAGGTCGGTAGGTAGAAGTGGCTTTCGTCCAGAGCCCTCTTGTTTTGGACGGTTTTGCGCAGGAGGTGGGAAATGATGGATCCATTGGAGTATGAGGTTAGAGGCTCATCGTACATGTTTCTGCGGAAGCAGGGGATCATGAGCTCAGCCTTGTCATCCTCCACACCGCCGTCACTGGGGTTGTGCATGTTCTGGTCAGGAAGGCTTAGGTTCATGCCCACTGTGAACCTTTTTATTGCTGTGTCGGAACACCTTAGAGTGAGTCACAATGAGATGAATGGACCACAGACTGCTCTGGAAATGCAGGTATCTGAAAAGCAAAGGATAAAACCTGAATACACCATAAATCTCTTATTCAGTACAGCATCTATAGCACGGGGTATATCTGTGAACAGTATGCAACACTTAACAATATTTGGGGTTCAAATTATTATGTTTTGGGGAAAGTAGAACGCACGAGTACAAGTTAAACAGAACATAGAGCAGAGGGCTTGCACCAGAACACTTTGGTTACTAAATGTTAGTCGACAGTGCTCACTCATTTCTCTATTACATGCCACTTCAATTATATTCAACAGAGTTGATTGAATGTATATAATCATGGTGGGAAACAATAATCTGCTTCTTCCATTATGCTTCTGACATCTTAAAGTGGTGATGCACAGAAATAAACTGCTACTCAAAATAATTGAAAATATAACGCAATAGCCTCACATGTGATCCTGCCATTTCATATTTAGAAGTTGACATTTCATCTGTGATCTTGTACTCACTACATCGGTTAACAAACTTGTTACTACATATTCATAGCATGGAATGTCAAAGGCCACTCGTTATTAGATCATTATTTAGAGATCCTCAGATGTATAAGAGAAATCTCTAAGAACTCAAGGCACAGGGGAGTGCACAGATGTGTCTCCCTTTCATCTTGGGTTGGACATAGTCAATATGAATGATAAAAAGAATAACAGTTTTACTCATGAAAGGTATTATTTAATCAGAATATGAAAGGCAAGAAAAGATTCTGAAAAAACACACAAAGGATCAATCTACAGTACCAGTCAAAAGTTGACACACCTACTCATTCGAGGGTTTTTCATCATTTGTACTATTTTCTACATTGTCGAATAATCGTGAAGACATCAACACTATGAAATAACACATATGGAATCATGAAGTAACCAAAAAAGTATTAAACAAATATATTTGATATTTGGGATTCCCATTCCCATTTGGGATTCCCATTGCCTTGGTGACAGCATTGCACACTCTTGGCATTCTCTCAACCAGATTAATGAGGTAGTCACCTGGAATGCATTTCAATTAACAGGAGAGCCTTGTTAAAAGTTAATTTGTGGAATTTCTTTCCTTCTGAACGCGTTTGAGCCAATCAGTTGTGTTGTAACAAGGTAGGGGTGGTATACAGAAGATAGCGTTATTTGGTAAAAGACCAAGTCCATATTATGGCAAGAACAGCTCAAATAAGCAAAGAGAAACGACAGTCCATCATTACTTCAAGACATGAAGGTCAGTCAATACAGAAAATGTCGGTAAATTCAAGAACTTTTAAAGTTTCTTCAAGTGCAGTCGCAAAAACCATCAAGCGCTATGATGAAACTGGCTCTCATGAGGACTGCCACGGGAAAGGAAGACCCAGAGTTACCTCTGCTGCAGAGGATAAGTTCATTAGAGTTAACTGCACCTCAGATTGCAGCCCAAATAAATGTTTCACAGTGTTCAAGTAACAGACACATCTCAACATCAACTGTTCAGAGGAGACTGCGGGAATCAGGCGTTCATGGTCAAATTGCTGCAAAGAAACCATTACTAAAGGACACCAATAAGAAGAAGAGACTTGCTTGGGCCAAAAAACATGAGCAATGGACATTAGACTGGTGGAAATTTGTCCTTAGGACAAAGATTGTGAGTTTTTTGGTTCCAACCACCGTGTCTTTGTGAGACGTAGACTAGGTGAACAGATGATCTCTGCATGTGTGGTTCCCACCGTGAAGCATGGAGGAGGAGGTGTGATGGTGTGGGGATGCTTTGCTAGTGACACTGTCTGTGATTTATTTAGAATTCAAGGCACACTTAACCAGCATGGCTACCACAGCATTCTGCAGCGACACGCCATCCCATCTGGTTTGCGCTTAGTGGGACTATTGTTTGTTTTTCAACAGGACAATGATCCAAAACACACCTCCAGGCTGTCTTAGGGCTATTAGATCTTGAAGGAGAGTGATGGAGTGCTGCATCAGATGACCTGGCCTCCACAATCACCCAACCTCAACCCAATTGAGATGGTTTGGGATGAATTGGACCACAGAGTGAAGGAAACGCAGCCAACAAGTGCTCAGCATATGTGGAAACTCCTTCAAGAATGTTAGAAAAGCATTCCTCATGAAGCTGATGGAGAGAATGCAGAGAGTGTGCAAAGCTGTCATCAAGGCAAAGGGTGGTTACTTTGAAGAATTTGATATGTTTAACACTTTTTTGGTTACTACATGATTCCATATGTGTTATTTCATCATTTTGATGTCTTCACTATTATTCTACTATGTAGAAAATAGTAAAAATAAAGAGTAGGTGTCTCCAAACTTTTGACGGATACTGTATATTATTAAGGGGAAAATAAATTAATTCATGTTTTTATCTCTCATTTGCATTCAATTGTAGTTTCTTTGTAAATTGATTTATTCCAATGTGTGTATCATGTTATTGCATATTTTTTAATCTCTGTAATAACAGCATGTTAAGATAGCTAGTAAAAATGTCTCCTGGTAAAAACATGCATCGATCAAATTTACCACAATCACTATTAATTACACATTACAAATGACAGGATTGCATTCTATAAAGACAACACACAATGAATGTATATTTCACCAAACCCTCATGTGATACATCTTTTGTTTTACATAAGTGAGTAAATAGCCTTATAGCCAGTATGGACATTTTCTTTGCAATAACTTTTTTTGGAGGGAGAAACACAACAAAATCAAAATACAAATAATCTTATGACCACTATGACTACAGAAAGTTGGAAAAATAGACATCCTCAATAAATTCAGTGAAGTCATTCATATTCCACTTACAGCACGACTTTAATGTATAATTTACAACACATTGCACATTGTGTAGGCTACCTGGTGTATGGCAGTGACTGAAGAACTGGTAGTCTCTATACTTGATTTACAATTTGAGGATGGATTATTTTCTCTTTACTGGATGGAAACGCTTTCTGCCGTTTGTTGAATCATTCTTACCACTTTTTTTAGTCTGGTTATCTAATAGGAGAGTCTTTTTCTTTAGGCAATTAATGATTATCAAGTACATTTATTTGGATCAATCACAAACGTGGCATGATATTCTAACATAATAGTAAATGTAGCCCATAGCCTACGTCCATCTGCATGGAAATGACAGAACTATCCATAAAGATATAGTTCATCAATTATAGAGTTATTCATATATTTTTAAACAAGACAAACATAACAACATGTTACAGTGCAGCTTGTAATCTGTAGTGAAAAGTAGTCTATTAGTGCTCATTGAGAGTTTTTGTCAAATGTCAAATGTTTAATCAATAAGCCTAAAGTGTGCCTAAGATTTGCTTAAAAATAAAAAACAAACGTGCCTTTATTTACTGAATTAATGATATACACAAAACAAACGTAAAGAATTCAACATAGCTGAAATCATAAGCAACCAATTCATTTGCATGTGGACAATGCTGACATCAACTAACAATAAGGTCAACAATCATAGCATTTAGTTGTGAAACTAAGGATGTAGCTGCGAAATGTAGGCTTAGTTGTCATCCTGAGAATGTCCCAAAGTAAACGAGCACACAGAACGCGCACCTTACCTGTTGCGTGGAGTAGGGTCGAGTTGATACACTGGTAGATACACTGAACATGAATGTGACGAGAGCTGGAGCTACTGTCAATGCATCAAAAAGAAACAGAGGCGTGGCCTCGGAGTTGACTCAACTCTGAGGCCAAGGATGCTTTTTTAAATTTCATTTCCACGTTATTTAACTAGGCAAGTCAGTTAAGAACAAATTATTATTTACATTTACATTTACATTTAAGTCATTTAGCAGACGCTCAATGACGGCCTTCCCCATCATTCAAAACAAATCCCCAATAGAACTAATTAGTTGAGCTCATATTAGTTGTTTAATAGATATTATTTTGTCATTTTCAACAAATCTATGTATTGGTATAATGTGGCAATATTTCAGAGTGGTGAGTTTGAGGACAATTTGCAAGAAAACTGATTATGAAATGAGAAGAAACTGTATGCTACAATTTGTGTTGAACTGATAGGCACTCACTTTATTGAGTGTAGGCTAGATATCACATTATCAGTGATTTACATTTAATGGCCCTACCATTTTTTTAAAGCTATATTACACATTAATAAACTGACATAAAATACAAATGAATAATCTTATTATGTAATTATCCAATCCTAATTAGGAATATGTATTGTAAGTTATTTTCACTCACTGAGCCACTAGCTTTTCCACAGTGGATCCTTTTTTGGGACATCCCTTTGATCAATCCCCTCTTTAGTTGTGGCTCTTGGTTCCTCCCACACTGCTTCCGCCTTTAGCAGGTTTTGGCGTACTACAGGGGAGGAGATTCCCTCCCGCCGACAGGTTGCTGTCATTACAGACACCATGTTATCCTACTCCCGGTGTCTCACCCGGAACTTCGGTCGTTCTCTCTTGGTCTTTCGTCAGGTAGGCATTAGATAAATGGAAAACTTTCACGCGGAGCTTCATCATGCTGCTGCCAACGTTGAGGTCTAGGTTAGCGAGAGGTGTAGAAGCGCCGCCGGTTGAGCAGTAGGCCTTCACATTGCAAGCCAAGGACAGCATGACACCCGATTCCCCGGCAAGACATTGGTTCAACCCGGTTTTGAATTCTAAAGCAATATCTCCCATATCATTTGATTATAGCTAACATTTTATTTGGTTTCACGAAGTTGGCTAGTTAGCCAACCATTGGTTTATTTATCTAACGTTACCAAGCTACGATATGTTGAGGTCATTTGAGAGGTTTGGCTAGCACACAGCTATTTTTTTGTGATGATAGACTGTTGTATTTTGCCTAGTTAGCTAGCTATAGTTTGAACAAGCTATGTTCTTTTTTAAATTCAGATTTGACATCATATTGACTGACCAATCTTTGCACAACTGGATTAAACAAACCAGTCGAACTCTCAAATACACAGATGACAGCCCTCTATCAATCTATTTTCACTTGGTTATATATTTAGTCATAGTAGCTAGTTATCCCCTAGCAGTCTGTTTGTATAATAGTGTATGCCTACATTGCTTCCATGGTTTGAAGTCACGGATTGGTACAACACGCATGCATTAATGGCGCTTTCAAGACAATTGTGAACTCGGTGAAACGAGGTCAAATCATCACGTCGGTGATGTTCAGGTCGCAGGTCTGAGTTCTCGAAAGATGCCCGAGTTTCCGACTTGGAGTTCCGATTTGGATGAACAATCAACTATTTTTCCAAGTCGGAGGATGTTTTTCTCCTTGTTCCCAGTTGACTTGAACGCTAGGAAGTCGGAGAGTTCCGAGTTCCCCAGTTTTTTTCAACGTGGCAGTAGCCCTCCCCCACTACTGACCTTTGACTGGGGAGATAGACTGTTCATGTGAAAATTTTAAACATGGTCCTTGGTAACAAACACCTGTTGATTTTATGCATTTTCACTCCCTCGTTTTAGAAGGGGGGGATATAACATATGCATATAATATATATTTTGAGTTGTTTAATGATGACTTTATATTGATAGCTAACAGGTTACTGTTCTCTTTGACAGGGAATCAATGTGTCTGCACGGCGGGCTGTGCCAGGTGAGTGTTTTGAAACTGCATGTTAATTACAGTAGTTGAACCCAACTCTTTATACTGAACAAAAATATAAATGCAACATGTAAAGTGTTGGTTCCATGAGCTGAAATAAAATATACCAGAAATGTTCCATATGCACAAAAAGCTTATGTCTTTAGAATTTTGTGCACAAATTTGTTTACATTCCTGTCAGTTAGCATTTCTCCTTTTCCAAGATCCACCTTAAAGGTGTAGCATATGAAGAAGCTGAATAAACAGCATGGTCACTACACAGGTGCACCTTATGCTGGGGACAATAAAAGGCCACTCTAAAATGTGTAGTTTTGTCACAACACAATGCCACAGATGTCTCAAATTTTGAGGGAGAGTGCAATTGGCATGCTGACTACAGGAATGTCCAACAGAGCTGTTGTTAGATAATGTAATGTTAATTTCTTTACTATACGTCGTTTTAGCGACATGTAACCACGCCAGCCCAGGACCTCCATCTGGCTTTTTCACCTGCTGGATCATCTGAGACCAGCCACCCGGACAGCTGATTAAACTGTGGGTTGAAGCTGAAAATTTCTCAGTTCCATGGCCTGCATACTCACCAAACATGTCACCCATTGAGCATGTTTGGGATGCTCTGGGTCGATATGTACAACAGCGTGTTCCAGTTTCTGCCAATATCCAGCAACTTTGCACGGCCATTGAAGAGGAGTGGGACAACATTCCACAGGCCACAATCAACAGCTTGATCAACTCTATGCAATGAAGATGTGTCACAGTGCGTGAGGCAAATGGTGGTCACAACAGATATAGACTTGTTTTCTGATCCACCGCCCTACTTTTTTTAAAGGTATCTGTGACCAACTGATGCATATCTGTATCATCAGTCATGTGAAATCCATAGCCTAATGAATTTGACTAATTTCTTTATTTAAATTAATTTGTGTTTTTTAATGTAAACTTTATTTAACTAGTCAAGTCCAGTTAAGAACAAATTCTTATTTACAATGATGGCCTACACTGGCCAAACCTGGACGATGCTGGGCAAATTGTGCACCGCCCTATGGGACTCCCAATCAGGGCCAGTTGTGATACAGCCTGGATTCGAACCAGGGTGTCTAGTGACACCTCTAGCACTGAGATGCAGTGCCTTAGACTGCCGCACCACTCGGGAGCCCTATATGAACTGTAGCTCAGGAAAATATTTGAAATTGTTGCATGTTGCCTATTTATATTTTTGTTCAGTGACTTTTGAGATTCTGCGCTAGAACTGAGTACTGCTGTCATCTGTCCTGCAGGATTGTCAGCTAGCTGTAGTGTCACTGTCAATAACCCTACGTAAGTATTATAGCTACACCATTGACCTGTCTTCTCATTGAAACATTGCTTTAGCTGTGTTTTAGCCTTGCATTATGCAGTTATACTTTCTGTATTGACTGTATTTTATTTGTAGGACATGTGAAGCCAGGTCCAGCATCTTCCAAATCAGATACTTCAAGACATCTGTAGCTTGCAGTATGTATTAGCCTGGACTCCCATCTGTTTATTTGACCCTTGTGATCTAAGCAGTAATGTGATTCTGTGTAACACCACAAGAGTTGCATTAAGTCAGTATTGTATTGTCTCCGTCTTTTAGGGAATGAAGTCATCACAGTAAAGACACCTGCATTTGCAGAGTCTGTCACGGAGGGGGATGTGAGGTGGGAGAAAGGTACAGTAACTTATGTTTCTCTCTGATTCTTGTGCTCATTCAGATCTACCTGGTTGCAGCCAGGTAGATCCTTCTGTTTGCCACGCTTAATGCAACTCTCTCTTTACAGCGGTTGGTGATTCCGTCAAAGAGGATGAGGTGGTTTGCGAAATTGAGACCGACAAGGTATTTAATGGTCGCTGAATCAACCTTTGAACTGCCATTTTCACAACAGCCTTTTATAGTAAACTAACAGTTTTCTGTAGATGGTTAGAATAACAGACCCACGGAAAGTTTGTGTCATGCATGGTCCTTGATGTTTTGTCTCGCTCCACAGACATCCGTGCAGGTGGCGTCTCCTGCTGCTGGGGTGATTGAGGAGCTGCTGGTCCCTGATGGGGAGAAGGTCGAGGGAGGGCAGGTTCTCTTCAAACTCCGGAAAGGAGGTCAGTACCACTGAGTTTACCATGTCTATGGTAGGACCACATAAAAAATATTCTAAATTAAAGACTCATGGGAGATGTTGTTTACAGAGCTATTAGATTATACTTACAAATTATACTTACCTACAAAGTAAACACATTGCTATTGCCTAATGCATTCTTATACCTTTCTCTCCTCAGCTGTTGCTGCCCAAGCTGCAGAGGCCCCAGCAGCAGCAGTAGTAGCCGCTCCTCCACCCCCCCATGATGCAGCCACAACGCCCTCTCCTGCTCCCTCTGCAGTGGGCCCCATCCCTACCACTATGCCCCCAGTGCCACCCGTCCCAGGAGCTGCCATCTTTGCCACACCAGGTTAGTCTGTCAGCCACTCAATGAACTCAATGTCAAGTGAGAAGTATTTAACCTGTCCAGTGTTTACTGTTGATTATGGAAATAGGATAAATCACTTGGCCCTTGCCTGTTGACAGTGACACTTGGTAATGGCTAAGAAGAGGTGGCGTGGCACTAACAACTCCTGTTCACCTGTCTGTTCGGTACAGTTTCAGCCATCAAACCCACTGCTGCTCGTGCTGCCCCAGCCGCTGTCACAGATGGAGGGGGTAAACCAGTCAGGACAGAGCACAGGGTGAGGCATCATAATCAGGAATACTGCAGTAAAGGAACATTATTCTTAATATTCACAATGGCTCAGACCATAGTGTTGGTATACAAAAACAATGTCTGATAGAATGCATAGCTGTTGTGTTGTTTTCTCTTAAGGTAAAATATTTCTGTGAAAATTCTTTAAATATATTTGTTTTCTTTTTTTTCTGTCTCAGGTGAAGATGAACCGTATGCGTCTGAGAATCGCCCAGAGACTGAAGGAAGCCCAGAACACCTGCGCTATGTTGACAACATTTAATGAGGTCGACATGAGGTAGGCAATAACAGAATAGCTGTCCTACATAATCAAGCCCTATTTCTAGTAACATAATTAGATAGGAAATGGGTCTTAAAGGAGCTGATAACTCATCCAGAACATTTTAAACATTACCACTACACTTTCAGTACAACAGATTCACTTATATAAATGTATACATTTATATTAGGGATTATATGTCCTGTCTAAAGTAAAGGTGTCTAGATAAAGTAAAGTCAGAAGTAAAGAAATGCTATTCAAGCTGAGGCCATAAAGATAATGATTAGAGATTGGAATCTGCTCAATGGGATACGCTTTTTGAAGCCAGATCTCCTCTTAAACAATGGAATGTAAATATTTGGTCCTAATATTGGTGAAAACAAAGATAAGATAAGATAAACAGGGGCTTTATTTATTTACAAGGAAATGACCCCTGTACTAAAGATTACACTTTGAGGATGTATTTTCATTTGCAAATGTGGGGTGTCAGCTTTCAGCTATTCAGGGGTTTCTCTGCATCCTATTTGAATTGGCATTGATGGTCTGGAAGAAGACTTCCAGGCCTGGGCTCATCTATAGCTGAAGGAGCAGTCAGACCAGGAGACCAGAGCTTCTACTGGGGCCCACAGAGACCTGCGCTCCGAGTGGACGAGCTGCCCCAACCGATATGGGTTTTTATGACAGGCCAGTAAGATTTAGAGGGTTTTGGAAAGTGAAGATTTTTATCGCTTCTTCTCTCCTTTCTCAGTGCCTTGGGAGAGGCTAATGCCGTTAGCGAAGAAACTTTAGAGTTTAAACCAGATTAGAGACGGGAAAACAAACAAATAAAAAGAGATACAAGAGGCCTTTTTCATCATACAGAGGCGAAATGAGCGATGGTGAAACATTAGCCCAGTGTCAATAGCACTCGATCACCCTGACCTGGAGAAGCTGAACTTTTACTGAAAAAATTAGTATAGTTTTTTAAAGTTTGGTTGAAAAGATTGAGTGTAATGCATGTTTGTGATCGATATGAGAGCCTAATTCTCTCCACAGCAACATCAGTGAGATGAGGAAGGCCTACAAAGACGCTTTCCTGAAGAAACACAACATCAAGCTGGGCTTCATGTCTGCATTTGTCAAGGCTTCAGCATATGCTCTGATGGAACAGCCTGCCGTCAACGGAGGTGGGCTCTTCTTTCTGAGAAGTTGCTTTACTTGTCGTATCAGTCTGAATAAGGCAACACACATTTTGTATCCACTGGTATCAGGCGTATGTGGTTAAATTGGTTAAGAACAGGAACGAGATTTACATAGACAACCGTGCTTAGTGTGTACTCCACCAATGCCTCTCTGGCCTATTTAAACTAGCCACAGTCAAGAAGTGGTTAATTTTCACTCGTAAAATTGTCTGTGGGCCACCTCTCCACAGACACAAAAACGCTGTATGCTTCAAGGAAGTGAATCATAGAAGCCAAAGCAGACTGTACTCTCAAATGGCCACCTGGCAAATGATACCGGAGCGCCAGGTCTAGGTTCAATAGCCTTCTTAACAGCTTCGACCCCCAAGCCAAAAGACAGCTGAACAATTAATCAAATGCCACCCCCCCCCCCCCCTGTTTTTACACTGCTCCTACTCAGTTTTATTATCTATGCATAGTCACTTTACCTCTACCTACATGTACAAATGACCTCGACTAACCTGTACCCCCGCACATTGACTCGGTACCAGTAGCCCCTGTAGTTTTATTGTGTTACTTTTTATTTAGAAAATGACTAGTTTATTTAGTAAATATTTTCTTAACTATTTCTTGAACCTCATTGTTGGTTAAGGACTTGTAAGCATTTCACCTGTTGTATTCGCAGCATGTGACAAATAAAATGAGATTTGATTTAATGTTTATTAGTATTTAAAATGTCCAAATCACTTTCATACCGTTTATATTTTTAGTCATTGACGACACCACCAAGGAGATTGTGTACAGGGACTACGTGGACATCAGTGTGGCTGTAGCAACACCAAAGGTAATGCCGATGGTTGGCTACTCACATTGAACACTTTTACAACAGGGCTAATATACAGTACCAGTCAAAAGTTTGGACACAACTACTCATTCAATGGCTTTTCTTTATTTGTACTATTTTCTATATTGTGGAATTATATTGAAGACATCAAAACTATGAAGTAACACATTTGGAATCATGTAGTAACCATAAGTGTTAAACAAATCAAAATATGGAATGCTGCATCAGATGACCGGACTTCCACAATCCCCCGACCTCAACCCAAATGAGATGGTTTGGGATGAGTTGGACCGCAGAGTGAAGGAAAAGCAGCCAACGTGTGCTCAGCATATGTGGGACCTCCTTCAATACTGTTGAAAAGCATTCCTCATGAAGGTGGTTGAGAGAATGCCAAGAGTGTGCAAAGCTGTCATCAAGGCTAAAGGTGGCTACATTGAAGAATCTCAAATATAAAATATTATAATTTAACACTTATTTTTGTTTACTACATGATTCAAATGTGTTATTTCATAGTATTGATGTCGTCACTATAATTCCACAATGTAGAAAATAGTAAAAAATTATGAAAAACCCTTGAATGAATAGGTGTGTCCAAACTTGACTGGTACTGTACATGAACCAAAACTCAGAATATCTAATGTGTCCTGTCTCCCAGGGCTTGGTGGTGCCTGTCATCCGTGGAGTGGAGGGAATGAACTTCGCTGACATTGAGAAGACCATCAACGAGCTGGGGGAGAAGGTAGGATAACATGGATTTCGCTGTACTTTATGTTTGGACTTTGTGCATTCTCTAAGTTGATGATGTTGATTGCAGGCTCGTAAGAATGAGCTGGCCGTGGAGGACATGGATGGAGGAACCTTCACCATCAGCAACGGTGGCGTGTTTGGATCCATGTTTGGCACGCCCATCATCAACCCTCCACAGTCTGCCATCCTGGGAATGCATGGTATCTTCGAGAGGCCAGTGGCCATCGAGGGCAAGGTTGGCACTGTTCTGTAGACTTTGATTTTACTCCATATATTGTAGATTCATATCTCAGGGTAACTCCTTATCATAAACTCAGCAAAAAAAGAAACGTCCCTTTTTCAGGACCCTGTCTTTCAAAGATAACTTCACAGATCTTCATTGTAAAGGGTTTAAACACTGTTTCCCATGCTTGTTCAATGAACCATAAACAATTAATGAACATGCACCTGTGGAACGGTCGTTAATAACAGCTTACAGACGGTAGGCAATTAAGGTGACAGTTATGAAAACTTAGGACACTAAAGAGGCCTTTCTACTGACTCTGAAAAATGCCAAAAGAAAGATGCCTAGGGTCCCTGCTCATCTGCGTGAACGTGCCTTAGGCATGCTGCAAGGAGGCATGAGGACTGCAGATGTGGCCAGGGCAATACATTGCAATGTCTGTACTGTGAGACGCCTAAGACAGCACTACAGGGAGACAGGATGGACAGCTGATCATCCTCACAGTGGCAGACCACGTGTAACAACACCTGCAGAGGATCGGTACATCTGAACATCACACCTGCGGGACAGGTACAGGATGACAACAACAACTTCCCGAGTTACACCAGGAACACGCACAATCTCCATCAGTGCTCAGACTGTCCGCAATAGGCTGAGAGAGGCTGGACTGAGGGCGTGTAGGCCTGTTGTAAGGCAGGTTGTCACCAGACATTACCGGCAATAACATCGCTGGACCAGACAGGACTGGCAAAAAGTGCTCTTCAGTGACGAGTCGTGGTTTTGTCTCACCAGGGGTGATGGTCGGATTCGCGTTTATCATCGAAGGAATGAGCGTTACACCGAGGCCTGTACTCTGGAGCGGGATTGATTTGGAGGTGGAGGGTCCGTCATGGTCTGGGGGCGGTGTGTCACAGCATCATCGGACTGAGCTTGTTGTCATTGCAGATAATCTCAACACTGTGCGTTACAGGGAAGACATCCTCCCTCACGTGGTACCTTTCCTGCGGGCTCATCCTGACATGACCCTCCAGCATGACAATGCCACACCATACTGCTTCTTCTGTATGTGATTTCCTGCAAGACAGGAATGTCAGTGTTCTGCCATAGCCAGGAAGAGCCCGGATCTCAATCCCAGTGAGCACGTCTGGGTGAGCCCCCCCCCCCAGAGATGTCCGGGAACTTGCAGGTGCCTTGGTGGAAGAGTGGGGTAACATCTCACAGCAAGAACTGGCAAATCTGGTGCAGTCCATGAGGAGGAGATGCACTGCCGTATTTAATGCAGCTGGTGGCCACACCAGATACTGACTGTTACTTTTGACCCCCCCCTTTGTTCAGGGACACATTCCATTTCTGTTAGTCATATGTCTGTGGAACTTGTTCTGTTTATGTCTCAGTTGTTGAATCTTATGTTAATAAAAATATTTAAACATGTTAAGTTTGCTGAAAATAAATGCAGTTGACCGTGAGAGGACTTTAGTTTATGTGGAATAGAGACAGGAAGCAGTGTCTCTGAAGCTCCTCTTCCTCTGCTGCAGGTGGAGATCCGCCCCATGATGTACGTGGCTCTGACGTACGACCATCGCCTCATCGACGGCAGAGAGGCGGTCACCTTCCTGCGTAAGATCAAGACTGTGGTAGAAGATCCCAGAGTGCTGCTACTGGACATGTGAGCCAGCCTCCCCAGTCAATGGCTAAACAAACCAATCTACCGACCTTCACACGCAGCAGCTATACCTGCCTGATTAACTAGGAAAAGGGATACTTGAATAGACAAAGGTGCATTGAAATTGTGAAATAATTTATGCTAAATGTTGTGTGTCTGGGGCAGGGAGTGGGTGTTGTACATCTCAAAGCACCATTTGCTATTTTCTACCTACAATAATTGTAATATAAATGGCAAAAAGTTGCATTAAGTATTTTTCATGTACAATAACAATTGTAGCCTATCAGAAGATATACTGTTCATGGTACAGGTTGATGCTTTGTTACACTGAAATGTTAGGACCCAGTCATCTCATTCACGCACACTCTTAAATTCTGCTTATGCTGTGTAAAAAAAACTATTTAAAGACCAGATTAAGGTTTAAAAACGATGCTTTTTGTTTTGTTTACACAGACACTTGCCTTTTTTACAGAATGCTCTCAATGACTGACGATAAGAACAATTCAGAAACCAAGTGGCTGGTGTGTAGTGTAAAATAGATATTGCCAGGCCTTGGAAGCTTTAAAAGAAATGGAAACATTAAAGAGACTGAGAACACACCACATCACTTACAAGTCAGGAAGTGACTGTCTGAGCTGTGGTAGAAAGTCATAGGTTTCTGCCCTAGCACTACACAGCTGATTCAAATAACCAACTGATCAAGCTTTGATTATTTGAAACAGTTGTAGTGCTAGGCCAGAAACCAAAATGTGCTCCCAGGTAGGGCCCCAGGACTGAGCTTGAGAAACCCTGATATAGGCTATGTACAGATGACCAGAAAAAAGGCTGACCATGAGTATATTAAAGACTAACACAGCACAGATGCATTGCTTCATTTTACTAACGTTATTGTCAACGTTGTTTATCACAGCCATTGGCTGACCAAAAAGTATTTGTAGTAAGTGTTTGACAATGAAAAACATCCATTTCCATACTTGGTGATGCTATGCATGGATATTAACAGTAGCATTGCATGTCATTTGTACAACAAATACCCCAAAAGTCACCCAGGAGTACATTTTGCCCTACTATGTTTACACTAGCCTCTATTATTCAAACATGGAGGTTACAAAGACAACACTGCAGGCAGAGTTTGGTTGTTGCAGGGCTGACATGTGGCTGTGTGCTCTGAATTACCCTTCTAATCTATCATTCTTTGGGAATAACAAAATGCTCAGGAAATAGCTCCAGAGCTGGGGTTTCAATTATTTTAGCCACAAGGGGGCAGTGGCTGCCCAACTTCACTTGGCTGCAGATAACTGTTCAGGCTACAGACAGTGGCTGCCCAACTTCACTTGGCTGCAGATAACTGTTCATGCTACAGACAGTCTGTTGACCTTCTAACTGCTCAGTGCCTTCCAGGAGACACCATTGAAGAAGGGGTGACACTTGATGTCACTCACTCCACCGCCTCCAGAGCCCAAACGATAACCAGCGTCAAACTGCAGAAGCTGTGAAACACACAATAGTCACTCATTCAGAAAGCCAATTTGAGTTTGTACAATGTGTGTGGCTGTGTGTATCTGTGGTTGCAGGCTAGAAGCATGTGTGTATATGTCTACGGTATTTACACTACCAGTCATGTGTGTAATGGGACTCAGGCCTTACCTCAGTGAGCAGGGAGGCAGCTGCAGTACTCAGCTGGTCTGGGATCAGAAGCTGGGTGTGAGAATGTACCCCGGCTGGGTGGAACTGCCACAGGGGCTGGAGGCACAGGAACAGGCATACCATTTCAACAAGGACTTGATAATGGTACCAACACAGATACACTATCAACAGATCAGTTGGCAGCACTCTAATCAATATACATACACACGTTTGGATTTTTTTAAACTTTACTATGACGGAGGGCAAGATTCTGGCCTTTTTTTTTCTTCAAAGGATTATTCAATACAAATGTTATTTACCATTCCTGTAAGAAGTTCAAATAGCAATGCCCCCAGACTCCACCAATCACAAGCCTCTTATTTTGGACACACCTCCAATCTCTATTGGCAAACAACAAACAGAACTGTTATTAACAGGTTTCTTGTTGGATCAAACTAAATGTCTGATATATAATAACACTAGAAGGCACTTTAGGGTAGCAGCCATATGTGGAACTGTTGTTTCTCCACCTGGGGCACAGTACATCTGGTCCATAGCTTCAGAGTTGGTTTCTGACTGAACTTCACTCCACTGGCCAAAGAATGTCAGGCAGACCTTTCCTGTTGAGAAACATGACAATATGTCAATCAAAGTTGGTTGAGTTTTCAAGACTCAACTCATGCCAAAAACGGAGACCGTACGGAGTTAAAGTGATTTAGGTGACTAACCGATGCTGGTAAGCAGGATGTTCTTTGGGTTGAGGTCACGGCACATGACACCTTGCTGGTGAAGACTCTCCAGGGCCAGGAGGATCTGAGCTCCCAACAGACGCACCTCTGCCTCTGGCAGCCCCCAACAGCCCTGCCTGACCCCATCTCTTCCTCTGGAGGCCTTGGCTGGGAACTTGGGCTGGTGGCACCAGCCCTCTACCTCAATGATCTGATCCTGACCCTGTCCATCTGATCCATTTGACTTCAGGAAAGCATTCATGTCCTCCTTCCGACACTGTGGGGAGGCCCCTGTGGGGCCAGTGGTGTTGGGGTCACACAGTGATCCTTTCCCTTGGGGGATGTCCTTACTCAAAGGGCTCAGCTCCCAGCCCTCCTCCACCTCCTCCCCTGGCTCTCTGCAAGGAGGCCCCACATGATACTTTGCCCCTGTGAGGGCCAGGGAGATGCCTTCCTGGTTCCCCTGCTGTGTCCCAGCACTGAGACCGTGAGGCAGGGAAGGGGGGTGAGAGATCCCTGAGGATGTCCTCATGACCTTCAGCTCATCTACTGTAGAGGGACACACAGCTCTGCCAGGCTGGGAAGTCTCTGTGTCCCTGCTTACTAAGTTCACAATGCTCTTTTCAGTAGTGTGACGGTTTACCTGTTCTTCCTGCCCTCTCCCCTGGTGTGTGGATAGCTCTACACCCACAGTGTTCTCAAGGTCTCCACCTGAAACACTGACTTGGTGAGAGCCATAGGAGGTCAAAGTTGCCATCTCACTAGCCTGGCTTTGATTATGGAGGGGAACATAACTTTTCCGTGAATACAAACTGATAGAATGATTCTTCAAGTTCACTGTTGACCCTGTCCCACCAGAAGAGGTCTGAGTTGTTTGAGGTACAGGTTTACCTGCAGCTATATCGGAGTCACTCTCACAATTCTGTGTCAGATCAGCAGCCTTCCACACCACGTCAAAATCCAAACTGGATTCAATTTTTTCTGTTCCAGTGGCCTTCCCAGAAGGCTCAGAGGTGACATCAGGAACCTGATCGATGCACAGATGACTAGGAAGAGCAGGGTTGTCCTGAGTTTCAGAGTGCAAACACTGACTGTGGCCTGCTGGATGGATATGGGGACTGATGTCTGTCCTCATTGGCCCAGATAAAGAGGGCTGTAGCGCTGTAGACCTTGAGTTGTTCTGCAGGCAGCCTGTCTCCTCGCAGTAGGAGTGGGTCCTACAGCCTTCCAGACGATGCTGAGCCTCATGCCAAGATGCAGGGGAGTCTGTGTCTGGGCTCTCCTCGTTCTCCCTCTCCAGGAGAGGGGTTGTCCCTGTGTCCCCTCTGTCATTCTGCTGGTAGTCTGAGCTGATGGTAGGGGAGGTGTAGCTGTTCTTCAGTTTGATCGTGTGCAGGCTGGGAATGTAGCATTCTGGGTGCTCCTTGGCTCGGTCGTTCCTCACCTTGGACAGTTTGGAGAAAAGCTTCCCACCTACAGAGCATAGAAAAGTCAATACATCATAACACAATAGTAGTTTTTCTTTATTTTAATTCAGCTATTTTTTCTAATCTCCTTGGCATCCTTGACCCAAAATGGCTGAAGAGTGCAACCATCAAAAAAAAAAATGTAGCCTGTAGGTCCACTGCTATGCCATGGACATAAATCTCCCTTTGCATGGCGATAGGCTAGGAAAGAGCATCCGCTACATCTCACATACTGCAGGGCTGGCAGGCAGAGGCTGTGTTCAGCTCACCTTGAACATGCTCCAGATGCAGGTACACAGCATCCTCACTGACATAGTACCTCAGCAGCTTCACCATATAGGGAACGCCCTGGGGGATGATAGTGGGCTGGTCCCGGCTCTCCCAGCTCGACTTGGGCAGGCTCTGAGAGGACACGGCGCAATAGAACATTACATGTATTACTATGCTGTTACTATTACCTTGGTCAAAATACAACTTCTCTACTGTAATACACATTGTTCTCTTGTCTAGTCTGTGTCTATAGTTAATTGATAAAAACAGAAATCTAAAAACTCATCTCTACAAAAGCGGGCTCTTCTCTAGCACTGTTTATACCTGGTTCTAACACGCGTCCTTTGTCCTGATCTTGTCCACATTCTGATTGTTAAGACAGGTGTAGACGATTAAAACACATTGTGATCAGATCTTCCTGACCACTTACGGAGGTAGTCAGGCATGCATTGTGTCTGGATATCGTTAGTGTAAACAGATCTGGATAGTGAAACCATTTAAATCCTCATTATCCCACCCTGTAAAATCATTGACAGGTGGCACTACTGACTTATGGCATCAATGTGTGTCTTAAAATAATAAATAAATATTATTTTGAAAAAAATATCCATAAAATAATTTATATACAGGGAGAGACCAGGAAATCTGGTCACAATGTGGAAACAGTGGTCGTATAAAAAGATACATTTTAATATCATATGTAGACACATTTCTCAAGATCTGGGCACAATCAGAATGTGGACAAGATCAAGACACATGATGCATGATAGTGCCAGGTGTAAACGAGACTACTGAGACCTGCGCCTTAGAGACCCTGCTACAGTATTTTCCAATAACAACTCTCTGGTTACGGAAATCAGAGGTGCATTTCCACTAAGAGGGTCAGAGTGGAGGGCTTTTAGCCAAATCAATGGTGAAGGATACTCAAGACAGAGTATTCCCATTGACTGGGCTGCCACAGAATGGCTGGCAGGGGTCCAGACAGTACAACAGCCATCTGTGCACTGGATATGCATCTACACAGATAGACAGCTGCACTGTTTCTACTACACGTCTGCCACTCTGTCCTCTGACATACTGTATTGGTAGTGTTAAGTTCAGACGTAACTACTTACTTTAACAACACATTTCTCCTTTGTAATCAGGCTTTGGACAATCAGGACCTTGGGGAGAAGACGTACATTTTATTTTAGTTTAAATAGAACATAGTATGTTATTAGACGGTTGTGACATTTTAGGACAAGGTACTATTTGCTTAGGTAAGCATCATGGTTGTCACTGGATCTATAAGACATGTGTATGTGACCAATAAAATGTAATTTGGTTAATAAAGGGTTAACTACAGCCAGGATGTCTGTTCAAGAGAGTATCATCAGTCTAACAAAACGTTATAGTACCCATGTCTGGTTGAGAGCAGTGAGTGTAAAAACGTCCTTACCTTATCGATGATCCCCACCACTTTACACATGTCCAGATCCTCCACTGGGCAGCTCAGGTGTCTGATTGGCCGGAATCTCAGACTACTGTAACCCTGGTGATAAAAAGAGATTACAAATCAGTACAGGACAGATAACAGCGATGTGGACACGTGTCTTTGTATTTAATTCAGATCTGAAATGTTGCTTCTACTCAAGGATTAGTTACAATCTTCGAACAGATATTAGCATGTTGCATAAGAGAGAGGGGGAGAGAGAGCGCCCAGCCGGCCAGTGCGAGGCATCCTGGCAGATGTGATCTTCTCGCCCGGGTCGGGTGTAGTGTAACAGAGGGAGATGGAGTTGTTGTGCTGTTCTGTAGCCCATCTCTAGAGAGAGGCTATAAGCAGCACATACTGGTTGCTTTGAGGATGTGACTCAGGCTTTCCCAGAAGGAAATGATTCAGAGAGGTGCTAACTGGAAGATTAGCACTTAACCACCTCTTCAATAAACAGACGAGACATATAAATCAACACAGGAGTAAAAAGCTGGAAAATGAGTGTCCAGTTCCCTGAGTAACATGGATGATCAGAGTGGGTTGATTTCCATCAATAAGATCTGCACAGTATTATGGAATGTTCATCTTGTCAAAATGAGGGTTCAAAGGTCATCTTCTTACCCCTAAGTGAGAGTTCCCCTTCCCCAGGTTGTCCTGCAGGTGGGAGATAAAGATTTCCTCGGCCCTCTTCAGATACTGAGTAGTCTTCCTCTTCACTGCCTCCCGGCGCTCCTTGTTAGGGTCCACTGGAAGACAGACCAACTACATCAGACCTCAGTTCTCTCCCTCTCACACAATGGAGAAACCTCACTCCACTAAACTGAAACTGAAATAACCTTTTTGAATATAGCTGACATACTTCACTAGCACAGTAGAGAGAATATCCGGCATGCTTTACCAGTATGGATATCATTCTCTGACCTTGGCTTCCTGACTTCCTGTTTTTCACAGGAATTATTTAATTCTGCTTTACAATGGATGAATCATGAGCAGATAAATCCACACGTTCCTGTTTCATGTCACATGACTTATTCTCACTGTGTTGAGTAGCTAAAGTCTGTAGCGCCTTAACCTGCTCTATTCAATATCACCCTAACCAGAACCCTGCACGTTGACAGAATACTCTAGAGTACAGTAGATTACCACTGTACCTTGAACTCCATTGAGCAGCAGGTCAACCCCATTCTTGTAGTAGCTGAAGGCAGCTTCATAGTCTTCACTGACCTCCCTGTCCAGAGCCATTCGGATCTGCTTGGCTGCCTCCACCAGGTAGTCTCTCTTGGCCATTGCTGTCCTGGCTCGGCACTGTGGAGGTCCAGACGGGCCTAGCAGCCACACAACAGAGTGTACCGAGCTATATGGAATCACACAGACCTGTATGTCCTAGGAGGAGTCATAACACGACCAGCCACCGCTAAGATGTTCCTCTCTTTAAGGGAAGTTCCTAAGAATAATCCTTACGATGGCAGAGAATAATTGATCAAATCTTCCAGAGATGGTTAACTACCAAAAGCCAAGATTTCCCCAGAGCTACAGTAAATCCCTTAACTAGTCACTTGTCTGAGAAAAACATGACGGCAAAGCATGAAACTGAGAGTAAAGTGAAAGTAATGTGACCAATAATAGACTGTTTCTGTTCCTCTCCCCTTACAGGCAGCTGGTGGCACTGTATTGGGGAGGGAGGAAGGGAAAGGGGGATACCTAGTCAGTTGTATGACGGGCTCATAATAATGGCTGGAAAGGATTACATGGAATGGTGTCAAACATTGGAAACCATCTGTTTGATACCATTCCAGTCGCCCCATTCCAGCCATTATTATGAGCCATTCTCCCCTCACCAGCCTCCTCGTCAGATCATAAGCATGTGGAGTGTCTCACCTTTTCTCCCTGGTCCTATCAGCAGTGGGACTCATCTCTGGCAGCAGTTAGTCGGCTCACTGGGGGGTTATCCTCCTCCACTCGAAGGTTAAAGTCTTTGTTTTCAAGCATGATGATACGAACCTGGGTCATCAGAGTTCAGTTTTTACTTCAGTAGAGCACAGGAAGTGAGTATGAGTGTGCAGCTCTGGTACTATTGCTGATGAATAAACACTGTCAGTGCTGCAGGGGTGGTGAGGAGGAAGGATGACTCAAAGTACTTACAGTGCCTTCAGAAAGTATTCAGACCCCTTGACTTTTTCAACATTTTTTACTTTGCAGCCTTATTCTAAAATTGATTAAATTGTTTTTTTTTCTTCTCATCAATCTACACACACCCTTTAGTGACAAAAGCAAAAACAGGATTTAAGAAATGTTTGCTTATTGATAAAAAATAAAAAAATTAACAAAATAACATTTACATAGATATTCAGACCCTTTAATGAGCACTGTGTTGAAGCACCTTTGGCAGCAATTACAGCATTGAGTCTTCTTGGGTATGATGCTACCAGCTTGGCACACCTGAATTTGGGGAGTTTCTCCCATTTTTCTCTGCAGATCCTCTTAAGCTCGGTCAGGTTGGATGGGGAGCATTGCTTTTTTCAGGACTCTCCAGAGACATTCGATCGGGTTCAAGTCCAGGCTCTGGCTGGGCCACTCAAGGACATTCAAAGACTTGTCCCAAAGCCACTCCTGCGTTGTCTTGACTGTGTGCTTAGGGTTGTTGTCCTGTTGGAAGGTGAACCTTCGCCCCCAGAGTGAGGTCCTGAGCGCTCTGGAGCAGATTTTAATCAAGGATCTCTGTACTTTGCTCCGTTCATCTTTGCCTCGATCCTGACTAGTCTCCCTGGCACTGAAAAACATGCACACAGCATGATGCTGCCACCACCATGCTTCATTGTAGGGATGTGCCAGGTTTCCTCCAGACGTGACGCTTGGCATTCAGGCCGATCTTGTTTAACATGGTCTGAGAGTCTTTACGCACCTTTTGGCAAACTCCAAGCAGGCTGTCATATGCCTTTTACTGAGGGGTGGCTTCCGTCTGGCCACTCTACCATAAGGCCTGACTGGTGGAGTGCTGCAGAAATAGTTGTCCTTCTGGAAGGTTCTCCCATCTCCACAGAGGAACTCTGTCAGAGTAACCATTGGGTTCTTGGTCACCTCCCTGACCAAAGCCCTTATCCCTTGATTGCTCAGTTTGGCCGGGTGGCCAGCCTTAGGAAGAGTCTTGGTGGTTCCAAACTTTTTCTATTTAAAAATGATGGAGGCCACTGTGTTATTGGGGAACTTCAATGCTGCAGAAATGTTTTGGTACCCTTACCCAGATCTGTGCCTCAAGACAATCCTGTCTCAAAACTCTACAGATAATTATTTCAACCTCATGGCTTGGTTTTTGCTCTGACATGCACTGCCAACTTTGGGACCTTATATAGACAGGTGTGTGTCTTTCCAAATCATGCCCAATCAATTGAATTTACCACAGGTGGACTCAAATCAAGTTGTCAAAACACCTCAAGGATGATCAATGGAAACAGGATGCACCTGAGCTCAATTTTGAGTCTCATAGCAAAGGGTCTGAATACTTATGTAAACAAGGTATTTCTGTTTAATTTTTAATACATTTGCAAAACATTTATTTACATTTTATCTCAAAACAAATCTGTGTTTATGTTGAATTAACGTGGAAAACTGAATAGATTTGGAAAAAATAATCAACCTAAGGGCATTTTGTCTTCTTTTTTTCCCACCAAACTTTTAACTTAAATCCAATGACAGTGATGTTTGTTGTTGTTTATTTATCATTGAATTTACGTTAGTTGACTACTGAACCAAATGTAAATCAAAACTAGACGTTGAAATATCGACGTCTTTGCCCTGTGGGTACATATTACTGTACGAACGCTGTGGGCAGATCCCTGTCAGAGGATTTATAAATGCTAATGTATTGCAATCATAGTAGCTCTTAGCATTCCACACAAGTGCACTATGAAAATGTGCTGATGCCTTACCATTGTCTATCATTGTGACATGGGGTTAGTTTTGTATCCCACTCACATACACTCTATCATTCCTCATACAGTCTAATGAGGAGAAGTCATAGTGTGTCTGTTGAGAATCAGTCCGCCCCCTGCAGTATTTCCATGTTACATGCACCAATATCCTTGATACTAACGACAAGCATTGTCCGTGTAGAGACAAACCAGAATACACAATATTAACAATACAATAATCCCATTTGTTTGTCTGCAATGGATAGACATGCTTGCATCATACATTCATCTTGATCGCCACACGACAGACAACACATGCACACATATATCCTACCTGATGTGATCAGAGCATGCCCCCTAGACCCACTGCTCCAGCAGCAGCCTTCGTCCTCAGCAGCCTCCCTCTGCACAGATATCAGGAAGAGGAGGAGAGCTTAGCGAGGCTGCCTATTGGCTTGACATTATGTTTGGTGGTACCATTAGCCACGAGGCCTTAACTTCCCCCGTCTCATCCTGACAGATGCTATATTTAAAGAGATGGAGCTGTCAGATAGAACAACGAGACAGATATTTTACTGGATGTATAAACGTGAAGCACTGGCGCGCAGTAGGAGAAGATGGAACGAGATGGATTTTGGCCGACATTCAATACTGTTTTCTTTTAGCAAAACTACAATATGTTATGAACAGAGTGGACTACGGTTTGTACACTTTGGCCTTTGCAAAAGTTTTTAAAAATCGCGTTGTTTAGAAGGAGTGCAAAACCAAAAGCGAATCGAGTTATTGCACACGCGCACTTCCGAGAGTAGGCGTTTCTTAACGGAAATATGCAGATTATGCTAAAACACCAATGGGATCTCGCTCACTCGTGCTTGGTTCTGCCCCCTCCTTGTGTGTTCTGCCCACTATGGCTCATTTGTTGCCCTTGAAAACGACAGACTGTTGTCTATCTTGGCTTAGTTATAAAAAATATCCGGTTCTGTTCTGTTTTTGTCTTGCTGTTGTTCTCAGACCTTTTTTCTATTTCAGATAGATTTGGCCATTTATTACAGTATAATGTTGTATCCACATTTTAATTAGTCAATGGATTTGTATAACAATGACCTGAAACCGTAAGAATAAAACAATGTGCATGGTTCATTGTTGTACATGCAGTGAATGGATGCTATGTGGCCTCACCCTGCCTGCTTAGTCTAATCTGCTCTGATTTGGTCCTCGGTAACAGTTGGACCCAGACTCTCGCTGGAGAACAAAGAGGAGGGCCACCCCAGGGGAGGGCTTGCTTACAGAGGAGCAAGGCGGAAGCCCCAGCCTGAGCCTAAGGAGGAGAGCTGGGAAGGGGAAATGAGAGAGGGTGTGAGAGAGTAAACCACAGCCCAGCCCAAAGCTAGGGAGGGAGGGGTCTGATATCATACTGGGGTGGCAGGGTAGCCTAGTGGTTAGAGTGTTGGACAAGTAACCGGAAGGTTGCAAGTTCAAACCCCCGACATGGTGCAAATCTGTCGTTCTGCCCCTGAACAGGCAGTTAACCCACTGTTCCTAGGCTGTCATTGAAAATAAGAATTTATTCTTAACTGACTTGCCTAGTTAAATAAAGGTTAAATAAATACTGGGGATGACTCATATTCTACTAAAAAATAAGGGGTGGGATACTGCACCCTTTCTCTTTCTCATTGGACTGCCTTAGGTAATGGGAGGGAATCTGACACAGTTGGCTGGGTATTTTAATCATTATGGTAATAATGAACATTTTAATTTTCAATTCAACTTCAAATGAACTGAACTACAACACAAACAGATTCAATGCTTCAGTTAGATTTTATTTCAGAAATTCAAGGGACATGAGTTTTGAATGCAAGTCAGTGCATCGGACAAAGTAATGAGTATTTATTCAGTCAAAGCCCCATGCTGTCGGAGAGTCATTTCAGTCACAATACGATAGACCAGAGGGAGGCTCAAGTTTTTGCTAAACGTGACACTATAAGACACATAGTAGCCCTTGTTGTACATGGAGAGTTTCTGGTCAATAGGGTTTAGTGCAGGTTTATATATTCATCCTGGAACTTCTCAAATGGTAGTTCTCTTGCTCTGTTTTGATGTCATAAGAGTAAAAGATCTCCTCTGTGTAAACATCTACTGGTCTGGTAGCATAGAGAACCACACACACCATGAAGGCATTGCCTACCAACGCTTTGTACACATTGATATTTCACAGCTCCTCTATGCCAAATTCAACCTCGTTTACTTTGACAATGTGTTACGTTCGTCATTTGAATGAGGAGAACAAGGTGCAGCGTGGTAGGCTAACATCTTACTTTTATTCAAATGAACACCGCAAAACGACAAAATACAAAACGACTGGAAAGTTCTGCAGGCTACACAGCAACTATACAAAATCAAGATCCCCTCCCAAAAGGTGCGGATTCCGGCCACAAACATGAACCTATAGGGGAGGGTCCGGGTGGGCATCTACCCTCGGTGCCGGCTCCGGTGCGGGACGCAGACCCCGCTCCGCTCGTGGCCCCGCCAACTTCGGTGGCACCTCTGGTGTGGAGATCGTCACCGGAAGCTCCGGACCGTGAATCATCGCCGGAGGAATCAAACCATGGATCATCGCCGGGGACTCCGGACCGTAGATTGTCGCCGGGGACTCCGGACTGGGAACCGTCGCTGGAGGCTCCGGACTGGGAACTGACGCTGGAGGCTCCGGACTGGGAACCCTCGCTGGAGGCTCCGCACCATGGATTATCACTGGAGGCATCCAGTCATGGATCATCACTGGAGGCGCCGGGCCTTGGGTCATCACTGGAGGCTTCGGGACATGGATCATCACTGCAGGCTCCTGACCACAGATCATCACTGCAGTCTCCGGGCCATGGATCATCACTGCAGGCTCTGGGCCACAGATCATCACTACAGGCTTCGTGCCATGGATCATCACTGAAGGCTCTGGGCCACGGATCATCACTGTGGGCTTCGTGCCATGAATCATCACTGGAGGCTTTGGGCCATGGATCATCACTGGAAGCTTCGGGCCATGGATCATCACTGGAGGCTTTAGGCCATGGATCATCACTGGAGGCTTCGGACTGGGAACCCTCACAGGAGGCTCCGGACTGCGGAGGCGCACTGGAGGCCTGGTGCGTGGAGCCGGCACAGGTCGTACCAGGCTGGGCTGTGAACGCTGCTTGGTCCGTTTGTGGTGGGATCTTCTGTTACGTTCGTTGTTTGAATGAGGAGACCAAGGTGCAGCGTGGTAGGCGAACATATTACTTTTATTCAAATGAACACCGAAAAACAACAAAATACAAAACGTCCGTAAAGTTCTGCAGGCTACACAGCAACTAAACAAAATCAAGATCCCACAAACTAAGGTGGGAAAAAGGCTGCCTAAGTATGTTCCCCAATCAGAGACAACGATAGACAGCTGCCTCTGATTGGGAACCATACCAGTCCAAACAAATAAATAGGAAAACTAGATTACCCACCCTAGTCATCCGCTGACCTAAGCAAAATAGAGAATGAAAAGGATCTCTAAGGTCAGAGCGTGACACAATGACCGTTTTACCCTTGGATTCATCAGTGGCATAGGTTACCCATAGCCCATTTTCATCATTCTCATGTTCTGATTGGCTGAGTAACTGTATGAGAATGTTGCACTGGCCTTTTTAATTACTCTGTCGTCATATTTGGAGGTGGTCAAATTCAGTTTAGCCATGGGCTGTTTTTCTAGTAACACAGGGTGTTACCATGAACAATGTAATTGTTGCCGGTACCCTGCTATCCATTTGGCAAGTTGTTGTTTAAATTAATTCCTTAAAACCAGATTTTGATAGCCGGAGTAAAGATAAAAGTCATGCACTGAGGCACTGCTATAGGCACCATACCAATACATTGATTCAAAGCCACGATTGGGTTTTGAGCCTTCCATCACCCCCCAAATCTGTAACCCGCATTCAAGTTCGCATTCAGTTGGCTGATCACTGGCTTCCCTACACTGGCAATGCCTTTATGGTTGCAGGAGCCTGGGAGGAAACATAAATAGCTATTAATAATATATAAGACAAACAAATCCACAAACTACTGGCTTTGAAATAATGATACAATACGTTAACAATGCTACCATCACAGAGGCTTCTTATCAATACCTGGGTTTGTCCCCTCCTCTTGGTTCTTCTGGCACTCCTCCAGCTTCTTCTGCAGTTTTCCAAACTCAATACAGATCACCTCCAGGTTACTCTTGTCATAGCTCTCCAGCTGGTTCACAATCAGGCTCATATTGTGAATCTATGGATGCATGTGTACAAAGGACAAATAGGTCATTTGTTCCATATAGCAACATTCCTCTTTCTTCCGCATGATATTAGCTGTCACTTATTTATAATGCCAATGACCGTCATTAATAGTCATTCTGCTATGTCTGTCTACCTGTCACCCATTTACCTCAGTGTATAGGCTGTCGAACATAGGTGAGGAGGAGTTGAGGGATTCCTTCAGCTGTGTCACCAACAATTCAAACTCTCTCTTCTCGATCCTGAGAAGCTCGAAATCCAGTCGGATGTACTTATCAGGGCCGCTCTCCACAACCTCCACTCGCATAGTCAGGTTGCTTAACTCAGCCAAATAGATCACAATCCTGCCCTTGTAACTGTCCAGCTGCAAGAGAGACACAGGTAGTAGTTCCGGTGTAAGATATCTAGTAGGGTATACTGTGAATGAGGTCTCGGTTAAATATACACAAGCATCCCCCCCCCCCCAAGGTTTTACATGTTTCATAAACTGGAGTAGGCCACTGTTAAGATCACTCAACAACCTGGTGTGTAAATGCAATATTGATTCAATCCTGTTCAGGGGGCTCAAACCTCAGGGTGTTCATTACAATACAACAGTAAATGATTTTATCTGGATTCCCACTTCCAGCATTAGATCCTTGGTGACTTGCTGCACGTGTTCCACATGGTCGGCAGGGAAGGGGATGTCAGGAAGAAACACATGACTAAGACATTGCCCCAACTCACCTACATTTGCAGTCACATTTCCAGAGTCCCAGTCCTCCATTGGCTGGAGGAAAATACAAGTTTGGACTGAACTTCAGTGGTGGCTCACTCAAGTAGTAAACTAGCACTCTTTGGAAGTATCTCTTACTGTCAAGGTTTAGTGGAAGGAGAAAATGAGAGTCCCTTAACAGCCAAGCCACTGCAGGGCAAAGGAGAGGCAGGAGCACTAGAAACAGAACCATCTTGTATCCAGTGTTCTGGTGTGGGTCCTTGTCCATCTGTTCTGGGTTTTTAAAGACTCGCTCCTATCAGCTAATGAGAAACATCTTGCTTCTTCCCATAATTACTGCAGTTTCTTAAGAGACTACCTTCAAATCTTTAGGAATTATATGCAGACATCCTTGTTCGCTTGTAATAAAATACTCAAGTACAATTTTTTAAATCTGTCTCATAATTTTATTGATCACAATAATTCTGTGGACATGGAGTGCATGAGAAACAGGGCATATGGACAGTTTTTTCAGTTATGAAGACATGTTATTGATGGCATATGGTAGATGGCACCTGATATTATCAACTACATAAATGGATCTTACTATTAGTCATCAACAATGTGGCAGGATATTATATGTTGAGATAAGCATAGTATAATAAAGTATTTTCATCCTTATTCCAATGATATAGCCTAGCAAGTTCCATCACACAATTCCACAAGTATTATGCTAACGTTTTTTCTCCACCTGAGACTTTAGATTATGCTGGTAAGAAGTATAGGTGCTGAAGATCTGCGTTATAATGTGATTGACAATTAATAAAGCAAATGTTTCTGCTGTCCCAGAGAATGCATTCACGGGCTGCATATGTCGGCTCGATCGGGATTCGGATCATCTGCGATGCTTCGGCGATACAGACTGAATCGCACACCTGTACACAAACTACGTTTACATAGTTAACACTTAAGCCACTTTCCATAGTTCGAATCCATACTGTATTGCTAACAAAATAAATGGCCAGATGCCAAAGAGGATTGGGTCTGTGTTCAACATGGTTTTACCATAGTATTTTTTTAGACAAGGAACAGACAAATGTTGTTCTTTCAAGACTATGCAGTAGCCAATCCTTGCAAAATGTCACATTATATTGTACAAGTTTTATTTTCTATATGTTTAGATATCAAGTACATTTACATTTAAGTCATTTAGTATTCTCAGGAATGAAGTGTGTTACTGTTCATTAATTCCTAACAATGGGCTGCATATTGAGAGAGATTCTCCTCTAAAACAGTATCACAAACCCCCTCTGTGATGTTGGTGAGTGAGACTGTTTAGTACCTACAGTAGGCCTACATGAAGATTAACAAGACAGTCTAGAGACAGAAAATGTATTGGCATCTGACTTTATGTTTGACACCGAGTTTATTATCAGCATAAGGGACTCAATTAAAGTATTTTATATGAGATACACAGAATCATGCTTATTAGCCACAACTGACCTCCATTTGGCTGAATCTGGGGTATAGTATACACCTCATTATACAGATGCTGATGTAGACTGAAGACTGACGGAATCATAATACTTTAATACAATGAAGACAGTACTATTTCAGATGGAATATCAAAGGTAAACCCTTGAACACAACGAGAATGCTTAAGCCATTTATTTCAAATCAACACGATGAGCATGAGCCCGGATATTCTATATAATCAGAGCAACTACAAAAGAGATTAAATCTGACTTGAGTATAACGAGTTTCAATATGCCACAATAGGCCTTTTATTTGACCAAGGGGTGTGCTGTGTTTACAGTGGCCTGGTTGTCAAACCAGAGATGATAGTTGACATAGTAGCCATCGTTGTACATGTAGAGTTTCTGATCAGTGGGGTTGTAAGTCCAGGTTGACATACTTGTCCTGGAACCGCTCAAATGGAATACTCATGTAGCTCTCTTGTTTTATCTTGGTGTCATAAGTATAAAATATTTCCTCATAGTGAATGTCAACTGTTCAGACAGCATAGAAGACTCCACACACCATGAAGGCATTGCTCACAGATGGTTTGTACACACTGGTTTCCCACAACTCCTCTATACCAAATGATGGCTCATGAATTTTAGCAATGATCATTTTACCCTTGGATTCCTCTGTAGCATAGGTCACCCACAGCCCATTCTCATCAGCAGCATAGTCTAGGTTCTGATTGGGTGAGTGACTATACGAGAATCTGGTGCTAGCCTTTGCAATGACCCTGTACTCATAGTTCATAGTAGTAAAATTCAGTTTGGCCATGTTAAATGGATTGTTCAATTGATAATACAGGGTGTTATCACGAACAATGAAGTTGTTACCAGTTCCATACCAGCTACTTGACAAGCTTTGGTGTTTAAATGGAGTTCTCAAAATAGGATTTTTATAGCTACTGTAAAATCTCATGTCAACAATTGAGGCACCACTATAGCCAGAGTACCAGTATTAAAATTCAGAACCATGCACAGGCTTAGAATCTTTCCCCCAGCCTCCCCATTTGAAGCCAGCATTCAAGTGGGCATTCAGTTGACTGACAATGGGCTTGCTGCCTCTGGTTATACCTCTGTGCTCTCAGGACCCTGAGAAAAGAGGGTAAAGTCAGTGACATCAAAGATGCAATGGTCTACAAATGTTTTGGCATGAGGCGGGTGTGTATCACCATCAATTCAAAATCAAATCAAACTTTATTTGTCACATGCGCCGAATACAACAAGTGTAGACCTTACCGTGAAATGCAAATAATAGAAAGTAACACAATAACATAACAATAACGAGGCTATATACAAGGGGTACCGGTACCGAGTCAGTGTGCGGGGGTACAGGTTAGTTGAGGTAATTTGTACATGAAGGTAGGGGTGAAGTGATTGTGCATAGATAGACCATAAAGGAGACCATAAAAGTAGTCTTAGACTTACCGATGTTGGGGTTGAAGATCTCATTGTGGCGCTTCTCACACTCCTCCAGTTTGAGCTGTATATTGATGTACTCACGACGGGTCACCAACACCAGGTTCTTATTGTATCTCTCCAGCTTGGTCACGACCACCACCATGGAGGAGATCTGTGAGAACACAGATAAACAACCATAAGTTTAAGTCCTTCAAAAGATACATGTCTGAAGTGAAAAGTAGACATGTTCATTGTTTATAGCTGCATCGTGGCCAGATGAGTTGTTGGGGACAGTCTTCGGATAGTTACCTGCTGGTGCAGAGACTCAAAGGCGATAGTGGAGGTTTGTATGGAGCCCAGGAGCTCCTGTATCAGAGCCTCCAACTGTTTGATCTGCACCTTCACCTCCTGTAGGCGTCAGGGTTCTCCTCCATCAGCTCCACCAGTACTGTCAGGTTCACTATCCTCTCTGCCTACACTCTCAGCTTGCTCTCATATGTCTCGAACTGGAGGGGAGGGATATTTTAAATACAAATGACTGTATAAGTCATATTATAATAGGCAAACTGATCTACTGTTAAGGAAAGAGTAGGTCATCAGAAGCCGTGCTTATTGCTCAATCTTTATAGCTTAGCTATAGGTCTACGATGGTACTCCTTGTATATAATCTCCTTATTGTTCTTTTATTGTGTTACCATTTCATTTTTGCAAATTATTCTTACTTTTTAAAACTCTGCATTGTTGGGAAAGGGCTCTTAGGTAAGCATTTCACGGTAACGTCTAGCTGTTGTATTCCGCGCACGTGACAAATAAAATGTGATTTGATGATAGGATGTATGGTGTATAGTGTGTCAGAGAGTGATAGGCCATTATAACCACCATTATAACCATCTATGTGACTCCATACTGGTGTACCTTGCTCATTTCCATCTCCAGCTTGTGGTTGATCTGCATAGCCATCTCTTCCAGGAGGACCAGCTCTCCCACTGGGAAGGTGGAGCCGGGCAGGAAGGCCTCACAGGAGCACTTCCCACCTCCATCCTCTGTCCCATTGCTCTCGCTCCACGGGCCTACAGGCTGAGAAGAAGGCAAATAAACTAGTCACTTCTATAGGCATCAGTTAGTATGAGAGAGATGCACCAGAATCACATCACACGTACCCCAAAGGCCAAGGTGGTTCTCAGGAGAGCTAAGACAAACAGAGTGGAAGTCATTCTGGAGTAGTCGAGGTGGTTATGATTCAGACTTGTTGGTTCTAACTGCTAGGATATTTTTAGTGCAGGGATGTCATAATGGTGTGGTATTATAATTTCCCCAGTTGATTCATAAAGTTGGCCTGAAACGTGGTTATGTATACTGGAGGAATGTATATTTTATGGTTATATGTGTAATGCATGGACTGTATGTAGAAGCCAGTGATTTCTCTGTAAAATTGCATAACAGGGTTTAGATTGGGGCTAGCGTGGAGTCTTCCGTCAGCTTGGGCTGGGAGTAGGAGCACATGGTGGGGGAGCTGGTTGGCCTGTGGTGGGTCCTGCTCCTGGGCATGGGAAGGTGGATGCGTTCCCTGCTCAGGTTGGTGACGGAGTAGCGGCTGCTGTTGGACATGATGATGTGGTGCCAGGAGTTCAGTGGGGTGGCAGAGAAGTGCTGGGGGCCACTGGAGTCCTCCTTGGTGCCCCCCGGGGACATGACCATGAGCTGCGGGGGGTGTTGGAAGGTCTTCAGGATGCGCTCGCTCTTCTGCTTCTCCTTCTTCTGACGGGACTCCATCTTATGCAGCTGGCATCTTCTGCTTCCTAGTGTCGGCCAGACCCCTGAGGAGAGACTCCGAAGAACATATTTAATGTGATGTTTCACTAAAAGGACTTTCTTAGCGTTTGAAAAGGAAGAACATTGGCACGACACTACAAGCACTTCAGCAGTACTGTATCATTTTAATCATTTTAGTCAATAAGATTCTTGCTACGTAGCTTAACTTTCTGAACATTCGAGACGTGTAAGTCCACTTGTCATTCCAATCTCCTTTGCATTAGCGTAGCCTCTTCTGTAGCCTGTTAACTATGTGTCTGTTTATCCCTGTTCTCTCCTCTCTGCACAGACCATACAAACGCTCCACACCGCGTGGCCGCGGCCACCCTAATCTGGTGGTCCCAGCGCGCACGACCCACGTGGAGTTCCAGGTCTCCGGTAGCCTCTGGAATTGCCGATCTGCGGTCAACAAGGCAGAGTTCATCTCAGCCTATGCCTCCCTCCAGTCCCTCGACTTCTTGGCACTAACGGAAACATGGATCACCACAGACAACACTGCTACTCCTACTGCTCTCTCTTCGTCCGCCCACGTGTTCTCGCACACCCCGAGAGCTTCTGGTCAGCGGGGTGGTGGCACCGGGATCCTCATCTCTCCCAAGTGGTCATTCTCTCTTTCTCCCCTTACCCATCTGTCTATCGCCTCCTTTGAATTCCATGCTGTCACAGTTACCAGCCCTTTCAAGCTTAACATCCTTATCATTTATCGCCCTCCAGGTTCCCTCGGAGAGTTCATCAATGAGCTTGATGCCTTGATAAGCTCCTTTCCTGAGGACGGCTCACCTCTCACAGTTCTGGGCGACTTTAACCTCCCCACGTCTACCTTTGACTCATTCCTCTCTGCCTCCTTCTTTCCACTCCTCTCCTCTTTTGACCTCACCCTCTCACCCTCCCCCCCTACTCACAAGGCAGGCAATACGCTCGACCTCATCTTTACTAGATGCTGTTCTTCCACTAACCTCATTGCAACTCCCCTCCAAGTCTCCGACCACTACCTTGTATCCTTTTCCCTCTCGCTCTCATCCAACACCTCCCACACTGCCCCTGCTCGGATGGTATCGCGCCGTCCCAACCTTCGCTCTCTCTCCCCCGCTACTCTCTCCTCTTCCATCCTATCATCTCTTCCCTCCGCTCAAACCTTCTCCAACCTATCTCCTGATTCTGCCTCCTCAACCCTCCTCTCCTCCCTCTCTGCATCCTTTGACTCTCTATGTCCCCTATCCTCCAGGCCGGCTCGGTCCTCCCCTCCCGCGGCTCGATGACTCATTGCGAGCTCACAGAACAGGGCTCCGGGCAGCCGAGCGGAAATGGAGGAAAACTCGCCTCCCTGCATCCTTTCACTCCCTCCTCTCTACATTTTCCTCCTCTGTCTCTGCTGCTAAAGCCACTTTCTACCACGGAAAATTCCAAGCATCTGCCTCTAACCCTAGGAAGCTCTTTGCCACCTTCTCCTGCCTCCTGAATCCTCCTCCCCTTCCCCCCTCTCTGCAGACGACTTCATCAACCATTTTGAAAAGAAGGTCGACGACATCCGATCCTCGTTTGCTAAGTCAAACGACACCGCTGGTTCTGCTCACACTGCCCTACCCTGTGCTCTGACCTCTTTCTCCCCTCTCTCTCCAGATGAAATCTCGCGTCTTGTGACGGCCGGCCGCCCAACAACCTGCCCGCTTGACCCTATCCCCTCCCCTCTTCTCCAGACCATTTCCGGAGACCTCCTCCCTTACCTCACCTCGCTCATCAACTCATCACTGACCGCTGGCTACGTCCCTTCCGTCTTCAAGAGAGCGAGAGTTGCACCCCTTCTGAAAAAACCTACACTCGATCCCTCCGATGTCAACAATTACAGACCAGTATCCCTTCTTTCTTTTCTCTCCAAAACTCTTGAACGTGCCGTCCTTGGCCAGCTCTCCCGCTATCTCTCTCTGAATGACCTTCTTGATCCAAATCAGTCAGGTTTCAAGACTAGTCATTCAACTGAGACTGCTCTCCTCTGTATCACGGAGGCGCTCCGCACTGCTAAAGCTAACTCTCTCTCCTCTGCTCTCATCCTTCTAGATCTATCGGCTGCCTTCGATACTGTGAACCATCAGATCCTCCTCTCCACCCTCTCCGAGTTGGGCATCTCCGGCGCGGCTCACGCTTGGATTGCGTCCTACCTGACAGGTCGCTCCTACCAGGTGGCGTGGCGAGAATCTGTCTCCTCACCACGCGCTCTCACCACTGGTGTCCCCAGGGCTCTGTTCTAGGCCCTCTCCTATTCTCGCTATACACCAAGTCACTTGGCTCTGTCATAACCTCACATGGTCTCTCCTATCATTGCTATGCAGACGACACACAACTAATCTTCTCCTTTCCCCCTTCTGACGACCAGGTGGCGAATCGCATCTCTGCATGTCTGGCAGACATATCAGTGTGGATGACGGATCACCACCTCAAGCTGAACCTCGGCAAGACGGAGCTGCTCTTCCTCCCGGGAAGGACTGCCCGTTCCATGATCTCGCCATCACGGTTGACAACTCCATTGTGTCCTCCTCCCAGAGCGCTAAGAACCTTGGTGTGATCCTGGACAACACCCTGTCGTTCTCAACCAACATCAAGGCGGTGGCCCGTTCCTGTAGGTTCATGCTCTACAACATCCGCAGAGTACGACCCTGCCTCACACAGGAAGCGGCGCAGGTCCTAATCCAGGCACTTGTCATCTCCCGTCTGGATTACTGCAACTCGCTGTTGGCTGGGCTCCCTGCCTGTGCCATTAAACCCCTTCAACTCATCCAGAACGCCGCAGCCCGTCTGGTGTTCAACCTTCCCAAGTTCTCTCACGTCACCCCGCTCCTCCGTTCTCTCCACTGGCTTCCAGTTGAAGCTCGCATCCGCTACAAGACCATGGTGCTTGCCTACGGAGCTGTGAGGGGAACGGCACCTCAGTACCTCCAGGCTCTGATCAGGCCCTACACCCAAACAAGGGCACTGCGTTCATCCACCTCTGGCCTGCTCGCCTCCCTACCACTGAGGAAGTACAGCTCCCGCTCAGCCCAGTCAAAACTGTTCGCTGCTCTGGCCCCCCAATGGTGGAACAAACTCCCTCACGACGCCAGGACAGCGGAGTCAATCACCACCTTCCGGAGACACCTGAAACCCCACCTCTTTAAGGAATACCTAGGATAGGATAAGTATTCCCTCCCCCCTTTAAGATTTAGATGCACTATTGTAAAGTGACTGTTCCACTGGATGTCATAAGGTGAATGCACCAATTTGTAAGTCGCTCTGGATAAGAGCGTCTGCTAAATGACTTAAATGTAAATGTAAATGCAATAATAAATATATATGTTTGCCCTACTTCGACACTTTGACCATAAACATCTGCTCATGATGATTTTTTTTAGGGTAAACAGATGTATGGACAGTTTATGACAAGTTTCGGTTCAGTTCTCAGGTTATTGCTGATGTTTGGCGTTTTCTTTACACACTCATAGCGGTCTTCAAATAATGTTGCTAGTTCACCCCACCCTGACAGTCTGTACTGTATGAGAAATGCCCACCTGTAATCAACCATCCCTGTCCTTTCACGATCCAGTCTCTGGAACGTTCCATGACAGATTGACCAGGTGAATCCAAGTGAAAGCTATGATACCTTATTGATGTCACCTGTTAAATCCATTTCAATCAGTGTAGATGAAGGGGAGGAGACAGGTTAAAGAGGGATTTTTAAACCTTGAGACATGTTTTGTGTATGTGTGCCATTCAGAGGGTGAATAGGCAAGACAAAAGATTTAAGTACATTTGAACAGGGTATGGTAGTAGGTGCCAGATGCACCAGTTTGAGTGTGTCAAGAACTGCAACACTGCTATGTTTTTCACGCTCAACAGTTTCCCATGTGTGCATTAAGAATGGTCCACCACCGAAAGGACATCCAGCCATCTTGACACAACTGTGGGAAGCATTGGAGTCAACATGGGCCAGCATCCCTGTAGAATGCTTTCGACACCTTGTAGAGTCCATGCCCCAATAAATTGAGGCTGTTCTGAGGGCAAAGGGAATGGTGGGTGCAACTCAATATTAGGAAGGTGTTCCTAATGTTTTGTACACTCGGTGTATGAGAATAACATTACAGAAACCACTCATACGAGTACATGCAAGTGAGGGTATTCCAGGGTATCTTCGAGCATTGGAAATGCATTAGCTCAACAGACCCTGCAAATGTCAGAGACTATGGGATGAGCAATTAGTTTGAGAGCTGCACAGCCTTCCTGAAGTCTGCTACAGACACTTGCATTGTCCCATCTATTTGGTTCAGTCCCAAAGGTGCAGCTTTTGATGATCCAGATAATCCTTCAAAGAAAAGAGCAGAGATGTTTTTCCTTGACATAATCCTCCCTATTTCACATCTTGCACTGGTTTGAAAAACATTGATTACTAGGTACCAGTGAAACGAATTTGAAGTTTATTTAAAAATGTGTTTAAATACTCTGTATTCAGTTATGATTTACAATCACTTGTAACTACTGCATGTAAATACACATTTGACAAAAATTATATGACCAGTCAGTGTACCTGGGTCAAGGCATTTGGATGTTTTCTTTTTCGATAAAGCCTCTGACACCTCCATACAGCACCTCTAGACTGGATTCGACTCACAAACACAAAGGACTCAGTTATAACTTTACCATGGTTTGGAGTGTTAACAGAGGAACCAAAACACTTTTCGTGTACATCAAGTAGAGAACAACAATGCTCACAGATATGTTGAACTCCTCCAGAGCAGTTCTGGTCAGTGGATGTGAGCCCTGTCAATCAAGCACCTACTGTCAGCACTCCAAGAGTGTTGTTGGCCTCCAGCCCTTGCACTGCATGCCCACCCCTCATTGGTGATGCAGTTGTAGTTGAGGTCTAGATATTTAGATCCCAGAGTGTTGCTGAATTTCAGTGCCTCTCTTAAAGTCAAGGCCCCTTATTCCCAAAGACATTCCAGGACAGGTCTAGGTGTTTCAGGGTCACATTCACCTTTGTGAAGAGGAGATATGTTCATCACATACTGTTTAACTATTTTTTTTTAAAGGAACAATTACACTTTGAATGTGGGAATTGGGATGAGTATGTTTATCCACACCTTGTGGCTGGCACAGAAAGCCACAGCTCCTTTCATTTGCAGACGTTCCAGCTTAAGTCTAGTACCGCCAGACCTTCATCATTTGCTATAGGATTACAAGGTCAGTGACAGCAGATGCAAAACGCTAAACACTCACATTGTGAATGATTGTAACCCGAATGACTCCATGAGACTGCTCAACCGTAATGATGTGAGATGCAGACATAAAGTGAAATGGTCTCTACGTAACATCTGCCCCAGATGCTCCCCACTTCTCCCACAGAACTGATTGTGGCTCAAGTCCAGCTCCTTCACTCTGTAGTTGTTCAAAAGGGAGAGATATTGCAAGTAGCTAGCTATAGACGCCAATGACAGTAATATCATCAATATGCCTGCATTTTTTAAATGTCATTTCTATTCACTTACTGCCAGGGCATCTGCAAAACTTTTAGCATCGTCCTCTATGTATCCATTCCCTGTTGTTGACATTTTTGAAAAAAAGATTCACAAATAAAGTAGAGAAATATAATATATACTTAACAAAAATATAAACGCATCTTAAGGGAAAAGGGGATACCTAGACAGTTGTACAACTGAATGCATTCAACTGAAATGGCAAAGGAGAAATGCTCACTAACAAGGCTGTAAACAAATTTGTGCACATCATTTGAGAGAAATAGGCTTTTTGTGAGTATGGAATATTTCTGGGTTCGTTTATTTCAGCTCATGAAACATGGGACCAACACTTTACATGTTGCGTTTATATTTTTTTCAGTGTATCTAATGAACAGAGTTTTTTGTTTTCATTTTCAAATCTGTGTGTACTACCTGAAAGTTTGACGGATTTGATGGAAATGTTGTCAAGCAACATTTTTGCTCTGCACTCAGCGCCTTCAGACAGTAAGCGATTGTTGGACAAATTCTACTAGACAAACAGTGGGCATTTTAATACATCTCTTAATGTCAAGGACTGCATGGCCTGCACGACTCCAATGCCCTCTTGTGGCAGATTGTGGGACATATAGCGCATACTTGTCCCACTTCTGAATGAACATGTTTAATAAGAGATGTTAATGCTACCAGATACATTTACATTACCTTCTTACAAAGAACTCATACAAACTTACCAGATGGTGAATGGTGAAATTTGCCTTCAACATCGCCACAGGGTATTTGGCTCCCTCAGCCAGCAGGTAGTTTCCTGCCAGCTCCAGGTTGGTGATGTGCATGGTCCCTGTTCCCCCACAGAGAAGTCTAAGAACAGTAACCCAGCACTGGAACTAACAACAGAGACATCTCAAGTACAGAATCCATCAGTCAAGGACCAACAGATGATAGTCCATGTCCTGTTGATGAGCATTCCTTGTGTCAATAGACATCCAGCAGACTTATCACCAGGGCAATGACCAGCGCCTCCCCCCAGGGGTCCCACGCCGTGGTGGTTGTGGCTCATGGTGGAGGTGCCCAGATTCCAGAGGAAGTAAGAGACAGGAACCACTCGGACCAGCTGCAGGCCTGCAGGTACATCTCAGCGGTGGTCTTTTTCACCTCTAACGATGATAAGAAGTGGTGTCACTATCAGACAACCATCAGGGTGAGATATGCATAAACAAATCAACGTACAATACAAACAATAATACATTATAATAACTACTGTGATCTGATGGGTTTTTTTATCCATAAAATAGCATACTCATCAACCTCCAGGTCTGTATCCCACTCATCATGCAGGTCTAGGTCTTCTGCAAGGGATGGACTGACATTATCTGCTTGGCAGACTTGAGAGATAGGATAGACATCTCCTGTGTTCAACTCTCACCAGATGCAGGTCCACCACATATGCATGTTGAAATATTATTTTGCATTTCAGTATGTCTTTCATTGATACAGTACTTCCCACCACATGCTACTCTACATGAACAAAAGTATGTGGACACCTGCTTGTCGAACATCTAATTCCAAAATCCTGGGCTCTTGTAGGGTAGAAATTTGTCGAACTGACTTGTTGGATAGGTGGCATCCTATGACGGTGCCACGTTCTACTGCCAATGTTTGTCTTTGGAGAGGAAGGCCCTAAAAATTGTCAAAGACTCCAGCCACCCTAGTCATAGACTGTTCTTTCTGCTACCACACGGCAAGCAGTTCCGGAGCGTCAAGTCTAAACAGCTTCTACCCCCAAGCCATAAGACTCCTGAACAGCTAATAAAATGGCTACCCAAACTATTTGCACCCCCCTCTCTCTGTTATTATCTATGCATAGCCACTTTAATAACCCTACCTGCATGTACATAATTATCTTAACACCGGTGCCTCCAGCACATTGACACATTGACTCTATGCCGGTACCCCCAATATTGTTATTTACTTATTTTTTGTTGGTATTTTCTTAAAACTGCATTATTGGTTAAGAGCTTGTAAGTAAGCATTTCACTGTAAGGTCTACCTGTTGTATTCGGCGCATGTGACAAATAACATTTGATTTGAGATTGCATGGCTGTCTTCTCGATTTTATTCCACTGTCAGCAACGGGTGTGGTTGCAATAGCTGAATCCACTCATTTGAAGACATGTCCACATACTTTTGTATATATTGTAGCGACCCGCACAGACAGCTGTGTGTTATGTGTTAGGCTAGGAGGTGGTTGTGTTGTACTGACCAGTACCCGGCGTTCGCGGGGTCCAACCTGTCAATCAACCTGCTATCTGCCAATCACGGGAATGCCTGGAATGTTCTGATGCCGGGCATCCTGGTGGTTGGCGGAGTGGCGTGGAGGGGGGTTGGGCAGGGGGGTGGAGCATTGGAAGTTAAGACCAGGTTCAGCTTTTGTTCTCTCTCTCTTACGTCTGGGCTTCACAAGAGAAGGTCACGATTGGCTTGTGTCATCTATTCGGCGTGTGCTACGGCCCAAACAGTAGCCTGTGTAAAGTTGGTGTAATAAACCGTCAATTCGTAAACTCAAGCCTCTGTCTGGACAATTGTTCCTTTATGATCTAGTCGGGTCATTACATTGGTGTCAGAAGTAAAAACGTTGATACAAGTTAGCCAGCTAGCTAGCTGACTTATGTGGCTAGCTACCGTAGGTGAGAACGGGGATGGAAAATGCTTCGAGGGAATCCGAAAGTGAAGGTGGAGGTAGGGGACGATTATGGCCAAGGAGCTGCGTGTGAATGGACGTCGGGGCTCTGTCTGAGGAGATCGCCAGGGCGTCGGAGCGCAGAGGCCGCTTGAGGGAGGACGTTAGAGCGATGGCGGCTGAAGCGGGCATGAGTGCGTCGTCGAATGTATTTCGCGCGGATTCTGGTGGGCGGACCGAAGTGGTGACGTCGACGCGGCGTGATGAGGAATCTGGGGCTCAGGATGTAAACAAACATGGCGGCGCCCAGTTCCCGGCTGCGTCCGTATCTGTTAAGACCCCGAAATATTCCGGTAAGGCGGATTGGGAAGCTTTTCATGCTCAGTTTGAACTGTTAGCTCATTTTAGGGGGTGGTCGGATGAAGAAAGGGCACTGCAGTTGGCTTTATGCCTCACGGATGAAGCTCTGGCCTGTTTGATATTGATTAGCCCGAGGACAGGCATGATTATGGGGCTTTAGTGGGAGCACTGAGGAGGCGCTATGGACAGTGTGTACAGCCCGGGCTACTGCGCTCCGAACTGAGTAATAGACGCAGGCAGCCTGGAGAGCCTCTACGGGTGCTAGCTAATGACATTGAGAGCCTCTCTCGGCGGGCATATGCTCACATGCCCCCCTCCGTGCAGAGCGAGCTAGCACGGGACCAGTTCATACAGGCGCTCTCTCCTACGGAGCTGCGCATACAGACCCAGCTGGCTCATCCTGAGTCATTGCAGACAGCCTTGGAGATGGCTTTGGAGAGGGAGCTGGTGTGGGCTGGGGCTTCAGCTGGGGCTTTGGTGGGGGTGCAGGGAGACACACCCTCTGTGCGAGCTGGGGGGCAGAGCAGCCCGGAGCCGGAAAAGCCTGCTTGGGTGGCCGAAATGACAAAACTCATTCGTGCTGTGTCGCTACAGGCGGAACGAAACACACGCCCTGGTCCCAGGGTCTGCTGGGGTTGTGGCCAGCCAGGCCATCTGCGCCGAGTTTGCCCCATGTCCCCCAGAGCTCAGGGAAACGGCTCGGGGCCGCATAGACCGGGTAGTGCGGACCCCTGGCTTTCTATCCCAACCACCATCATCTTCTGGAGGAGCCCACCGGCACAGACGGGAAGCAAGGCTCCACTTCCCCCAGAAGCAGACGAGGGCAAGCGGATGGAGCCTGTTGTTGTGGTGGGCCGGACCTGTGTTGGGGACTTTTGTCATGTCCCTGTCACTGTGGAGGGGGTGCCCTGCTCCGCCCTGGTGGACACTGGGTCCACAGTAACCCTGGTGAGGCCAGATATTGTGCCAGGTTGGACTCAGTGTGAGCCTACAACTGTGCAGCTCCGCACAGTCACAGGTGAGCTGGCACCCATGAAAGGGAAGGGAATAATGACTCTGACAGTAGGGGGCAGGACTGTGCGTCATCCTGTGTGGGTGGTGGCTGTGCAGGACCCTTGTATCCTGGGGTTGGACTTTCTTAGGAGCACAGGCTGCCAGTTAGACCTAAATAGGGGCACACTGAGCTTCCAGGGAGGGACGGAAGTCACCATGGCCCCCCTAATGTCACATTCACTCAACCCAACAAACCCTTTACTCCAACAGTTAAAGCAGCAGAGACTCATGGCTGCGCCCCTCCCCCACAGCTGTGTGTGACTTTTCCCCAGTCCCCCTGTCACCTACAGCGGTGTGTTACATTCCCCCAGCTACCTCCATGACACAGCCCTCTGTGAGCCCGGGTCGCATCCCCCCAGCCCAGCTACCCCAGATGGGAGAGGAGAGGACACTGTCTGCAGTGAGGGAGATATGGGGGAGGAACTGTGTTGGTCTTGACCCTGAGCAGCAGGAACGGTTGTGGCAGTTGCTGTTTGAATTCAGAGACAGCTTTGCGTTGAGTGAGGAAGAGGTGGGTCAGACTCATCTGGTGCAGCATGAGATCGACACAGGTGATGCTCGACCCATCAAGATGCGTCCCCGCCGTATCCCGCTGGCACGCCAGGAGGCGGCAGACAAGGCTGTGTTGGAGATGCAGCGGGCAGACTTCATTGAGCCCTCAGACAGCCCCTGGGCGGCGCCAGTCGTCATGGTTCCGAAGAAGGGGGCAAGCTGAGGTTCTGTGCGGACTACAGGCGGCTGAATGAGGTAACCAGGAAGGACTCATACCCCATACCACGTATCGATGAGTCGCTGGACCTGGTTAGGGGTCCTCCTGGTTCTCCTCACTAGACCTCCGCAGTGGCTACTGGCAGGTGCCCTCTCCCCAGAGGCCAGAGCCAAAACTGCGTTCTCCACTAACAGAGGACACTGGCAGTTCAAGGTCCTGTGCTTTGGCCTGTGCAACGCTCCAGCTACTTTTGAGCGTTTGATGGACAGGGTGCTGGATGGCATCCCCGACAGCAGTGTCTGGTATACCTCGATGACATCCTGGCCCATGGCAGCTCCTTCCAGTCAGCCCTGGGGCGCTACGGCGTGTGCTGGAGAGGGTGGCTGCCGCAGGTCTGAAGCTCCACCCCGAGAAGTGCCACTTCATGAGGAGAGAGGTGTCCTTCTTGGGCCACCGAGTGGGGAAGGAGGGGATCAGCACCATGGAGGACAAGGTAGGGGCTGTCAGAGACTGGCCCACCCCCACCGACCAGCGTCAGCTGAAGAGCTTCCTGGGCCTGGCCTCGTACTACAGGAGGTTTGTACGGGGCTTCTCAAGCGTTGCTGCTCCACTGAACCGCCTGCTGCCGAAGGACAAGGCTTTCACTTGGACAGTGGAGTGTGAGGAGGCGTTCAACACCCTCAAGCGTGCACTGATCGAGGCCCCGTGCTCGCCCCCTGACCTCACCTTGCCCTTTATCCTGGACACAGACGCGAGCAATGTGGGCATGGGTGGGGTGCTGGCCCAGGTGGGGCCAGAGGGGGAGAGAGTGGTGGCGTACTTCAGCAAAACATTTGACAAACATGAGCGCCGCTACTGTGTCACCCGGCGGGAGCTCTTGGCTGTTGTGGCTTCCGTCAAACACTTCAAGTACTACCTGGGTGGTCTGCCCTTTACTGTAAGGACTGACCACTCTGCTCTCCAGTGGCTCATGTCTTTCAGAGAGCCAGAGGGGCAGGTGGCACGCTGGTTGGAGGAGCTTCAGCCGTATGACTTCACGGTGGTGCACAGGGCAGGGGCACGCCACTCCGACGCCATGTCCCGTCGGCCCTGTACTGCAGACGGCTGCCGCCACTGTGAACGGAGAGAGGGACGGGAGAGAGAGCTGCGGGCAGAGGAGGGTGTCTGTGCCACAGTGTGTCGGGCGAGCGGGCCTGTCTGCTGTGAGCTGCAGACTGTCGACGTGGCTGAATGGCGGCAGCAGCAGGGACGGGACACAGACCTACAGCCAGTGCTACAGTGGGTAGAGGCGCAGGTGAGGCCACCATGGGAAGAGGTGACAGCGCTCTCACTCGCGACCAAAAGGTTGTGGTCGAAGTTTGAGAGACTGCGGCTGGCTGATGGCGTGCTACAGCGGGCATGGAAGGAGTCAGCTACGGGAGAGGAGAGGTGGCAGGTGGTGGTCCCAAAAGCATTGCGGGAGGCTGTGCTCCAGAGTACTCATGGGGGGGGTGGGGACTGGACACTTTGGGGTCACAAAAACACTGCGCCGTCTCCGTCAGGGCTTCTACTGGGGGCAGCACAGGAGGGATGTGGAGGACTTTTGTCGCCGCTGTGACAACTGCACGGCGAGAAAGGGCCCCCCCAGGCCGCTCTCATGCTCAGCTCCAACAGTTCCCAGTGGGGGCTCCCATGGAGAGGGTGGGAGTGGATGTAGTTGGGCCGTTCCCCACCACAGACAGTGGAAACCGCTGGGTGCTCACGGCCATGGACTATTTCACAAAATGGCCCGAGGCCTATGCTCTGCCTGACCAGGAGGCAGAGACCATCGTCGACGCCCTGACAGCGGGGATGTTCAGCAGGTTTGGAGCTGCAGAGTCCATCCACAGCGACCAAGGCAGAAACTTTGAGTCCCGTGTGTTCGCCACCATGTGTGAGAGGCTGGGTATGCACAAGACCCGCACTACTCCTCTCCATCCTCAAAGTGATGGCCTTGTGGAGCGCTTCAACAAAACGCTTGGACAGCAGCTGGCCATCGTCTCTTCCAAACACCAGCGTGACTGGGACAAGCACCTGCCTATGGTCCTCATGGCATGCCGCTCCGCTGTCCAAGACTCCACTTCCTGCACGCCTGCCCTCCTCATGCTGGGGAGAGATCCGCACCCCTGCGGAGATGGCGTTTGGTCGGCCCCTGGATAGCTCTCATGTTCCTCCGGGGCCGGAGTATGCCCGGAGACTCCAGGACCGCCTGGAGACAGCCCACACCTTCGCCAGAGAGCAGCTGGTGAATGCAGGTGTGAGGCAGAAAAGGAACTATGACGTGCACACCCGGGGAAGGCACTTTGTGGCTGGGGAGCTGGTCTGGGTCTACAGCCCCCTAAGGAAAAAAGGCAGATGCCCCAAGTTGGACAGTCACTGGGTGGGACCCTGCAGTGTCCTGGAGAGGGTAGGGGAGGTTGTGTACCGGTGCAGCTTCCTCCCAGGGGGAGAAAGGTGGCACTGCACCGGGACAGGTTAGCCCCATACAGAGGGGCCTCTTCTCCCCAAACCCCAGGAACCCCCACAATTCCCCTCTCTGGCAATGACATTCTCCAGGCACCCACCCTCAGGTGCCGCAGACAAGGCTCCAGACAGCCCACTCCCCCTGTCTCCCCCCCTGTGTCACCGCGTGGTTCCCCAGAGCCACGGACTGTATTACCCGTTCCCGCTTCCTTGTCACCCATATCCCTGCCTTCATCCCCTGGGTCCCAGAGGGGCACTCTGCGACCATCACGACCACGCAGGCAAAGGAGACCTCCGGGTCGCTTCAGAGACTTTGTTTGTTCCCTCGGGGACGAGGGACTTTGTGGTGGGGGGGGCTGTGTAGCGACCCGCACAGACAGCTGTGTGTTATGTGTTAGGCTAGGAGGTGGTTGTGTTGTACTGACCAGTACCCGGCGTTCGCGGGGTCCAACCTGTCAATCAACCTGCTATCTGCCAATCACGGGAATGCCTGGAATGTTCTGATGCCGGGCATCCTGGTGGTTGGCGGAGTGGCGTGGAGGGGGGTTGGGCAGGGGGGTGGAGCATTGGAAGTTAAGACCAGGTTCAGCTTTTGTTCTCTCTCTCTTACGTCTGGGCTTCACAAGAGAAGGTCACGATTGGCTTGTGTCATCTATTCGGCGTGTGCTACGGCCCAAACAGTAGCCTGTGTAAAGTTGGTGTAATAAACCGTCAATTCGTAAACTCAAGCCTCTGTCTGGACAATTGTTCCTTTATGATCTAGTCGGGTCATTACAATATAGTGTTTATCATGAAAAAAAAATATATAAAATATTCCTGGGTAGTACACCATTGAGTATTATAGATTTGGGAGGATTTTCACTGTCAATCCATAAAATTTCTGCATTCACAGTTCCAGACCATAATGTTTACAAATAGGCCCTTTTCCAGTGCACGACACACTGACGTTACGCGACTCTTGGCTGCAACGCACGTGCGTTGTTATTACTTCTCAACCAAATAACTTTTTGGGGTTGTCATGCGCTTACAATAATGTTTCGATTCTTACTTGAACAGTCGCTAAGATTATAGTTGGTTGTGATCTTTGCAAAATAACTTTTTAATGCAGCAGGTAGCTAGAATGCTAACGCTCATTGACTTTGGGCATAGCAAAGGCTAGTCAATGTTTTACTGGTTGAAGTTTAAGTGTTTTTGTAAGCATAATGCAGTTGTTTTGCGATGATGACACAAACATATTAAGCAGGTCATTCATACGAACCTTAAAAGTCAAATTATAATCCAAAATAGTGTGAACTGCACTAATTAGCTGGCATTCCATAAGAACTTGCATATTTTGCCACCATCTCGTGCAGCACTGTTTACAAACACATAAAATGAGTCTATATTCCAACGTGCAGCTTTCTTGTTATCACTATACTGAAGTCTGCCACTGAGACGGTTGTAGTGTATGGGTTCACTTTTTTTTTTAAAGACAATTATACATAATTCATGTGAGCATACCAGTGAGGGGATTCGATTCATCTGGCCCGGACGAAAGTTGATTGCATTCGTTTTGGAACCGGGCTAGCTGCGCTTGGGCATGAGGAACTGGGAACTCCGTGAAAAAACGAAAAAAAAACTCGGAGTAAACATCGGAGTTCTGGAAAAAATTTCCGACATGGAATTCCGAGTTGAATGACCATTCAAAACGATGTTCCCAGTCGGAACTATTTTCTTTCGCCGAGTACCCAGTTGTCTGACTTGCCTAGTTAAATGCTAAATACAAAACGCATTTAAATCAGAAGTCGGAGATTTCCGAGTTCCTAGTTGTTTTGAATAGGGAAAATGCCCACGCTAAATCGTGTCAAAACAAAAGTGACATGTAATTAAGCACATGGCGTAATGAACAGGATTCTTAGTTTTTTCAAAGGTGATTGTTTTTGATAAAACGCGTAATCTGCCTTCCAACTGAAAACTAGTTAGACAATTAAAACATTTTATGGAAATGGATGTTTTGTTGAGAACATGACCTCGTGGCGCAGATTATTGTTCGATTTGAGTAGGGCACTCCTCCCGTTCATATCACGGGCCATAGCCCGGTGCCCCGCGGCTCGGCATGATCGGGTCCGCCCAATCATTGGAGCGGAGCATGATTGGGAGCCTGATATTTTACGGGCTTTACCCGTTGTCACGGCTTATAAACTGCGTCACAGGTAAACCACATACAAACAAAAAACATTTGACACATAGATTGTTGTTTTATTGCCTGTACATTTTCGCCGAACATGATGGCTCGTTTGGGTGCATAAAGTCGAATGGCCGAATAGCTAGCACTAGCTAACTAACTACACGTCTCGTAGCACATATTTAGTTGGAGTCCAATTGTTAATCGATGATTTAACTAAAAGGCTAATCTGGTCTGCTTTAGCTACCGCATGCTATTTGAGTTTGAGCATAATCTAAATAGCAAACACATGGCATTGACATTTTAGCTAGGCGCAATGGATTCCAAATGTACTGCGTGACGTCATATGAGTACCACGTGCATATGTTGTGGTGTGTGCAGTGACTGACAGCTTTTTGTTTGATTTTATGAGGAGTAATGATATAATTGCTTAAAATATTTGTTTTATTATAGATGCATGCAGTAATAATAAGCTAGTGTTTGAACACATATGTAAGTTATCGCACCATTTCTTTATACAGAACCCTTGAAAAAGGGTTCCTCTGTGTCCATTAATGGCAAGAAGGTGTGGGATGGTGAAGTCCCTTCCAAAAGATTTACTAAAACGCAGGCAGGCCTGTTGGATCGGTGGCTTAGTACAAGCAGCGGGCCCACAAAGGCCAAGAAGGATCACAGGAAAGTGACTGGGGAATGGATGAAGGAGAACGGCGCACTAGAAAAGGAGAAGAGTAAAGAGGCAGAGATGAAGAAAAGCACTGTAAAAGAGGTGATGGGGTCTGAACCAGAGAAAGACAGGAAAGAGCCTGTATTCGTAACTCTGGAGGGTCGGCTGCTTGATGGAGTGAAGGAAGAGGAGCCAGAGGTGAGAGACGGCGTGGAGGGGGACGGGGTCAGAGAGGAAGGTCCAAAGCAGCAGGACCAGGAGCAGACTATCCTCTACTCAGAGAAGCTCATGAGGGATGATGGCGTGCAGGAGGCTCCCTGTTCCCCCACAGAGGAGTCTGAGAATAGTAACCCAGCACTGGGGCTAACAACAGAGACATCTGAAGTACAGAATCCATCAGTCAAGGACAGCAGGACAACAGACGATAAAGCGATTGTCCATGTCCTGTTTGAACAGATAGTGGAAAAGATGAGCATGGGAGAGTCAGTAACCAAGGCACAGGTGCAAAAACCGGAGTGGGAGAACCAAACTGCAGCAGGACTAGACTTGAGCTCTTTTGTAGACCCACATGCAAGCACTAGTGAAGTGCCTGCTGAGATATGGGATCCTGGGCTGGACCTGGTCTCCCTTCTCTGTGAGGCAGAGGCCCAGACACAGCCATGGGAGAGTAGGGCTCAGCCCCCACCCAAGGGCTGGCATTTCCCCATCGGCCCTGGCTTGAAAGAGGTGTTGTTCTGCCCTTCCACAGCGTTCCCAAGCATGAGCTACTACCCACATTCACTGGAGAGAGAGACCTTCGAAGGTGAGCATTTTGCATGATATCTGTTACATTAAGTACAGGTTTTTGATTGATTGTTTGTGAACCCACATCACCATCAGAATATCAGTGTTACCGTTTGCTTAGACGTCTCTCTGCTTCCCCCTCAGTGGTGTGGAGGGTGTGGGAGGAACTCAGTGAGACCCACACAGCGCCAGAGCCTCTCCAAAGGCCCCCCTCAGAACCCCGGCCCCTGTTTGACTTCACAGTGATGTCTTACAACATCCTGGCCCAGGACCTGCTGGAGGCCAACCAGGAGCTGTACACACACTGCCATCTAGGGGTGTTGAGCTGGGACTACCGCTTCCCAAACCTCACACAGGAGTTCAAGAAATGGGAACCAGATGTCAGTCTGACCTTACCAAATGAATACAGTAACATCTATTGACACTGTGTTGCTGAACAATTGTCATCGGAGTCTCCTTGTGAATTGAGCTGTATGTTATTCCCATGTGTAGATCCTGTGTCTGCAAGAGGTCCAGGAGAACCACTTTACAGAGCAACTCCATCCTGTCCTTCGTGACATGGGTAGGTCCAAGTTCCTCAGCATCTGTTAATGGCACAATCAAGACCATTGCAGAATAATGCAAGTCAGCTACACTTAGTAACAGACATGTAATAGCTGTTTGTTTATCAATATTTGTAATTTTGTGGTTCAATCCTCAAGGCTACACCTGTGTTTACAAGCGGCGCACCGGCACCAAGACTGACGGCTGTGTGATTTGTTACCGCGGCGACCGTTTCTCCCAGGTGTCAGAGAGTCTGCTGGAGTTCTACAGGCCAGAGTGTGAGCTGCTGGACCGAGACAACGTGGGCATTGTCCTGCTGCTCCAGCCAATTATCACACAGGGGTCAGAAGTCACTGCCAAGGGCCCACCCCTCTGTGTGGCAACCACCCACCTCCTGTTCAACACCAGGAGGGGTGACGTGAAGCTGACCCAGCTTGCAATGCTGCTGGCAGAGATCGACTACATCGTGAGGAACTGCAAGGTGAAGGGAGAGCACTGCAATGTTGTTCTATGTGGAGACTTCAATGCTCTGCCCAACATGCCTCTGTACCAACTGATCACGACAAGACAGCTTTACTATCATGGTCTACCTGCCTGGATGGTGAGCACACTACTCCTATGGAAAATGACTTGTCAATTTTAAGCTACTTAATAATTCAATGGTGAGTTGGTGTTCAGTATGTCACCTTGGCCAATGGGTTCTGTGTTTTGTTTCCTATGTGTGGCAGATATCAGGTCAAGAGGATCTGTCCTACAACATCCATCATAGGAGGGTATTCGCTCCCCTTTGGCCAAGCACCGTGGGCATCGATGACAACTGCCAGTACACAACTGTAGATGAGCCAAAGAGTCAAATCACGTCAACCCAGAGTCCAGAACGTATGTGTCAGTCTTTCTGTTTGGACCATGTCAGGGTGGATTGTTGGTCAAGCTCCCATTATGACAATTGGTCGATTCCATCTTCTCACTCAGTATCTCCATTTAAGTCTTGTGTGTTGGTCTGACTGGCCACTCTATATTTGTTCTGCCTTTGTAGGGAACCTGCAGTACAACCATGGCTTCCTGCGGCGGCTGCGTTTCTGTGAGGCTGCCTGTGTCCGGCCACAGGACCTGGAGCTCATCCCAGGGGTCACTGACAACACACCTGGTAACACACGCACACTAAAACTAAACCCCAGAACATTTCATCTCAACTATACCCACGGCAGGTGAGACCCCAGAGCACAGTTGTGTAGAGAACAGTGAATGACTCCTGTATGTTACTCTTTCACTTATTTCCAATAGATCCTGAGGACAAGCATCCTTCTACAACAAGGTCAGATTTTATGTTCCTTTTCAAAGGGCCACATTTCATGTTCAATTTAGTTTATATGTCATATACACCTGATGTACACAGTGCAATAAAATGCTGACCTGCAGGTTCACCTCTCCACAATGGGAAAGTAATTAAGTGAATAAAACCATACTAAAAGCTCAATTCATAAAAAAAAAAAAATATATATATATATATATTTATTATTATTATTATTATTATTTTTTAAATGCAATTAGAAGGCACTCAACGAATTGAAGTAGGATATTTACAATTGCTGAGGAATTGTGCAATGGATTGTGTTCAGAAATTGTGCACTAATATACACTAATATACAGTTGAAGTCGGAAGTTTGCATACACCTAAGCCAAATACATTTAAACTTAGTTTTTCACAATTCCTGACATTTAATCCTAGTAAAACTTCCCTGTCATAGGTCAGTTATGATCACCACTTTATTTTAAGAATGTGAAATGTCAGAATAGTAGTAGAGAGAATTAGTTATTTCAGCGTTTTATTTCTTTCATCACATTCCCAGTGGGTCAGAAGTTAACACACTCAATTAGTATTTGGTAGCATTGCCTTTAAATAGTTTAACTTGGGTCAAACGTTTTGGGTAGCCTTCCACAAGCTTCCCACAATAAGTTGGGTGAATTTTGGCCCATTCCTCCTGACAGAGCTGGAGTCAGGTTTGTAGGCCCCCTTGCTCGCACATGCTTTTTCAGTTCTGCCCACATATTTTCTATGGGATTGAGGTTAGTGCTTTGTGATGGCCACTCCAATACCTTGACATTGTTGTCCTTAAACCATTTTGCCACAACTTTGGAAGTAAGCTTGGGGTCATTGTCCATTTGGAAGACCCATTTGCGACCAAGCTTTACCTTCCTGACTGATGTCTTGAGATGTTGCTTCAATTTATCCACGTAATTTTCCTTCCTCATGTAGCCATTTATGTTGTGACGTGCACCAGGCCCTCCTGCAGCAAAGCACCCCCACAACATGATGCTGAGACTCCTACGTTTCACGTTGGGATGGTGTTCTTCGGCTTGCAAGCATCCCCCTTTTTCCTCCAAACATAATGATGGTCATAATGGCCAGTTCTATTTTTGTTTCATCAGACCAGAGGACATTTCTCCAAAAAGTATGATATTTGCCCCATGTGCAGTTGCAACCCGTAGTCTGTCTTTTATGGTGGTTTTGGAGCAGTGGCTTCCTTGCTGAGCGGCGTTTCAGGTTATGTCGATATAGGACTCGTTTTACTGTGGATATAGATCCTTTGTACCTGTTTCCTCCAGCATCTTCACAAGGTCCTTTGCTGTTGTTCTGGGATTGATTTGCACTTTTTGCTCCAAAGTACGTTAATCTCTAGGAGACAGAACATTTCTCCATTCTGAGCGGTATGACGGTTGCGTGGTCCCATGGGGTTTATACTTATGTACTTTTGTTTGTACAGATGAACGTGGTACCTTCAGGCATTTGGAAATTGCTCCCAATGATGAACCAGACTTGTGGATCTCTACAATTTCTTTGCTGATGTCTTGGCTGATTTATTTAGATTTTCCCATGATGTCAAACAAAGAGGCACTGTGTTTTCAAGGTAGGCCTTGAAATACATCCACAGGTACACCTCCAATTGACTCAAATGATGTCAATTAGCCCAGAAGCTTCTAAAGCCATGACATCATTTTCTGGAATTTTCCAAGCTGTTTAAAGGCAGTCAATATAGAGGTTGTAAACTTCTGACCCACTGGAATTGTGATACAGTGCATTATAAGTGAAATAATCTGTCTGTAAACAATTGGAAAAATGACTTGTCATGCACGAAGTCGATGTCCTAACCGACTTGCCAAAACTATAGTTTGTTAACAATAAATTTGTGGAGTGGTTGAAAAATGATTTTTAATGACTCCAACCTAAGTGTATGTAAACTTCCGATCTCAACTGTAAATAGGAGTCCAGTAGAAGCAGGCTGTAACGCAACACAATGGGGATAACGTCAAGGGTTTGAATACTTCCTGGAGGCACTCTGACAGTGTTGAATACATGTTAAATGTAATAACATTGTGCATGTCCTTCCTCAGGTTCAGACAGACTATCTCCCATTACCTGAACCTGCGGTCAGCCTACGGCCACTTCATCCCTGGAACAGACCGTGCTGAGGTGACCACGCTGCACTCAGAGGTTGGAGCTACAGTCGACTACATCTTCTACTCTCCAAGGCGTGGCATTTCTGGTGCTGATCAGAAAGGTAAGGGGCATGTATCCAAAGGAAATATATATAAATAGCCATTGATATTGTCCTCCAGTCTAGTAAGTGTATAGAGAAAGAAGAATTGAGAGATGGTGTACCAAAAACGTTGTTTCAGGTGGAGGTCAACGGCAGAGCCAAGGTCTGAAGCTGCTTGGTCGTCTCTCCCTCCTACCAGAGGAGGACCTCTGGTCAATGAACGGTTTACCCAATGAAATGTTCCCCTCTGACCACCTCAGTCTCCTGGCCAAGTTCCAGTTGGACCTGAATCCTGTGTGATTTGGGCTGTCTATGGTCAATGAAGAATCAGGAGGACAGAGGTCAAGCATTTAAACATTTTTGTTCAAACCTTACATGATTTGCCCATGGCACAATTCCATGTTTTAAAAGTGAATACTTACTTGGTCCCTGGGGCTCAGAGAGTTTTGAGTCCCATCTAATACTCTGCTTGTTTCCTACCTGAAGAAAAACTACTCAGCCCAATTTCCAGAAGAGATGGGATGTCCTCTGAATTATATTTGTTTACATGTATAGAGAGAAAAAAATAACCAAAAAGGTTAGATTCAGTTAGTTGGAGTTTTTGACAAATGCTCTTACTGTTAAGATAAGAATACAAGAAGCTTTTAGATTTAGAAGTTTATGGGGATTTTGTTTACTCAGTTTGTTCACAATCTGCTACACTAGTAAATTGGAACATTTGTCTTAAAACATTTACAAACTGTGAAATAATTGAATGTCAATGTTTTCTATTTATTTAGCTGTTTTCCCCCCTATCCTCTGGCTTTGGTCCAGTCAGTATTATTTGTTCAAGTGGTGTGGTAGAAATCTTAAATAAATCTAACAATAGCTTGGCAGTCTAATTAGGGTGATCTACATCATCTTTGGGTGTTAAAATTGTGACCTGAATGTTGGCAGTGCCACACTGAGATGGAAGCTCTCTCGCTCTACTGAGGCACACTGTCAAGGAGAAGATGAGTGTGGCTGGCTGAGGCATGAATCAATTATTCATTCAGGTTGCAGGGAGGGAGCGTTCATGCATGCTAGGGCACTGTCGGGGATTCTGTCTGTGTGTGTGTGTGTGTGTGTGTGTGTGTGTGTGTGTGTGTGTGTGTGTGTGTGTGTGTGTGTGTGTGTGTGTGTGTGTGTGTGTACTGCAGTCTAGACCAGGGTTTTCCCAACTCAGTCCTACGACTCCCCCTGGGTGCACGTTTTTGCCCTAGCAATACATAGCCGATTCAAATCATCAAAATTTGAGTTGGTTATTTGAATCAGCTGTGTAGTGCTTGGGCAAAACCAAAAGGTACACCGTGCAGGGGGGTTCCCAGGACTGAGTTTGGGAAAGCCTGGTCTAGAGGAACAGCCAACAGACTCCTGTCAACACTAAGACCTCTAGTTATAGCTCACTGGAATGACACAAATGTCAAGGTCTGACACTTCCTTTAGTCTAACTACAATAAATCAGGTGTTCTCTCTCAGGTCTTTCGGGGAATTATTTTCTGTCTCATAATGAATCACTGAAAGTTTTTAAACACAAGTTAGCAGGCAGTGGGTTGAGTGTGTAAGAATTCCAGGATTTACCTTAACCTATGAGTTTAACTGTGCTGCACAAAAATATATTTCCCGTGGCACAAAACACATGCACTGAGGAGAAATGGTCAGTAGGTTTTTCAAAGTAGGCCACTATTCCTTCTGTCTTCATTCCATAAACAGTGGTGGGGGAGGTAGTACCTAGTGTTTGTTACCTCTGGGCTTCTGTCTCTTCATACATTTGAAATCATTCTTGCCACTGAACATTACCAACCCTACCCCCAACTTAACAAACCTATTTCAACTGCAGTTGTGATTCCTTTAAACACTTGCATTTCACATACCATACCTACATGATGTACATTCAGCTATAGCATATACTAACAGGAGCCATTTCATAAGAGAACAGTCCCCAGCTACTCTTGTGCTACTGTATATAAGAGCTATCAAAATCTCCCTGGTCTGAACATGAAACGGTAACAGAGGCTGTTTGTTCAGGAGAGCAACAACCATGGCAGTCTTCTGTACTCGTATGATGAAATATGTCAGGTTAGCAGGGTTTAGTTAGTTAAGCCTTGTTAGCCGATTGCAGTGCTGTCAGGTAGACTATCCATTCAGCCAGGCTTCCATTAGACTTAATTGATTTGTGTAGCAGAATCCTTGGGCGCCAGCACAGTACAATTGACTTGTACAACCCATGCTGGTTGCTAGCACTGGCATCTCTCCAAAAGCATGTGATGAATGGGAAAAGAGGTATGTTAATCACTCAAATGTTACACCATTTGTTTTCAACAAATCTGGTCAAATACCAGTTCCTTGTTTATTTCAGTTTCAAGTGTCACAAAGCCATACGGGTGATTTACGGTTACAATATTTCAGATGACATGTATTAATATAGTGTCATCACCACATCTTTGCACTAAGGAACAAAAACAGACCACATTGCAATGAAAGGAGGAAATATCAAAACCTCTGATTTCATGTCTTGGAGCCCAAAATGGGCTCGGTCGAATGTCTCACAGTGTATCAGCGGGCAACAGAATATACAGAAAATTCTAATGAGTATAGCTGCAAACAAATGTTGTTCATTGTCTTACTGTATGGTCCCCCAGTACACATATCCTCAGTATCGGATTTGTATTAAGCTTTCTTTGAAGACAATTAAAGGAGGAAATGTTAGTCACTCTTTAGTCCAGGCTACACTGCCCAGTTTGGACTCTTGGTTGGCATGTAGGCTATCAGTTTGTCCTCCATGTCCTTCGCACCCAGTTTATTTATACCGTATCGGTCATTGATTTTTAACTACATTTTGTCCACTGTTGTATTTTGTCGATCTCTAAATATAGTTGAAGCTTGCTAATAAACTTTCAGCAATCTGACCCATGTCAATGAGTTAGATAAATCCTAGCAACAACAGACACACTGGGAGGAAAGTGAGAGGAGTTGACTTTAAATCAATAGAAAGCCTTACAACATGATAAAAGGACAATTACAATATTTTGGCACAAGACAACAACCTGTGTTTATGGTATTGAAATTAAAGTGGACTAAAGGAATCCCAACCAACCCATTTCAATGTGATCTGTGGCAATATTTAGAAACGTGGTGCGGACTTCAATTTCTCAAATGCTCGGTAATAATAAAAATTGAGGCTAGTATAAAATTACAGAAACTCTGGCCTAAATGCCATATAAAAATGCAGATGAGAATACTGCAAACAAATCTCTTTGCACCTTGAATACAACTGTTTAATATTTAGAGTAGCTAGACAACCACACTAAGGCTGTGTGTTAAAATAAGAACAAGGTTATTTATACTGAACAAAAACTAAATATATCAGTCCATGTCAATATAAAAAAAAGCAACTGCTGCCTTCAAAATGCCTATTTCATCAATAATAATGACAGCATTTTTTTTTTAAATCACCTGCAATGTAATCGTTCACAATTGGACAAAAACATTTTGTGCATGTGAGGTTGTCTCATGAGTGACCACAAAATTCTAAACTTCTGTCGACCACAGTGACCACTTTCTCTTACTATCCTAAAAGGAATCCACACTTCTCATGCTTTGGAAGGTTTATATAGACTACTGCACGCTGAATTACCCCATATTCAATCATGTGTAATCAATAGCAGAACATACAAATACGAGAGTAAGGTGTAGATCACTCAGTTTGCTGGCTATTTGGGATAGAACAGATGGTACAGTATGTTTTGCTAGTGAAATGGAAGATAAACTATTCATCCAGTAACACTTGTTTTCTTTATCACTGTCTATTAAAATGTTCATTAAAAGGCACAAGGTATGTGGATTGCAAACTACACTACAAAAGCGGTTACTATCCAGTAGAGCTAAAATAAATATTTACACACTTAAAGTACAACATGGAGACAGATTGCAATTCTTAATAACTGACAACATGGATCTCTTCTGTGATATGTCAAATTACTCATTTTTACACCTTACACAGCTTAAGCTAAATGTAACATTGCATATTAACCCATCTTTAAAAACATGAGCCATACCTGTTTAGCCTTTGGGAATTCCTTAAATGCTGCCTGAACCAATCTTATTGTAGAATGAACTATAAAAGAACGGTGTCACTACCAAGCTTCCGGATTTATAAAAAGCCTGGTAGCAACCTAGAAACACAGAGCTGCTGAATGGCCCATGCCACGTTTTTGGAAATAATTTTATAACTAATTTCATACAATTCTACAAATTTTGTCAGGGGGGTTTTTTGTGTGCAGTTTACAGCTAATGTCCTGCAATTCTACACATTTTGCCATAGGGTCGAGAGAAATGTTTGCCGTTTTTAATATGTCAGAGTGACTAACAAAATCAATGGGGGGGTCCCCAGTTGGTAATTCGATCAGGATTACTAGAAGTTTAGATAGCTGCCCGCTAGACTAATTTACCAATCTAAAAATATTTAGCTGACATGGGTTCATTTAGTGACTTCCAGTGACTGACGCAAGAGAAAAACTGCTGATGCACAACCACATCTTGAAATTGCACCATGTTTATTCTACCTCTCAAACGTAAGTTGAGATCCCACTGAGAACAAAATAATAATAAGTAGGCCTGTGGAATTGATCCTACACAAGGGTTTGATATCCCCTGGTGTAAAACGAGTGTTCGATATCCCCAAAGTTGAGCATTGCGAGACCTTAGAATTATAGGCTTTTGAACATACAGTACCAGTCAAAAGTTTGGGCACACCTAATTTCTTTATTTTTGCTATTTTCTACATTGTTAAATAATACTATGAAACTATGAAATAACACATATGGAATCATGTAGTAACCAAAAAAAGTGTTTATCAAATCAAAATGTATTTTATGTTTGAGATTCTTCAAAGTAGCCACCCTTTGCCTTGATGGCAGCTTTGCACACTCTTGGCATTCTCTCAACCAGCTTCATCAGGAAGTCACCTGGAATGCATTTCAATTAACAGGTGTGCCTTGTTAAAAGTTCAGTTGTGGAAATCCTTTCCTTCTTAATGAGTTGAGCCAATCAGTTGTGTTGTGACAAGGTATGGGTGATATACAGAGGATAGCCCTATTTGGTAAAATACCAAGTCCATATTATGGCAATAACAGCTCAAATAAGCAAAGAGAAATGACAGTCTATCATTACTTTAAGACATGAAGGTCAGTCAATCATTACTTTAAGACATGAAGGTCAGTCAATATGGAAAATGTCAAAAACCATCAACCGCTATGATGAAACTGGCTTGCATGAGGACCGCCACAGGAAAGGAAGAACCAGAGTCACCTCTGCTGCAGAAGACAAGTTCATTAGAATTAACTGCACCTCAGATTTCAGCCAAAATAATTGCTTCCCAGAGTTTAAGTAACAGACATGTCAACTTAAACTGTTCAGAGGAGACTGCGTAAATCAGGCCTTCATGGTCAAATTGTCGCAAAGAAACCACTACAAAAGGACATGAATAAGAAGAAGAGACTTGCTTGGGCCAAGAAACACGAGCAATGGACATTTGACCGGTGGAAATCTGTCCTTTGGTCTAATGATTCCAAATCTGAGATTTTTGGTTCCAACCACCGTGTTGTTGTGAGATGCAGAGTAGGTGAACGGATGATCTCCACATGTGTGGTTCCTACCGTGAAGCATGGAGGAGGAGTTGTGATGGTGCTTTGCTAGAGACACTGTCAGTGATTTAGAATTCAAGGCATGCTTAACTAGCATGGCTACCACAGCATTCTGCAGCGATGCGCCATCCCATCTGGTTTCCACTGAGTGGCACTATCATTTGTTTTTCAACAAGACAATGACCAAGGAGAGTGATGGAGTGCTGCATCAGATAACCTGTCCTCCACAATCACCCAACCTCAACCCAGTTGAGATGGTTTTGGTGGAGTTGATGGAACTCCTTCAAGACTGTTGGAAGAGCATTCCTCATGAAGCTGGTTGAGAGAATGCCTAGAGTGTGCAAAGCTGTCATCAAGGCAAAGGGTGGCTACTTTGAAGAATATAAAATATATTTTGGGGTTACTACATTATTCCATATGTGTTATTTCATAGTTTTGATGTCTTCACTATTATTCTACAATGTAGAAAATAATAAAAATAAAGAAAACCCCTAGAATGAGTAGGTGTCCAAACTTTTGACTAGTACTGTACATTTAGTCAATAATCAGTTATAGACATGGCCATGCTCTGTACAGTATACCTCATGTTTGTTGAATGCAAAATACCCCAAATAAATTGCTTACACGGTACAAACCTATTTGGAAAACTGAACACAAAAGCCCCATTCCCCAGAACAAACCTTTTGTCAGACAGAACCCCACCATTCTAAGATCTTGTTTTGCAGAATGATTTTATGAAGTGAAATCCTCCTCACACTCGAATCTGATATCCATTCATGTCTGGTGGCGGCTTCGGATCAAGAACTTTCTTCTCTCCAGATGGACTGTAAACCCCCAAAAAAGATATATATGATTTCTCATGACACAGATTAAAACTGAGAGATTACTGTTCAAAGATTCCTCTTGAACTACACCATCATAGGACTTATAGCCTCTAGTGCTTGTTCAGATCAGTGCAGGGCCATCTCCACTACAGCTAGCATCTTGTTTATTGACTTAACGAGTATTTACTGTGCTGTCAGGGAGACTATAGTGAGACTAAGCAGCTCCTGATATCTGACTATAGTGCACAATCAGTATTACCGTCTCTCGATGCGGCTGTTCCTGCGCATGGGGCTGCCTGGGTTACGGAGGGGCGAGCCCATGCTACTCTTCCTGTCTTTGGTGGGTGAAGGGGGCGCAGCCTTTCCAATCTGAAAGACAATCACACAGTTCTGTTTACCTCACAGTAACAACAAGGGGCAACACAAAGATAGAGGTACAAATGCTTACAAGTTGAGTTCTGGTCATATCCACCGTGTAGACTAAGGAGAAGTGCAATTCTCCAATTACTAAACATTTATTTTAAAATTCAGCACACCATTTATGCAGAGTAGGGAGGAGGAAGGACACATGCTTATAGATAGATACACACACACAGATCATCAGCTTTCAATTACTTAGAGTAGTGCTAAGGTGAGCAAGCACGTCAGTGAGAGGCCCTAATGTGCTAAAGGAGGCACAGTTTTGACGGTGATGACGGTAAAATCGCCCCCATCTTTAATGTGATTGTGAGTGCGGCCATTGGGTGAGAGCCCTCGCTATAAACGATCAGCCATTGATTGATTGTGGCAGCCATGCGTGACTCACAATGGAGCAGAGAAATGTCATCACATTAGTTATTATTATTCACAGGGTCCTGCGTAAGGCTCCTTTCATTACTGTTTGGGATGATAGCCCATGAGAGGTCATCATTTGAGGATGATAGCTCCTGAATTGGCAGGTCAACTCCATATCATCATGCATGACGGGTCAAAAGGAGGTCAGCAACTCTGTGATTAAGGGCTTTCCATCTGCTAAGGATGGATTCACATTCAACGATCCCCTTGTGCTTCCCTCTCACATAGATTCAGATCTAATGTAGCTCACATGCATCCCAATTTCATTTGACACTAATCTAAATTCAGTGCTGGTACAGTGATATGCTGCAGACTAATTCAGTCTCAGTTGGATCCAGTGGTGTAAAGTAAAAATACTTTACTAAAGTCGTTTTTATTTTATTTACAGTATATATCTGGACATTACTATTTGTATTTATTTGACAACTTTTACTTCACTACATTTTTTAAATATATGTTTTTATTTTACCTTTATTTAACTAGGCAAGTCAGTTAAGAACAAATTCTTATTTTCAATGACGGCCTAGGAACAGTGGGTTAACTGCATGTTCAGGGGCAGAACGACAGATTTGTACCTTGTCAGCTCGGGGGTTTGAACTTTCAACCAGTTACTAGTCCAATGCTCTAACCACTAAGCTACCCTGCATTCCTAAAGAAAATGATGTACTTTTTACTCCATACGTTTTCCCTGACATCCAAAAGTACTTGTTACTTTTGTATTAATTTAGCAGGACAGGACATTTGTCTAATTCACACACTTATCAAGAAAACATCCCTGGTCATCCCTACTGCCTCTGATCTGGTGGACAAAACACATGCTTTGTTTGTAAATTATGTCTGAGTGTTGGAGCGTGCCCCTGGCTATCCGTAAATTTTAAAAACAAGGAAATGGTGCCTTCTGGTTTGCATTAATATAAGATATTTGAAATTATTTATACTTTTACTTCTGATACTTAAGTATATTTTAGCTGTTACATTGACTTTTGATACTTAAGTATATTTAAAAACAAATACTTTTAGACTTTTACTCTAGTAGTATTTTACTGGGTGACTTTTTTTTGTCATTTTCTATCACGGTATCTTTACTTTTACTCAAGTATGACAGTACTTTTTCCACCACTGGTTGGAGCTAATGCAATCACTAGAATTCTCTAATAAGGAAGCTGACTGGTTTGGTTCATGGACATTTTCCATCTCAGTCCCCAGGATCCTTCCTGGATGTGTGAACATGTCCTGCTTTAGTGCTGTACATCCCATCACACCCCAACACTCTTTAACAGATGATCTCTGTATCCCTGGTCCTGTACCTTCAGCCTCATGTCCCGGGTGTGTCTCTCCAACTCTCTCCGCAGCTCCTCCTTGGTCAGTTTGTCCACGTCTATTATGGAGTGTTTCCAGTCTATCTGTTCCACACTGTGGGGGTCATGGGACACATACTGACCAATCTTCACCTTCCTCAAGGTGTGCCAGTAGCCCCTGTAGGCCCCCTCAAACTCCTGCACCAGGTCAGCCAGCGTGCGGAACTCCAGGGGTTTGAACATGAGGTCCTCCCGCCGGCTGATGCCCAGTGCTCCGAAGCGGCCACCGCTGTGCATCCCCAGCACGATGTGGCAAAAGTGGTTCCCTGAGAACTGCGTCTTAAAGCTGAGGGGGAAGCGCTCCACACCCGGCATGCTGTTGCTGAGGTAACTGGGACAGGCAAGGTCAAGGAAATGGAAACCCCTATTATAACTTACCTGGTTGTATGCTCACACTGGACTGCTCCTTTACAGGGTAACATAGACAACAACAGTTTTCCAGCTCCAATGATCTGGTTTTTAAACAAGAATACATTAGTCACATACAGTAGTCTCAGACAGTAAGCACACGAGTCTGTTCTAATCACATAATACTTGGATGCCCTGGTTGTGCCCATAAAGCTTTGTCTTATCTAAATCCCTGTTACCACACTGTTTGGGGAATCACTCTGGGTTATTTTTAGTTTCCCATAAACACAGTTGGAAAACAACATTTCCAGGTCATCATTTATTCTCACCCCATTCCCAAATCTCCAAAATTTGACCAAAAAAGTATGTGCAGGTAAAAACACGGGCATAAGAAACTCATTACAATTTCCACGTGCTGTCAGTGTGACCCATGGAATTCCTAAGCTAATTAAAGGAAAGGATACATTCCAAGGATCACTGCCTCCAGACACTTGATTGGTAGTGACTCCCGGATCATCTCCTTGGCGATGTCCATCAACCTACACAGAATTTGAGGGTTAGAATACACCTGAAGGAAAAGCAACAAAATAGTCTACACTAAGGTAATAATTCCAAACATAGATTCTAAATGGCCTGAAGGACATTAGCACACATTGCAGGACATGTGCATGCATGCAAAGAGAAAATTATTATCTCCTTTAGGCAAAACTATTGATTACTAAAAATCTCAAAGCTTAGAAAACTGCCACTTTGAGAAATAAAATCGTCTGGTGCCAAATGTCACAAACTGAGTGGATGAGCAAGAAGAATGTACTAGAAGCTCCTGCCCGGGAAACAGATCCTATTAGACTATGATAACAGTTCCTGTTCCCTCAGTCCTGGGGTGCAACAGACATACAGCTGATCCAGATATCCAGTTCCTTCAGCTTCTGTCATGATCAGCGCAACTAGGAAGCAATTGGTAAACATCCTCAGCTGCTTCTTCTGTTTGCTGCCTCTGTGGCCTCTCTGCAGCTCCAGGAAAAGCTATTTCGTCAAACCCTGAGATTCTCTCTGGCAGACAACAGTCATGTCATTTACACTGTCTGACATTTACAAACACTTAGGATCATCAAAGAGCTAAGCTAAAACGAAACGTTAGGAAACATTCATTGGATAGAAGAATCTGTGCTTACGCAGTAAGAGGCCTGCTCTTCTTGATTTCAAAAAACTGTGTTCCTGTGTGATTGTACCTGTAGGATATTGTTAAGTACAAAGAATGCAGAGGGAGTGAAACAACATGAAACTGTTCAAACACAACTAAACATATTCTCATGGAGAATAAAACCATGTTAAGTGATTTCTGATATTCATACATCCTCGTTTGTGAATTATGGATGAGCTTCTTGAGCTGAGAGGTGCTAATGTTTATGCTGAAAATAGATTATAGCCTAAACATGGCCTACATTCTGAGATGTTGTGACATGTTTAGGACATACATATCGTCTTAAAAAGTCAGAGTCAAACAAGTATAAAGTATATATGAACTATTATACTGGTCAGTCACCACCATAATACTTATTCACTACATCTACTGTGTGTGGGCCAGTTTCCAATAGCATGGAATCAGCTTGTGCCTATATCTATGAATTATGTATGAAGCTTAAAGCAATACATAATACAGTGCATGGCTAACACATATTTCAGAAAACCCATCTTGAATTCAAACCCAGAGCATAGTGTGCTTGCATCATGCATGGAATTGAGTTTGTTTGCTCAACCTAATGTATATTTTGTTGACATATCTGGATATGTCCTAAACTGTTCAGCCCACCCTGTCAATCATAAAAACTGACCATGACAAACAACTGCACCTTGAGGTCCAATGAAGAATCATAGCTTTATCTAGACTACCTGGGCTATCATTGGTTCAGAGCTTGGCAATAGTGACAAGCAGTTCTACCATTCCAGGCAAAGGATACTGCAAATCCCTGATATATTTCTGTATGGCTTCTAGGCGCTGTGGGATACTGGTGGTCGGCTGGTATGTAGGCACACTCAGTGTTGGAATCTATGGGGGAGAGGCAGAGCACAACCAGAGGCATTAATATCACACAATCCCTATATTTACAGAGTTGGAGAATGTCCACTTGTTTAACCTAACAACCATGTTTTTTTTTTACTTTTAACCCATGATCATTATCTTAATGGTTCCCTATGGCGAGTCTATGGATGGCAGGTAGCCTAACGGTTAAGTGTGATGGGGTTTAACTGAAAGGTTGCTGTGACAATCTAGTGACATTTTTAACTGCGTGGTCTGTAATGTATATATTTGACAGCTTTATCCACTTGGTTTTGGTCCGAAAATAATGTAATTTTGTATCATGAAATTCCTATCTGGAATGTGCAGTCGGAGACACACTTAGTATACTTAACGAAAACAAACACCCCATCATTGACAATAGTCCGTGGATGTCTTCAAGCATACAGTGCCTTCGGAAAGTATTCAGACCCCTTGACTTTTTCCACATTTTGTTACGTTACAGGCTTAAAATGGATTAAATTGTTTTTTTTCATTGTCAATCTACACAAAATACGCCATAATGACAAAGCAAAAACAGGTTTTTAGAATAAAAAACTGAAATATTACATAAGTATACAGACCCTTTACTTAGTACTTTGTTAAAGCGATTACAGCCTCACATCTTCTTGGGTATGACGCTACAAGCTTGGCACACCTGTACTTGGGGAGTTTCTCCCATTCTTCTTTGCAGATCCTCTCAAGCTATGTCAGGTTGGATGGGGAGCATTGCTGCACATCTATTTTCAGGTCTCTCCGGAGATGTTCGATCGGGTTCAAGACCAGGCTCTGACTGGGCCAGTCAAGGATATTCAGAGACTTGTCCCAAGGCCATTCCAGCATTGTCCTGGCTGTGTGCTTAGGGTCGTTGACCTTTTGGAAGGTGAACCTTCGCCCAGTCTGAGGTCCTAAGCACTCTGGAGCAGGTTTTCATCAAGGATCTCTTTGTACTTTGCTCCATTCATCTTTCCCTCGATCCTGACTAGTCTCCCAGTCCCTGCCGCTGAAAAACATACCCAAAGCATGATGCTGCCACCACCATGCTTCACCGTAGGGATGGTGCCAGATTTCCTCCAGACGTGATGCTAGGCATTCAGGCCAAGGAGTTCAATCTTGTTTCTCATGGTCTGAGATTCCTTTAGGTGTCTTTTGGCAAGGTCCAAGCAGGCTGTTGTGTATTTTACTGAGGAGTGGCTTCCGTCTGGCCACTCTACCATAACGACCTGATTGGTGGTGTGCTGCAGAGATGGTTGTCCCTCTGGAATCTCCACAGTGGAACTCTGTCAGAGCGACCATCGGGTTCTTGATCACCTCCTTGACACAATCCTGTCTCGGAGCTCGACAGACAATTCCTTTGACCTCATGGCGCGGTTTTTGCTCTGACATGCACTTTCAACTGTGAGACCTTATATAAACAGGTCTGTGCCTTTCCAAATCATGTCCAATCAATTGAATATACCACAGGTGGACTCCAATCAAGTTGTAGAAACATCTCAAGGATGATCAATGGAAACAGGATGCACCTGAGCTCAATTTTGTGTCTCATAGCAAAGGGTCTGAATACTTATGTAAATAAGGTATTTCAGTTTTATTTTTAATATATTTGCTAAAATGTCTAAAAACCTGTTTTTGCTTTGTCATTATGGGATATTGTGTGTCGCTTGATGAGGAAATGTTTTTATTTAATCCATTTTAAAATAATACTGAAACGTAACAAAATGTGGAAAAGGGGAAGGTGTCTGAATACTTTCCAAATGTACTATATAGTCAATTAACTTTGCATGTATGGTTGATTTACTGAATGTATTATATCCAGGTGTGTAGAAGGCATGGACAGCTCAACTGGATTCTGCATGCCTGTATGTTGCATGACAGAAATATGTAGCGTTTAAATGACCGTTGTACAATTAGACGGGCCGTAACTGAATCACTCCGTTACCATCATTCTGCATAATCAGCTATTCACTCTATTGTCAGTAAGTGTGAATTTGATGAAGTTCATGTAGCATAATATACTAAGCCCATGCTATGGAAAATATATCCTCCTGAACCGTTCACTGTATGTTTATCTCAATCTTGAATGATGGTTTACTTTAAATGTGACTGGTGTGCATATTACTGAAACAGTGTCTAGGCCTATATTTCAGGGGGGGGGGGCTATTGACAAAGTCTGCGTACGAGTGCAGCCTGTAGAGTTCTCAACAGTCAGGCAGGGTGTCTAGCTAGGTCAGGACTTCACCTTCATCCTACCTTGGGCAGATCACTGGCTCCCCGGATGCGTTTCCCTATGGCCTCACCATCAGGGTGAATCCGGGCCACATGCCTCCACATCTGCTCCCAAGTCTCCTCATCCACCGGTAGGCCTCCCCTGTTCACAAAGAAGGGCACCCCTCCATCCCGCAAGTCCTCTTCCCCTTCATCCTCCTGCTCCTCATCTCTCTCCTCCACCCCCACACACCCCACTGTGGTCCTCAGCATCCCGCCACACAACGGGCCCAAGTCCTGGAACCTGGCTGGCACAAATGGCTTACAGCCTCGCCCTATAACTGTCAATCTGATTGCAGTTTCTCAGCAAGTAACACTCCCACAGCAGGTGAGAAACATGAGCAATTCATGACCCACTGGATATGTAGGACTTTGCAAAACTGCAGGCTATTAGCTATTCAAATACTGTGCCTCTCATGAACAAAATGGCACACTGACTTGAAAATATGTTCCATATGTTGTTACAATTGTCCACTTAAATTGTCAGATGAGTTCAACTTCAAAAACATTAACAAACGCTTCCAAAATCAGAGATTAAAGGGAATTTTTGCTACCTCAATAGTCATAATCACTATCTGATCAACATGGTTATTGGCACTTTATAAAAATCACAATGATCTATAAGATGCAAGTCAAGTATATCACTGAAAAACATGAAACTACACAAAATTTATCAAAACTAGAAAAGGCGTGAATTGGCAGCCAACATTAAACACACTATACTAGGCCTGCAACATTGATGATAAATTCAGCACCTTGGAAATAATAAATACACACAATGCCTACAACATAACGGGGAAAGAATAGCAGTCTTCCAACAGGGTAGGCCACAACAAACTACCTTATTACAAATCACTAATACCCGGCACCGTTATCCCAGAGCGGGGATTCCGTCTATATCCAAAACGCCGGGAAAGATTCGATTGGACATTTCTTCGACACTCTGCTTAGCCGGTGGCGAATTTCAGTCTAGTCCATTTGACATCATATTCTTCTTGTCAGTCCAAGTCATTGTCCAGTTTGAACGCCCATGGCTTCACAGTAGCGAGTGCTGATCTCACGCCTGCTACAATATTGCGCCGCTCAGACACTCCCAGAACCCAGCAGCTGCGCATGCTCTATCTGACGGATTACATCTTCCACGACATGCACATGTCGTCTACTGTGGGTGGCGTCAGCCAAACAAAATTACTCCTCTATTACAGACAAATGATGAGCGGAAAATGCATTAGTCTATTGATAAATATACTGTGAACTGCAATGGCTTACAGGTACTTGATATAATGCCAGCACAGTGGGCAGCTATTATATTAACATTTAACAGCAAATATACTGTATTGGCATCATTCTTGGATACTTTACATGCAGCAAAGCTCAAGGGTTTACTGTATAACAAATGCATTCTCCAAGTTATCAAAGCTCTAGGAGTACTATAATAGAAAAACTGGAGACATTTTACTTCTTCCATTAATTTATTGCACTTTTATGGGACAAAAATTAGGTTTGGATTGGTAAGAAAAACACAGCCAGAATAAGCTTGCAAAAAATATTCTGTCATTCCTTTTTTTTCACAAAAAACCCCCAGCATAAACTCAAGTCCTTTGATAATATACAATAAGCAGGTAAACAAATCAAATCCTCCTCGACAGAAGCCACAGTCCAACTGGAATTTAAATCCTATGTCCATCCATTGAATGTTAAAATCTTGGAGCACCATAGTCATCAGGCATTCTTTCAATGTTGAACCTGTGAATAAATATTGTTAGACATAAGTTATTTTACCTTGCTATACATTTTATTGCCATACACTGAGTGTACAAAACATTAAGAACACCTGCTCTTCCCATGACAGACTAACCAGGTGAACACTATGATCCCTTATTGGTCTCTTGATAACATCAGTGTGAAGGGGAGGAGACAGGTTAAAGAAGGATTTTTAAGCCTTTAGATGTGGATTGTGTATGTGTGTCATTCAGAGGGTGAACGGGCAAGACAAAATATTTAAGTGCCTTGGAACGGGGTATGGTATTAGATGCCAGGCGCACTGGTTTGTGTCAAAATCTGCAACGCTGCTGGGTTTTTCACACAACAGTCTCCTGTGTGTATCAAGAATGGTCCACCACCCAAAGGCCAACTTGACAACTGTGGGAAGCGTTGGAGTCAACATGGGCCAGCATCCCTGTGGAACGCTTTCGACACCTTGTGGAGTCCATGCATCCAACAAATTGAGGCTGCGCTGAGGGCAAAAGGTGGGGGGTATCGGTGCTCAATATTAGAAAGGTGTTCCTAATGATCCATTACTAGTGTTCAATGAATCATTGAACAGTAGTAATTTATGTTAACTCTGACCTATGGTTGGAGATGTACATGATGGGTACTCCTGGGATCTTTCTGATTCTTCTTTTCAGGTCTCTGTCCACAGTTGCCAGGATGTAGCACTTGTGCTGTGAAAGACACAGAATTTCATTGATGCTCTTCTCTGGTAGAAAACCAGTGTTCTAATAACTACAGGGTTCACCTAATATACACAGAACAAAAATATAAAATGTAAAATGGACAAAATTCATAGATTTTACTGAGTTAAAGTTCATATAAGGAAATCAGCCCATTGAAATAAACAAGGCCCTAATCTATGGATTTCACATGACAGGGAATACAGATATGCAGCTGTTGGTCACGGATACCTTTAAAAAGGCAGGGGCGTGGAGAAAAAAAAACATACAGACAGTATCTGGTATAACCACAATTTGCCTCATGGAAATCAGGCTGTTGATTGTGGCCTGTGGGATGTTGTCCCACTCCTCAATGGCTGTGCGAAGTTGCTGGATATTGGCGGGAACTGGAACACGCTGTTGTACACGTCGATCCAAGCATCCCAAACATGCTCAATGGGTGACATGTCTGGTGAGTATGCAGGACAGCTTCCAGGAACTGTGTACAGATCCTCACGACATGGGGCTGTGCATTATCATGCTAAAACATGTGGTGATGGCAGCGGATGAATGGCACGACAATGGGCCTCAGGATCTCATCACAGTATCTATGTGCATTAGAATTGCCATTGATAAAATGCAATTTTATGGGGCACTCTGTTCACAACAATGACATCAGCAAACCACTAACCCACATGACACCATACACGCTGTCTGCCATCTGCCCAGTACAGTTGAAACCGGGATTAAGCCGCGAGGGCACACTTCTCCAGCATGCCAGTAGCCATCGAAAGTGAGAATTTAACCACTGAGGTGTGTTACAACGCCAAACTGCAGTCAGGTCAAGACACTGGTGAGAATGACGAGCAAGCAGATGAGCTTCCATGAGATGTTCTCTGACAGTTAGTGCAGAAATTCTTTGGTTGTGCAAACCCAGTTTCATCAGCTGTTCGTATAGCTGGTCACTGATGATCCTGCAGGTGAAGAAGCTGGATATGGAGGTCCTGGGCAGGGGTGGTTACGCGTGGTCTGTGGTTGTGTGACCGGTTGGACGTACTGCCAAATTATCTAAACTGACATTGGAGGCAGTTTATGGTAGAGAAATTAACATTATATGATCTGGTAACAGCTCTGGTGGACGCAGGATTCGAAGAGACATTGGCAAGTCAAATTCAAGGACTTAAGTACTTAAGTACTTTTTCAAGCACTAATATTTATTTTCAAGGACCGTCCCCCTCTTCAAAGGGGGAGACACTCTAGACCCAAACTGTTACAGTCCTATATCCATCCTGCCCAGCCTTTATCAAGTCTTCGAACGCCAAGTTAACAAACAGATCACCGACCATTTCTAATCCCACCGTACCTTCTCCACTATGCAATCTGGTTTCCGAGCTGGTCATGGGTGCACCTCAGCCACGCTCAAGGTTCTAAATGTTATCATAACCACCATCGATAAAAGACAGTACTGTGCAGCCGTATTCGTCGACCTGGCCAAGGCAATTACCGCATTCTTATCGGCAGACTCAATAGCCTTGGTTTCTCAAATGACTGCCTCGCCTGGTTCACCAACTACTTCTCAGATAGAGTTCAGTGTGTCAAATTGGAGGGCCTGTTGTCCGGACCTCTGGCAGGGGTTTCACAGGGTTAAATTCTCGGGCCGACTCTTTTCAATGATGTCGCTCCTTCTGCGGGTGATTCTCTGATCCATGTCTACGCAGACGACACCATTCTGTATATATCTGGCCTTTCTTGGACACTGTGTTAACAAACCTCCAAACAAGCTTTATAGCCATACATCACTCCTTCCGTGGCCTCCAATTGCTATTTAATGCTAACAAAACTAAATGCATGCATCTTCAACCGATCGCTGACCGCACCCACCCGCCCGACTAGCATCACTACCCTGGATGGTTCTGACGTAGAAAATGTGGAGAACTACAAAATACCTAGGTGTCTGGTTAGACTATCAACTCTCGTTCCAGACTCACATTAAGCATCTCCAATCCAAAATTAAATGGGCTATTTCGCAACGAAGTATCCTTCACTCATGCTGCCAAATGTAATGGATGTGAAACGGCTAGCTTAGTTAGCAGTGGTGCGCGCTAAATAGCGTTTCAATCGGTGACGTCACTTGCTCTGAGACCTTGAAGTAGTGGTTCCCCTTGCCCTGCAAGGGCCGCGGCTTTTGTGGAGCGATGGGTAACGATGCTTCGTGGGTGACTGTTGTTGATGTGTGCAGAAGGTCCCTGGTTCGACCCCGGGTATGGGCGAGGGAACGGTCTAAAGTTATACTGTTACACAAACATACCCTCGTAAAACTGACTATCCTACCGATCGTTGGCGATGCCAATTACAAAATAGCCTCTAACACTCTACTAAACAAATTGGATTTAGTCTATCACAGTGCCATCGGTTTTGTCACCAAAGCCCAATATACTACCCACCACTGCGACCTGTATACTCTCGTTTGCTGACCCTCGCTACATATTCATCGCCAAACCCACTGGCTCCAGGTCATCTATAAGTCTTTGCTAGGTAAAGCACTGCCTTATCTCAGCTTATCTTATCTCAGGTCACCATAGCAAAACCCACCTGTAGCACACACTCCAGCAGGTATATGTCACCGGTCATCCCCAAAGCCAACACCCCCTTTGGACGCCGTTCCTTCCAGTTCACTTCCGCCAATGACCAGAATGAATTGCAAAAATCACTGAAGCTGGAGACATATCTCCCTCAATAACTTTACGCATCAGTTGTCAGAGCAGTTTACAGATCACTGCACCTGTACACAGCCCATCTGTAAATAGCCCACCCAACTACCTCATCCCCATATTGTTATTTTTGTTGTTGTTGCTCTTTTGCACCCCAGTATCTGCACATAGATCACTCATGTTAATGCTAAATTGTAATTATTTCGCCACTATGGCCTATTTATTGCCTTACCTTCCTAATTTTACTAAATTTGCACACACTGTACATTTGTATTGTGTTATTGACTGTACGTTTGTTTATCCTATGTGTAACTCTTGTTTTTGTCAGGCTGCTTTGCTTTATCTTGGCCAGGTCGCAGTTGTAAATGAGAACTTGTTCTCAACTGGCCTACCTGGTAAAATACAGGTGAAATAAAAAATAAAATCAATTTGTCAGTTCATATTATGCAATTGTTTCTAGTCACCACCGGATGGCAGAATATCCCCATAACTTACTATACATCACAACCTTAAACAGAACTTGTCACTACATACACAAGTGGTAAGTCAGTACTGATGATGTTGAATTATATAAACTGTAACTCAGTAAAATCTTTGAAATGGTTGCATTTATATTTTAGTTTACATGGCAATAATATTAAACTTGTCTTTATATTTCCCTAAATGTGAGGTCCCAGTCTGTCCCAACACATGCTATGAAAGTGAATACTTAAAGTGTAAAAGGCTCTTAGTTGACTCTACATTTTTGTATTCTATACCCATTTGAAGAGAAACAAGTTATTAATGTGTTTGATAATCTTGTTAATCTTATCTCAGGGTACTACATTTACATTTTAGGGGATCCCACATGGGTTTCAGACACCAAGTTTGGTTACCACTGTACTAATAACCGCTCTCCCTCCTTGCTTCAATGCTTCCTCTCTCTGTATCTCCTTTGCCTCTTTCATTTCAGCCTGACTCACAACTGTCTGTCTCACTAATCTCTATAAAGAATGCATTTTGTTATAAGAACTTATAGCAGCCCATCTTTTGATTACAGCTAGTTTAATTTCAGTCAACTGCTCCTGCTGAGGTCAACTGCTTAATGTTGGGCAGAGTGGTGAATGAATGCGCTGCCAACAAGGTAAATCCGGGGGACCAGGGGAACATACCGAGCATATATGAATCATTGCTCCCTGGTTAGGTCTGGCAAAACATAAATATTTTGCCATGCAGGATTGAATCTACATTTGCCCGTCATTTTAGCTATCGATGTACCTTTGGAGGTGCCTATTCAGTCAGTTCTGTACCTGCCTAACTGAGTGGCAGTGTGGGTGAAATTAGTGAGCTTGCCTGGAAACCAGAGAGCGAAACAAGAAACAAAACACAGTAGTCTGCCTGGGAATTAATTAGAAAGACAAATACATTTTTCTAATATTTTTCATATTTGATCCTTTTCTGTTCTCCTCTCATTTTAATTCAAGGACCAACTTCAAAAATGTCAGATTTAAGGTATTGCAGTACTTGAATTTGTGTGGCAAATTCAAGTACTTTAAGCACCTTGTGCAAACCCTTTGGACATTCATGAAGTCAGCACGCCAATTGTATTCTCCCTCAAAACATGATACATCTGTGGCATTGTGTTGTGTGACAAAACTGCACATATTAAAGTGGCCTTTTATTGTCCCCAGCACAAGGTGGATCTGTGTAATGATCATGCTGTTTAATCATCTTTTTAATAAGCCACACCTGTGAGGTGAATGGATTACCTTGGAAAAACAAAGGCTCACTAACAAGGATGTAAACAAATTTGTGCACACAATTTGAGATAAATAAGTTCTCAATATGGAACTTTTATTTCAGCTTATGAAACACGGGACCAACACTTTACACGTTGTGTTTATATTTTTGATCAGTATAATATATTGTCAATTTAGTACATTAAACTACATTACCTGTGTTACCCTTTGAACTAAACAGTCATCAGCGTAAGTTCCTTTGTGGGTGCATGGCAGTCGTTCGAACCGAGGATCCTTGGCTATCCTACAGAAACAGACAAATATTTATCTGTCAAATACTTCCCCTATGGAACATCGATAATAACCCTCTAAACCAGTGGAGGATGCTGAAGGGAGGACGGCTCATAATAATGGCCGGAACAGAGCAAATGGAATGGCAGCAAACATATGGAAACCATGTGTTTAATGTTGTTGATACTGTTCCACCTATTCCGCTCCAGCCATTACCACGTGCACATCCTCCCCAATTAATGCGCCACCAACCTCCTGTGCTCTGACCATGTGTTTATGTCTAGATGTACCTGGGTGTTGGTCTTCACAACAGGCTAGTTACCTTAGAGCAACTCGATACTTCATCCCCAGTTTCTCTATCTCAGCCATTACACAGTCTGTGATGCATGGGATACCTTGATGATAATTTAAAATGTACAGTTATTGCCTAATAGGGTTACATTAATTGAGTTTCAGCGGAATAAACTTTTCCAGATACTCACATTTGGCGTACAGGCAGTCCATCATTGACTGAACTATGTCGAGTTTAGCCTTGATGGAGAAGTTGATGAAATTGGTGTCGACGAGGATGTGATAAGGGGGACCAAGCTGAGTGTTGTACTGGAAGAACAGACATGATGGATATTTTGGCCTGCAGGTAGGAAAGGTATGTGTGAACACACAGTAAGAAGTTATCAACGTATAAATCAATCATGTGTTCACAATATATTGAATATCAGTTAAGAACTATTGGTACATTTATATTTCTTTACTCAGATGTACTTACACTTCTTTTTCCTTTATTTCTGAAGGATCTTTCTTTTTTTTCGCCTGTACTTTGGTACGGTCTTTCTCTTTTCTAAAGAAACACAGTCATTACCATAGAAATTCAAACTGGAGAGATCGTGATAGATAAGTTAGCTATGTCTTATTCAAAGTAAATAAAGGAATATGTGAACAATTAGTAAGCAAACTGGCAAGCTAGTTATTTCTGACAATCCATGCCAATTTGTTAACTTGACAATTGGTATATACAATAATAATATAATAATAATAATATATGCCATTTAGCAGACGCTTTTATCCAAAGCGACTTACAGTCATGTGTGCATACATTCTACGTATGGGTGGTCCCGGGGATCGAACCCACTACCCTGGCGTTACAAGCAGAAAAGTTGGCATGGTTTGTTAGTCAACTAACGTTAGCTAAATGGTGTGTGTGTGTGATGATCCTGTTGCAGAAAGTACAATATACATTCATATTCGTGTTTACCGGCGGAAAAGTTGGCATGGTTTGTTAGTCAACTAACGTTAGCTAAATGGTGTGTGTGTGTGATGATCCTGTTGCAGAAAGTACAATATACATTCATATTCGTGTTTACCGGCGGTAGTAACTTAGCTTGCTAGCTAGTGTTGATAAAAGGTGAGATGCTTAGGTGAGCGAGTCGGTCAAGGATCAGTTCAGACGAGGAGTTAAAGTTTAACAATCTGCAGTTTATTCAGAGTAAAAGTATTGTGTACAGCGTATACGGGCTCTGTTCCTTGAACTCAGAGGGAGTCAGAAAAAGAGAGCCCCTAATTTAGACAGCATACATGTTTTATACAGTACAGAAAGTAGGTTGATTCTGGAAGGTCTGGTCCTCGGATTGGTCCAGACCCGGGCGTTGTCTCTCCTTATTGGTCCAAGGTTGTTGTTGCCATTGTCTCAGAATGTTCCTGCTTAATGTCTGTTTTGCGTTGCTCAACTAGCTTACATGTGTCAAAAGCAGATACGCCCACGATCCCTTGAGGCTAAATGCTGGGTGTGTGGTTCTAAATGTGAATGTATCTGGGTGGGGTGTGTGTGTATGTGTGTGTGTGTTCCTGTCATCAGCAGATATGTCCTCACGAGGTGCGGCTTCTCCAGTCTTGTGGTTTGGCCCTCTTCCTGTTTTCGTGACTATGTGTGGAAACATTTGCAGAGGCGCACCCAAAACAGCTTACAGCAACATTATAGCAAACACATTAGTAATCTCCGTTTGTTTATGCCCTTCGTTACTAAGGGCTGAAGCATTAGATATAGAGGCCTGCCACGGCCTTCAAGCATATGTATGGTTATCAAAGTATTATTTACAAATCCCTCTCTTCACGTCTTACAGACGTGACCAATCAGTCGATTTCGCACATCTCTAAGTCATCGTACACATCCTCCGGGCCCAAGAGAGGATACATCTGAGCCGGGGCGCTAGGGTCAATAGCCTTAGTTATCACTTTATTGGTAAGCGAGCGAATACATGGAATGCAGCAGCACCCACACAAAACCAGAATAGCCGCAAAAACAGAAATAGAAATTAAAACAGAGGAAACGAGAGTCTTGTATTTGCCAAAAGCATCCATCCAGGAGTCCCACATAGAGTTATCAATGCCAGAGTGAGATTTCATTTTACCATTAAGAGTCCTAAGTCCTTCTAGAGCTACTGTCAGGCTGCCATCAGACGCAGTGTTATTCGGAATAAATGTACAACATTGTTGCCCAAACATGGAGCAGACACCTCCTTTTTCAGCCAATAGCATATCTATGGCAATTTGATTTTGGAAAGCCATAAGGCTGGTGGCCGATAATTGACCATGTACAGCCTCAAACCCTTGCTGGGTCCAATTTCCCAGTCTTTGGACATTGAAATGGATATAGTTTATGCGATCCACGTTTTTGTTAACAGTGCACCACCAACAAATTGAGGATTCGAACCCCGCAGTGACTTGATTAACCAACTTATATTTATCAGGTACCCCCCTGGGCACCCCAATAGCATCAATGTAGGTCGGATTGTCAGTGGGTGATACCATGGTGTGTCTTTTATATCTGCTTAACGGGGTTTCACTGACTTGGGAGAGGAGACCAGCCACACTCATGGGATGTACAGCAATAGGGAGGAGCAGTGACACTAGGGCACACAAACCTGATGAGTTAGGAGGAAACCTAGACAAAAGTCCATTTCCTCCGCACCACCACCAAACATCTGCCCTAGCTACAACCTTAAGGGGAGAATTAGGGAAGTGAGTAGCATTACACCAGTGGGGTGGGACAGTACCTAAATATGGAGGTCCTTGGGTCATGTTCACACATGTGAAATTTCCTTCAGCAACATCTGAGGAGAAAATCGGTGCCTGTCTGCCCTTGACTAGTGGATAAACCTTATCCCAGGAAGAACAATTTCGAGTTGGGTTACTATATCTCATAACCGGGAAAACACAATTGACAGGTAAGGCTGCAGGCACAATGCGAAGGAGAGGCCTGGCTCCCATACATACCACACAGTCCTGGCGAGACACTCTACCTGCTTCCTCAGTTAACAGGAGCCAGTTGTTGGAGAACCCAGAGACCCCAGTGGCAGTAAAGATAGCGTCATCAAATGTCGGTGGGTTGGCAGTCATACGGACAGGTCCCCACATTCCAGATCCTGATTGGGCTCCTTGACCTTCCTTTTTAGTAACAGAAGAAGGGACAGGGGCTGACATCGCACAGACATTCAAAAACCATCTAAAGTAGTATATGTACAATGGTGCCCCTCTGTGGTCTATCCAAGGTGCCAAAATGAAACCTTGGCATCCCTCCTTGTTACCTGGTTTAATCACCAGTTTCAGTTCCACTTTTGATTTGGTAAGGGTCAATCTATTTCTCCATAACAGCACTAAGTCTCCTTTCGAATAACTAGACCAATCAGGGCCTGTTTCAGCAACTAAATTTCTCCAAATCCAATCATCGCGGGGACTATTTCCTTTAGTAAGATACCAGTGGTATTTTGATTGCCATAAGTTATTAACCCCAATCTTATGCACATTGTTCTCTAGTGTTCCCCAGGGTATAGTGACAGTGGTAGTAACATTAACTGGTACACACAGGGTGGTGCTACCTACCCGATCAGTTGGACAAGTTTGGTTTATGACTTCAATGCGTCTTTTACGTAGGTTGTGACTAGCCATGGTGGTTGTGGTAAGATTTGTGGTAAGATCAGTGATGTCAATTGTGGAATTAGTGCCCTCTGGTATTATATCTGTTTTGTTAACTGTATGTTCGAAAGCCCAAAGCATTATTCCTACTACCACACCCGAGGTGAACAGCAATAGCACAAACATTGGAAGAGAGCATCCTAATCTTTCCCATGGTGCCCTTTGTCGTCTAGACCAAAGGTGCCCTTCGCTGGCACCTGAGGATTGGAGGCGTCTCCACATCCTTCAGTTGTCAGAGCTAACAGAATTTGTAGCCGAATTAGATGCGATCAAATCGCTTCTGACTTCTGTCAGTGTTCTGTCAGGTGCTGGTGCTGGTGTACAATGCGTCAGGTGGTGCCAAGGTGCGCCTGGTTTACCTTTGACCTGGACTGAGTGTGAAGTAACTTCCTTCACTTCGTACGGTCCAGTCCACCTGGGATCAGCCCACTTTCTTTTGTGGACTTTGATCCTTACCCAGTCACCAACCTTTACCCTTGGTTGTTCCTGGTCATCCGTCAGCTCCCCCTCTGCGACCCGGTGTATCTGCGTGGAGAGAGCTGCAGATAATTCGGTCAGTTTTTTTACATAGTCAGACATTCCTATCTGGTGGACATCAAGAGGGGGCATATGACCTCCCTCTCTTGGCGGCCCAGGCATCACTCGGCCTGTCATTATCTCATGGGGTGAGAGATGTGTCCCTGCACCTGGTGAGGACCTCATGGCCATCAGTGCCAGGGGCAGGGCTTCCACCCATGTCAATTTAGTTCCTGCACAAACCTTAGCTATCTTAGCTTTCAAAGTCTGGTTACAGCGTTCCACAAGTCCCTGCGATTGCGGCTTATACACCGAACCGAATTTGTGTGTAATGCCAAACCTCTCCTCAACCTGTCTCAAGTGTTGGTTGGAGAAGTGGGACCCATTGTCGGATCTGATTTGTCGCGGGACCCCATACCTAGGTATGAGTTCCGTTTGTAGCCACTTAATGACTGACTTCGCATCCTCCTTAACTGTAGGAATGGCCTCTACCCATTTAGAGAATCTGTCTACCATTACTAGCAAATATCTTTTTCCTCCCTTCACTTGATCTGCTCCCATGTCTGTATAATCTATGCTGATGTCTTGAAAACAGGCATTAGGTACCGGATAGTGACCCATTGGTGTTTGGTAAGGTTTCTTTGGATTGTGACTTCCACAGATGTCACAATTGTCACAGAACAAATCTGTCATTTCTTTCATGTAAGGATGCCACCACACGTAAGAGACTCTCTGACAAGTCTTCAGTTTCCCCTCGTGTGTCAGTCCGTGTGCTTCTCTGATTAGTTCAGGACAGAGGTTTGCAGGGGCCACTAGTCTGCCATCATGGCATCGCCACAGTTCATCAGGACCTTTTGTCGCTCCCCTCTGTCCCCATACTGAGTGTTCATACGGTCCGGCGGTTTGTTGTAGTTCCTTGATGTGTTGGTTAGTCAATTCAGTCCTAGGTGGACTTACTTGTAGAACCATTTGTCTGGGAGTGTAGCCACCTGCTTTCTTAGCTGCCTGGTCGGCCGCATCATTTCCTTTGCTGATCTTGGAGTCCAGTATCTGATGTCCCTTGCATTTCATTATGGCCACCTTTTCAGGAAGTGATACCGCAGCAATCAGTCGCTCCATCTGGGTCTTGTGCTTGATTGGTAGATTTCCAGTAGTGGTAAAGTTTCGTCTGACCCATTGTGGTCCATCAATGTGTACTGCTCCATGAGCATACGCTGAGTCGGTGTATATGTTGACCTTTTTCCCTTTGGCCACTGTTAATGCTTGGGTGAGTCCAATTATCTCTGCCAATTGGGCTGATGCGGGCTGAGGTATTATACCTGATTCCAGGGTGGTGTGGGCTCCATCCTCAGTCTGTTGTACTACTGCATATGCTGCTATGTTGCCTTCTTCTCCTCTGTAACAACACCCGTCAGTGTATAGCCATAGGTCTGCAGTCAATATGGGTTCGTTTTCCAAGTCTGGTCTGAGTTTCAGTTCTTGAGCAGCTCTTTCTGCGCACACATGGGTTATCCCTTCTTCCGCATTAAGGGCGTCAGCCATGTTCTTGTCCGTGTTGACAAACGTGATGTGTGACTGTGTACATTTGTTCTGAATTTTGTTTTTTCTGTGTGCACTGAAAGTAAATTCTTTTGCAGTTAGGTATGCTGCAACGCCATGGTGTGTGTGTATTTCCAGCTTGTGGCACATTACCAAGTGGGCAGTTTTTTCAATTGCTTTTGCTACCGCCGCCACGTATCTTGAGCACGTGGTTTGACCTGTGTCAATGTGATCCAGTTTTGATGAGTGGTACATCAGGACCCTTCTCTCCCCCTCTTGTTTCTGAAAGAGAATGGATGATGTGAATCCTTCTTTTTCGGAAACATCCAAGTGGAAGGGCTTGCCATAGTCTGGGGCAGTAAGTGCAGCTGCCACTGAGAGTTCGGTTTTCAGGAGGCCAAACGCATCAGTTGCTTGGGGAGTCCATATCAGAGGGGCATGAAGGTTTCTAGGCCCAGCTTCTCGGACTATCTCGCGTAAGGGTTCTGTTCTGGTGGTGTAGTCTGGTATGTGGGTACGACTGTATCCCGTAAGACCAAGAAACGAGAGCATTCCAGAGACTGTGGTAGGCCGCGGGTGATGCAAAATCGAGTTTCTGTGTGCGGTAGACAGTCCTGCCCCTTCACTTGAGATTTCTCTTCCAAGAAACAGGACAGTTCGACGACACGTTTGAACCTTAGATTTCTTGACCTTGTACCCTTTTATCGCCAAAAAATCCAGCAAGAGCTTGGTTGTAGCCAGACATTGATCTGAAGATTGTGCGGCCAGCAGAAGGTCATCTACATACTGGATGAGCACCACACCCTCAGGGATAATGAGTTCAGCCAGGTGATCCTTTAGGATACGGTTGAATAATCCGGGTGAGCACCTGTAGCCCTGGGGAAGAACAGAATACGAATATTGCTGACCGTCGAACGTGAAGGCAAACAGAGGTTGAGAACCTTCATGTAATGGTATGCTGAAGAAGGCATTAGCAAGATCGACCACGGTGAAGTATTTGTGGCTGGGTGAAAGATTGCTCAGGGTGACGTGAGGGTCTGGCACAGGAAAGTCTACCCCTGTTGTCACTTCATTGATAGCTCGGAAATCTTGTACCATTCGGTATGTCTTCCCATCTGCTTTGGGAACCGGAAGTATAGGGGTGTTCCATGGTGAATGGGTAGGATAGATACAGTCAGCCCCCAACAGTCCTTCGATGGTAGGGCGAATTCCTTCTGTTTGTTCCGGCTTCAAACGGTATTGTGACCGGTATATAGGGGCTTGGCACGGGTCTGTAAGAGTTACCTTGACTGGAGGGACTGCAAGTTTCCCTACATCAAAAGGTGATGTGGTCCAGATTGACTTGTCAATAGAGTCCAATAGGGCTGTGGTGGATGGATGGTCGGAGTAGGGTTTTCCATGATGACGAGGAAGAGAGAGTCGTTCTGGTTGGCATGTCTCGGTGGTATCTACCAAGGTAAGTCGCCACATTTGTTCCGTGGATGCCTTCATCACGCCAGGTGTTGCTGTAGGTTCCCAGATGAGTTTGGAGGCCCGGCGTATCATGGGTCCCAGGCTTCTTGCTTCATAGCCGTTTCCAACTGCTAATGTGACGTGTGGGGCAGATTCGGGTGCAAGCTGATACCATGGTTTAAGGTGTGTAGGTAAAATGACTGGAGCAGCAACACCTTCGGGACCGCAAACAATAGATGCACATCTGATAGTGGGTGTCAGATGCATCATATTGTCATCCCAGTCGTCAGTGTAAGGGTTGTCTTCCTCATCCGTAACATTCATGGTGCAGTGCACCTCGGAGAGGGGCGTCTTGTAGGGGTGTAGAGTGTAGATGAATTTTCTCCAGCTATGGAATTGGAATTGGACGGCAGGGGTAGATGCGGTAGTTTGTAAACATTTCAGCCAATAGACTTCCTGTGTCAAGGACAGAGGTGGGACAGGGAGTGAGGGTAAGAGTAACACTCTTCCCTGAGTCGGAGGTGAGATGGATACCTCCACTCCGGCTTCTGTCAAGTTGATGTAGCATCCAAGTCTGCAGAGTAAATCTCTCCCTAGCAAATTGATTGGGCAGTTAGGGCAGTATAGAAACTGATGTCGTACTGTTGAAAGTCCCCATTGGAAAAGCAATGGTTGTGTTTTGGGCTGTGTCTCCGCTCTTCCTGATACCCCCACCACCTGTATGGAGTCTGTTGATAAGGCCTGTGTTGTCCTAACGGCAGAGTAGGTACATCCAGTATCTACTAGAAATCGATGGGTAACCCCCTCTATTTGACAAGTGACAGTGGGTTCAGTAAATACAGAGAAACGTTGGACATCTTTATTTTCAGGTGGTGGTGGGCACCTTCATTCCCATGGCACGTTCTCCTCGTAGACACCCTGGAACGAAGGGGAAGGTCCGGCAGGGGGTGGAGCTCCTGCTGCTGGGTGGTGGTATGTTGGATTAGCCAGTCTAGGGCCTGATGCTCGTGGCTGCCCTCTTCCACCAGGAGCGAAACCTAGGCTTTGGGCTCGGTTCTGGAGGTACGCTCTCTGTTTGTGTGTTTGTGGCAATGGGCAAACCCTTGCACGGTGTCCAGGCTGTCCGCAGTTGTAACAGGTGCCATTGTTCCAAGGGCGGGGGCCCCATTGTCCAGCTGTTGGCGGCGGGCCCCTAGGGGGATAACTCACATAAACTTGAGGAGTCTGCTGATAGGGGCCAGGCTGAGGATAAGGGGGTGCTTGATAGGGTGCCGGTCCTTGAGTTGCTAGCATCTGTCGGACAGTGTCTTCAACAATTTGAATTGATGTAGGGTCGGCGACCATCTGTTTCTTTGGTTGGGTGGTTTTTTGTGCATCTTTCAGTTGGAGTTTCAGTAGTTGTACTTGCAGGGCTCTCATCTCAGTTTCAGCCCCTCCCAACTCCTTGTTGTGGTGGGAGATGTGATGATGCACATGTGATGAAAATTCCGCTACAGGTTTGGCACACAAGCCGACGGTCTGCCTCAATTTAGTCTTGACTGGGGGAGGTGTCCCGTTGATAACTAGTTCCTTCCACATGTTGGTTGATGTCACTGAGGCATCGTATGGCTCCCCGTGGACAGTTCTCCAGGTGGTTTTAGCTCTGTCCAGGTATTCAGCAGGGGCTTCTCCTGTGTTCATGAGAAATGATGATAGTGCTGCATAGTCTCTCTCCGTTGGGTATGCTCTCCTGAGTTCAGCCCACAGTTTTACTGAATATGATTCAGGAGGGGTAGCTCCAGGTAGTTGGTCCAGACCGGCTGTTTTCATGATTACATCCATGGTGGTGTGGTCAGTGGCTCTGGCTAGCAGTGCTCTCATGTCTCCTAGTGCTAACCGGAAACCAGAGGTCAGGGTTCGTAGTTGTAAGAGCCAGGCAGAGGCACCTCCATGAAGGCTTGGTAACTGGTCCATCATGGAGGTTAGATCTGTCAGCTGCCATGGTTTGTACTCCTCCCCTCTTCCCGTTGTACTCAGGCGGAGTGGAGCCTGTATGCTGGATGCCTGTCTATTTTGTTGGTCTTGGATTCGTTGTGATCGCCTTAGGCCTGTTGGTGGGTGGTTTAGCGCATCCCGGAGATCGGTTATTTCACCCAGATATGTGCCACTTAGATGATATGGTCCCCCTCCCCCACCTGGAAACTGTTCCCTGTTGATCTGTTCGGCAGCTGTCCATATCTGTTCCCGGGTTGGACCGCCACTGCATTCATTTTCATCCTCCTCTTGTGGCAGGTTTAATGATGTCAGATACTCCCTTTCGACGTTCCCTTTTTCAGCTGAGCGATGTTCACTGGTGTAGCTGCGTGGGGTTGCTGCAGAGACTGCTTTAGATAGTGGAGAAAGGAGACTGGGTGGGAGAGGCTTGAAGTCGTTGGAGCAACTGTCGGTGCTGACTGAGTGTGAAGTGAATGGGTTCAGTGATGTCCGTCCACTTTGGGGCCCCGTCTCTACAGTATTCATGGAGTGGAGACCGCTGGGGGGCGCCAGATCCTCAACATCGATTGCTCCTTCCATTAGGCGCACTGCTACTTCCCCCTTTATCACACCCCCTCTCACCGTCATTACAGGGGCCTGTATAGCAGCTAGTGTTGGGCCTGGGAGAGGCGAGTAGGGTGGTGGTCTGTACTCTTCAGATAGGTTTGGGTAGAGCCGCGGGTTGGGCGGTTGTCCTTTGTCTGGGTTGGCTGGTGGGGTGGTGGTATCCCCTCCCTCTTTTGTGTCAGTGACTATTGCCATTACTTCCGGTTTTTTGTTCAGTTGTACTCTACGGGTCTCCTCGATAGCCCAAGTGCCTATTTTCAATTCAGCTTCTGCTTTCTCTCTCTGTTTAGTCCCTTCCTTCTTGAATAAATGCAACTTGTTCTGTTCTGTCTCCCTGTCTTTAGCTTCCTGTAATGCTTCACGCAACTCGTCTTCCATTGTGCTAAGCTGAGTCCTATTTGGAGTTCCCCCTACCAAATAACCCGCCTGTGTCCACTTCAACTTCAACCCTTCCCAAACCTTCTTTACTGACTTCCACTGTTCCTTTCCTCCTGACCTATCCTGCATACGTTGGTCTAGAAAATCATTGAATTTCAGTTTTGGAGGTTGCGAAGTTGCCATGGTGTATAAATGAGTTTGACTATCTGAATATACTTAGCCCGTCACTGTCTCGCGACAGCGATGTATTCTTGGAGAAACTATTACTCGTACTCTGTCTTATCTCAGAGCTCCTCCGTCATATATTCAGATTTTGGTGAGACAATACAGCCCAATTAAACCCTTGTGAGACGCTGTGTACAGTTAAAACCTCACCGGTCACAGCCAGTCTGTTGGGTTACTAGTCGATTATCAATATGCCTCATTCGTATACTTCATGTACTCAGGTAGCAACTCTACAACACATTTAACCAGTCATGAGCTAGGTTATGGTATGTAAATCACCTAGTAGCAGTATCAACCGAACATTTGGTCATATTCAACACTTAGATTTATTCCTCATCAGTCGCTGCTGACATCTCTGAATAATATCACTAATCAACAAATAGACCTATTCCTCATCGAATGCTGTCGACATATCTGAATAGTATCTAGAATCAAGCTAACATTGCAATATCCTCCAACCTAACTCATCTCAGTTCTTTAACACATACAATTCAAATCTGTATCACCTTAACTTTAAACAGTCAATACATTGCATTCATATTTCCACAATTCATTTACTTCACTGCTCAATGAAATTTTGTTAAATTAAATTTACACAAAACTCATACTCACACTCGGTATTACTGATCTTAAATTTGGAGTAGACTAAACGACAATATGCAAAGTTTGTTTTAACAGGTTTTGCTTACCTTTTTAGTGGTCGACCTGAGATCAGTTCTCCGAGTTGAGCAGAGTTTTGTCCTCCCCCGAATTGGCTCGTCTTTCTCCTTGAACCGTCCTTTCACCAATTCGCTCCCGTACTCTCACGTTTTATGGGTCTTTAGTAAACACTAGCAACTCACATTCTCTGATCTTTCAAACTTATCATTCTCTTCATTGAAGCAAACTTTTTAGTCTTCCGTTTCCCCTGAATTACACATATTGGAATAATACAGTCAGAACAAAAAAAGAAGAACAAAAACTACTAGCTAGCTACGGTTAATCGAGAAATGCACGTTACGTTAGCTCATGGTTAGCAAGTTAACGTTCGTTAGTTAGTAGTAGCAGAGCAACACAAAGCATACGAACTTCCATCAACAACTACTGAAACACATGTTCAATCATTAAAACAGCTAAATCAACAACCACTATATACATTGTATCATGTCATTATAATATGATAAGTTATTAAAGGACGACGTTACCATGATTTGTTATCCAACAGCCGACTTCTTGCATCTCGCTAGTAGTATAGCCCTCGTGTAACTGTGTTTGTACGTCATCAACAATAGACGTTTGCTGCCTTTGCACATTTTGACTTCCGATTGCTGCTGGCTAGCTAAATGTGATAAATACAAGCAAGGTATGGTAAGTGTTATTGTTGAAATGAACGTTGTATTAGCTATGTAATGCATTTCAATTAATAGTTGGCGCAGCTATGCGTGAGGGGTGGATTATCACATTTGTTTTGAAACACTGAATTTGGCTTTGGAATACCACATTTCTATTTTGCGTTGACATTGACGGTTAACGTCGCTAGTTAGCACAGTCTAGCTATCAGCAACTAAGGTTAGCTAGCTATCATGCACTTGTCATGCACTTGTTTTGAAGGAATTGATGATGCGACATATTTTTTTGTGTATCTAACTAACGTGAACTAAAATCATGTTGTAGCTGGCTATATATTCATCCCTGCCAGTTTTGTTAGTTTTGCATAGCCTAATACATGTTAATCACGTTTCTAATGATGGTCGTTATTTAGCTACGGTTCTCCATTCTACACATGCATGAAGTAGCGAGATAACGACATAACTAACTGCTTGTTCCGTTAATTGATCTCCTTACTTTGTCAACCAGCCAGGTAACGTTAGCAGGACAAGTTAACCCCAAGAGCCAGTATCAAGGCATATTGATTACTGAAGCTATGCAGTATTACTAAACCTTTCACCATTCCAGATGTGTCATTTCTCGTCAGATCTTTAGCAAACAACACTCTGTGATATGCTGTCAAAAAACCTCCTTATTGATACACCTAGTTGTCATTCATAGGGGTCATATGTATATCAATGCCGTATCATTTCAACCTTGATGAAGGCTTCCAAATCGGCGCTGATAACAAATGGGTATCTTGTGGGGATGTTGTTTTTGTAGATAGTCTGTCTATGGGTATTGCCACAATGCATGTATTCTATGTTTTTATCACTATGGTCTTTGGTGGTCTTTAGTTCAGATTATGAGATTCAAGTAATGAGACCTTTTAGGACCCTTGCCAGTTCATGCATATTTAAGTCATCTGGATTACATGTCGTATCCCATCACCCAACACTCCTCCAGTGTGACACATTAATATTCATACATGTCTTCTTGGCTATGCTGGTACTGATTAGTGACAGTGTCTGTGTAGCTAAATGAGCATGGTCACACGTTTTTCATTGTCTCAGTCATTGTTTAGGTTAATTCTTTTTGAACTGCTGTACTTATACCTGTCATGTTTTGTTGTTGCTCAAGGTCTTTCCAAGTGAAGAAGCTGGAGAATTTAAGACCATTTAAGACTTTATCGTGCAATATTTTGGACCTGGCCCAGCCTTTGTGAGGAGCAGAGGAGTCTGAGTCCAGGCTGAAGATGGTCTGATGGACCGCCGCTTTTTGCTGACCTTCCTCTTCTGCTCAGTCTCGTGGATTTTCTTCTGGGAAGTGTGCTGGAAGAAAGGCAAAGAAAGTCAGATTGAAGAATGGATTCAAGGCCACAGTCTCTCCGAATACAAACACTTACTTGAAGGTCAGTTGAGAAAATATATGCCACTCTTTGCGATGATCCAGTGTTTGTGAAAGACATGGAACCTCTTCAGTGGCAGTTTGGCATATCTGAACTATTGCTGATGGGAAGGAGGCTAATTTCATTGTAACCAAACACAGTAAATCTTAATTGATTTGCTCTGTAGTTAATGCACCACATCCCAGTTCTTTTACAACAAGAGGAATTTATTATCTTTAAATTATCTCATCCATTGGAGTTTGCACAAAAGCCTATCACAGTTCAAAGGGCGTTTTAATGAAGGTTAGGCCAATGGGTGAAATTCCTTCTCGACAGCTTATTTTCAGCCATTAGTGTAACTCTTTGTAGTGCCTGGGGTTGTTGTTTCAGTGATTTAGGGCCTTCTTGTTTGCAGGTAAGAGTATATTCTTGTGTTCCCCTCATTCTGGTAATGTTGAGGTGTATGTCTTTGTGATAAGGCTATAGACTAGAATAGATCCTCATACTGGCATGTCTGCTCTGGCTGATTTGTCTGCGTCTTTGTCTGTCTGTATGTGTAGATGTGGAGACTCTGGAGGAGCTGAGCCTGAGTGTTCTGACTCGTCTGGAGGACGTGGTGAGAGAGAAGCGGCGCTGGAGGGACATCGCAGAGGCTCACATCCAGCTGCTGCGAGACTTTGCCTTCCAGGAGTGGCTCTGCTCTCAGAGCCTTGAGCACTACTATCATACGTAAGCATAAGACCACCATGTTATTAGCACAGTACTACCTACCTCTCACCTGTCATGGGCAGATTCAACATTACTACACAATTCTGCACTTACATCTTACAGAATTCGTTCATTTTGCGAAACACTGAGAGGTCTCTCTCTTTCTCTCTTTCACTGAGAGAGGCTACATGGCTGAGAATAACAACCATAGAACAGATACTGCTTTGTGTCTGCTTATTTGTCCACTTGGGAGCAGCCTCCCCATTCATGGCTGGCTGCGCTTGGTGACATTGAGCTCAGGAGGCTGCAGTGTTTCAGAGGGTCACTGCAGTAATGAGTGCTCTTAAGGGGCTGTTACACATACGATATAGTAGTCGATGTTCTGCAATCCTACAAATGTGGGGGTAGCTCTCTGTGGACTGAGTTGAACTGCAGTCAGACTGAGCCTATATGCCTTTCTGTATAATAGTATAACCTTTACTTGTTTCATGTATTAATTAATAAATAAAGACAAATGTTTTCTATTTTCAGTTGTATCACATTCATATGTTCAGTACAGTATGAGCTCAGGTCTGTCTGAGCACTGGCTCTTTACCTAGAGTAATGTATTGTGAACATGAGCAGCTGGGTTATAGTGGTTATTACACTGTGTTTATTGTGGCTACAGCAGCTATCAACCCTGGAAAGCTTTTGCTCCTTGAGTAGATTACACTACCATTTAATACATGTGTCATAGGAATATTAATCCACTTTCATCATGACTCACTCCATACCACACTATGACTATCTGGCTTCCTAATGTTTATATAACTCTTGAAGAGGCAATCTGCGATTGCTACATCAATTTCTCGACATTTAAATTCATGATTAATTTGCATAGATTCTTGAAGAATATAACTTATAAATCCCTCATGAGCGTAGTAAAATGTTCTTACCCCATCAGAACCCAAAATATAAACTTGCTCTACTCCTTTGTTTCTAAATAAAGTAATTGTAAACAAACACTGTATTGCCTCAATATGGTTAACTGTCATTTTGATCTCATTTCATTTCCTTGCATCCATAGCTTTGTCTATGAATTTGAGAGTGGTTACATTTCTCCAGCATTCCCGCAGCTATTTACCAAATCAGGGGCAGTTTGACCGATTTGTTGTTGTTTGAACTGCAGATTGCCCCTTTTTAATGCTTAATATAAATGTAACTTAGAGTACACAGAAGCCTATTTAAGGCACTCGCTAACAGACCACTGCCCTGTTTAAAGCCAGGTTCTTCTTGTTCAGTCGCTCTGCGTGTTGTCCTGTGTGAGACTGTGGCCATGCTAGAGGTGAAATGAATACAATTGACAGTTTTTTTTCTCTCTGTTTGACCATATTGCACCGTGGTCCAAATGAAGACTGAAGACCTTGGGTTGTATGAATCTGGATGATCTAGCCCAGTTTGACAGCCAGTTGCAGCTCTCTCTGGCTGCGTGGGGATACTACTACGAAGACTACATCAAGTTGTCCACGGGCGTCAAGGTTCTCCAGGCCTCAAGGGGGCGCCGCGACCAAGACTACGAGATCCAACTGGTGCACAACCTTGCTGAGAGGCGGCTGAATGAGAAGTGGTCTATCGGTGAGTGCCAGATCACTTTGTAGACATTGTTTGACAGGTGTTGAAAAGCTTCTGCCTTGTATTGAGACAGTGACTTCAACAGCTGTCTGTAGAAATACTGATGTATTGCAAGCCCTAGCGTTTCAGTGTTTTATTAAGCAATAGCCACACAGATGAGCAGAACTAGGTAATATGTTGTGAAGGAGAAGTTGACTGTTATTACATAGTCATGCTGAAACAATAAGTGCAATAACTGTTTCATGGATGTGTGTGTGGGAGTACGTGTGTGTATATGAATGGAAAGGTGACTTACGTATACAGTACCAGTCAAAGATTGGACACACCTACTCATTCAAGTGTTTTTCTTTATTTTTACTATTTTCTACATTGTAGAATAATAGTGAAGACATCAAAACTATGAAATAACACACATGGAATCATGTAGTAACCAAAAAAATGTTAAATAAATCAAAAAATATTTCAGATTCTTCAAAGTGACACCTTTGCACACGCTTGGCATTCTCTCAACCAGCTTCATGAGGTAGTCACCTGGAATGCATTTAAATTCATGATTAAACACTTGAACTTGAACACTTAGTGATTGAACACTTAGAGATTGTCAACAGATGTGGTTTTCCTGCAAGCGTTACATTTCAAAAAAGGATAAATGTCATATTTAAAGAGGAGCCAGGGTTGGAGAGGTCTATGCTGCCACCTAGGGCTGAGCGATATATCTAATTAATTAAAATGAATGTTTTTACCTGATATTCCAAATCCCTGTATTGCAAAATACTTTTTTTGTGTGTATTGGTTGGGATTAGTCTCTAATCTGTAGGTATCTGAAAAAGTTACTTCTGGGAAGGTTATACATTTCCCTCAGCAACTCAGAGGCAAAGGTCCCTTCTATATGTAGATCCCCCTATGGTATTGCTCCCTAGTTCTCCCCATCGCTCAAAGGTGTTATCAAGGTTAGAGGGGGAAAAGGATGGATTCCTGGCAACAGGGAGTAGGAATGATTTTGGACTAAGGTCAAAGTAGACTTTAATTTGCTTCCAGATTCAGACTGTGCTATGTATAATAGGATTGTTACTATAAAGTGACATCTCCAACGTGACAGGTGACAAAATCACAGCTTCAATAGAGAAGGGGTGGCAATCCTCACGCTCCATTCTAAGCCAACCGGATGACAGAAGTGCGTCATCCAGCAGAAACGTAACAGCACGGAGGTTAGCGGCCCAATAGTAAAATATAACATTTTGGAGAGAGAATCCTCCTTCCATCTTGGATTTACAGGTGTTTTTTTTTAACCTATCCTATGTGTTTTATAATCCCAGATGAATGGATTGATAATTGAGTCCAGATGTTTATGAAAGGATTTAGGTATGAATACTGGGATTTTCTGGAATAGGTAAAGCAGTTGTGGGACGAAGACCATTTTAATGGCATTAATTCTTCCGAGCAATGAAGTTGGGAGAGTTCATATGTTTGCCTTGAGTTTTTGCATCAGAGGGGGGAAATTCTCTTTAAATAGTGAGGGGTATTGTTTGGTAACTACAATTCCTAGATAGGTAAATGGAATCAGTTCTAACCAAGAGGTGTTTTGCAACCTTATGGGCATTAATTCACTCTTGTTCCAATTTATTCCCGAGAAGGTACCAAACAAATTAATCAAATCAAGAATAGCTGGAATACTAGATTGGGGTTCTGTTACATAGAGGAGTATGTCATCTGTGTATAGTGAAATCTTATTTAGAGTATCTTTAGTATTAAAGCCGTGTATTTCTGCATGAGATCTGATTGCCTGTGACGAGAGGTTCAATGATTAGAGCAAAAGCAGAGGCGACAGCGCACAACCTTGGCTTATCACTCTACAAAGGTTAAATCGTGGCGATTGGTTAGTGAGTATTCTCGCACAGGGGTTCCTATATACAAACTGGATCCACTTTGTGAACCCATCTCCAATATTACATTTCTGTAGGACCTTGAATATATTGGACCACTCAACTGTGGTCATAGGCGCCTGAGATTGAAGAATGAGTTTCTGTTAGGGATAAAGCCGGTCTGGTCCGAATGGACCAATTTGCCCACTAAAGTGCTAACCCTATTAGCAAGAGTTTTTGCTAAAATCTTTTGTTCTGTATTAAGGAGAGATATTGGTCTGTATGACCCTACCTCTTCCGGATCATTACCCTTTTTATTAATAACTGTAATAAACGCCTCATCCAAAGTAGGTGGGAGAGCTCCATCCTCATTGGCCTGAACCAACATTTTGTGCAGGTAGGGGGAGAGCATGTTGCTGAATGTTTTATAGAATTCACCAGGGAATCCATCTGGACCTGGGGTCTTGCCACTCTTTAAAGATGTAATTGTTTCTTGAATTTCTCCTAGAGATATTTCCTTATTCAGGAATTTGGAATCTTCCTGGTTCAGGGCAGGGAGATAACAGCCCTCCAAAACGTTTTCATAATTAAGGGGTTAGGATCTGCTTTAGATGCATATAGAGTCTCGTAAAACTGACGAAATCTGTCATTGATGTACTTGGGGGAAGAGAGTAATTCCCCAGTAGAAAATGTAACTTTGTGAATCATCGCTGTAATGACAGAAGCAGAGCCGTCCGCTGTAATGACAGAAGCAGAACGGTCCACTGTAATGACAGAAGCAGAACGGTCCGCCGTAATGACAGAAGCAGAGCGGCCCGCCGTAATGACAGAAGCAGAGCGGTCCGCCGTAATGACAGAAGCAGAGCGGTCCGCCGTAATGACAGAAGCAGAGCGGTCCGCCGTAATGACAGAAGCAGAGCGGCCCGCCGTAATGACAGAAGCAGAGCGGCCCGCCGTAATGACAGAAGCAGAACGGCAGAGCGGCCCACCGTAATGACAGAAGCAGAGCGGCCCGCCGTAATGACAGAAGCAGAGCGGCCCGCCGTAATGACAGAAGCAGAGCGGCCCGCCGTAATGACAGAAGCAGAGCGGCCCGCCGTAATGACAGAAGCAGAGCGGCCCGCCGTAATGACAGAAGCAGAGCGGCCCGCCGTAATGACAGAAGCAGAGCGGCCCGCCGCAATGACAGAAGCAGAGCGGCCCGCCGCAATGACAGAAGCAGAGCGGCCCGCCGCAATGACAGAAGCAGAGCGGCCCGCCGCAATGACAGAAGCAGAGCGGTCCGCCGCAATGACAGAAGCAGAACGGTCCGCCGTAATGACAGAAGCAGAACGGTCCGCCGTAATGACAGAAGCAGAACGGTCCGCTGTAATGACAGAAGCAGATCGGCCCGCTGCAATGACAGAAGCAGAATGGCACAGCGGCCCGCCGTAATGACAGAAGCAGAGCGGTCCGCCGTAATGACAGAAGCAGAGCAGCCCGCCGTAATGACAGAAGCAGAGCGGCCCGCCGTAATGACAGAAGCAGAGCGGCCCGCCGTAATGACAGAAGCAGAAGAGCAGAGCGGCCCGCCGTAATGACAGAAGCAGAACGGCCCGCCGTAATGACAGAAGCAGAGCGGCCCGCCGTAATGACCGAAGCAGAAGAGCAGAGCGGCCCGCCGTAATGACAGAAGCAGAGCGGCCCGCCGTAATGACAGAAGCAGAAGAGCAGAGCGGCCCGCCGTAATGACAGAAGCAGAACGGCCCGCCGTAATGACAGAAGCAGAGCGGCCCGCCGTAATGACAGAAGCAGAGCGGCCCGCCGTAATGACAGAAGCAGAACGGCAGAGCGGCCCACCGTAATGACAGAAGCAGAGCGGCCCGCCGTAATGACAGAAGCAGAGCGGCCCGCCGTAATGACAGAAGCAGAGCGGCCCGCCGTAATGACAGAAGCAGAGCGGCCCGCCGTAATGACAGAAGCAGAACGGCAGAGCGGCCCACCGTAATGACAGAAGCAGAGCGGCCCGCCGTAATGACAGGAGCCAACATGATATCCAGGTGTCTAATGCCACCCCATCTGCCCCAACCCAACCATCACCACCAATAAATGGTATGATAATAAGAATAATGTAGGAATAATCTAAGAATTGAGAAATAATGAAACAAAACAAAAATGGGTGATATAAGTATATCCATCCTAAAGTGTCAATGATCAAACCTAACAAGCCACTCAAACAGGCATCGTCTAAACTTCAAGGACAGGTCAGTCTTCCAGCCTGAATGAAAGCTCTAACCACCCTCCATTGGCCGGCTCAGCATCTTACATGTCCGGGAGTGTCAATAAAACTTCAGTTGGCAGCCCTTGCTGAGACAGTTTCATAAGGTTTTATCCGCTATGACATAGTATGTATTTGAGTCCATGAGCACACCACACCCTAACACACAATGACAAGGCAATCTAACCCGTACAGGGGATTAGTGCATATTCCCGGTTAAAATTCTCTGCGTCCAAAACCAAGGAGAGATCATCTCACAAGAAGGAGGGGTAATTCTGAGTCTGGCAGGGAAGAGCAAGGCTGGGCCAAGATGGAGTTTGTAGAGTTTGGTCGTGACATCTCTGCAGCCGGCCTGATGCTTCGCCACATCGGGCGCGTAATCATCATAGACACGGAAGGGATGTCCTTTATGTAACAGGTTACCCCTCATTCGAGCCTCACGCAGGATAAGATCCTTGGTCTTGAAACTGTGACAACAGGTGATTACTGGGTGAGGACGTTGGCCCGGTCCAGGCACGGGGACAACAAGCAAAGAAGTCGGTGGGACGAGAGCCAGCCTCCACCCCCTCTGACAGACCAACAACGTGAATGTTATGACGTCTGGATCGGCCCTCTAGGTCAACCACTTTCACAGAAAGCCTCCGCACACTGTCCTGCAAGGACGTGCATAGCTCCTCTAACTTGTCGATCCGATCAGCGCTGAATTCAGAAGTCTTCTCAAGGTCTGCAATACTCTGGCCCTGCGAAGCAACCGTTGAAATGGTGCTCTCGATTTTGGTGTCCAGTTCAGAAATAGTAGCCTTAATCCTCAGCTATAGCAACACGTAGTTATCCCAGAGCCCGGGTAAGTTCTGTAAGTGTCACGTTGTTAACTGTGCATTCCGCCATGTCTGTCTTGTTGTTTGGTGGGGAGAAGGGCTCCGATGAGGATTTATTGTCCTTTAGTCGCCTATTACTCGGCATGTTCACATACAAAGTTACACTACAATATTGTATTAGAAAGAGACTTATGTTGTAAAAAGTGCTGTAAAGTAGGTTAAGTTAGATTGTTTCGCAAAACAGTTGCAGGAGCCTCTCTCACACAGCCGTTCACTCCAACATGCTAGCTCCATCTCCCTTACTACATGATTCCCTATGTGTTATTTCATAGTTTTGATGTCTTCACTATTATTCTACAAAGTAAAAAATAAAATAAAAGCCTTGAATGAACGTTTAACTGGCACTGTATATATATGTTTTGGTCATTTAGCAGGCACTCTTATCCAGAGTGACTTACAGGAGCAATTAGGGTTCAGTGCCTCGGTCAAGGGATCAGAGATTCGAACCAGTGACCTTTCGGTTTCTGGCCCAACGCTCTTAATCGCTAGGCTACCTACTGGTTAAAACTGGTGATGGATGGTGAATATGTGTAGGAAGGTGGGAGAGAATGGGTGTGTTGATACATAGGGTATATGTTGGGTGGGAATGGATGAGTAAGTTGATGGGTGTAAGTGTGTCAGAGAGGTAGGGAGGGAGTGTGGGACAGGATGGTAGGTTGGGACAAGCTTTGCTTGGGTGGGCAGGGATGGGAGGTTGGGACAAGCTTTGCTTGGATGGGCAAGGATGGGAGGTTGGGACAAGCTTGGCTTGGGTGGACAAGGATGGGAGGTTGGGACAAGCTTAGCTTGGGTGGACAAGGATGGGAGGTTGGGACAAGCTTGGCTTGGGTGGACAAGGATGGGAGGTTGGGACAAGCTTGGCTTGGGTGGACAAGGATGGGAGGTTGGGACAAGCTTGGCTTGGGTGGACAAGGATGGGAGGTTGGGACAAGCTTTGCTTGGGTAAAGGGGGTAGAAAGCAGGGAGGTAAAGAGGTATGGGTTTGGCTTGGGAGAGAGAGAAGTATTTAACTATATTACAATATCATTTAATTTACTTTTGTGACTTGCAAACCTGCTGTAAAATGAGTAAGAGTTCTGGATCGATTAGGAGAGGATGTTGAATTTGTCATTACAGCTAAGATTCAATGGTGGTTATTCGTGAGAGTGGAGGGGGGCTCTTTCTGGGGGATTGGGACAGGGTGAATGGGAAGGCATTAGACACTTCTTAGGTGTGTGTCAGGCCTCCACTCATCTATGTACAATGACATAATCCTTAGACTCTTGGTACACTAGAAGAGGAGTTGGAGCTTAAAAGCCCTAAAAAGGCATAGCACCTCAAAGTACAAAAGTACTTTACTTAGTTTTTTGTATGTTTTCTGTTAAATGTCTGTTCAGGTTGCATGCTCACATGCTCTATAGATGTAATGTATACAATAACCATGTATTCATACAATGACTCAATGACTGGCCCACTGCCCTTATACAACTGCTAAAATGTTTTATCTGGTTAACTTTGAGTGTATTTTGAGTGGTTAACAAAATCCAACTTATTACATTTACTCCTGAGGTGCTGACCTGTTGCACCCTCTACAACCACTGTGATTATTATTATTTGATCCTGCTGGTCATCTGTGAACATTTGAACATCTTGGCCATGTTCTGTTATAATCTCCACCCGGCACAGCCAGAAGAGGACTGGCCACCCCTCATAGCCTGGTTTCTTCCTAGGTTCTGGCCTTTCTAGGGAGTTTTCCCTGCTCACCGTGCTTCTACACCTGCATTGCTTGCTGTTTGAGATTTTAGGCTGGGTTTTTGTACAGCACTTTGTAAATCAGCTGATGTAAGAAGAGCTTTCTAAATACATTTGATTGATTACATGGAATGTGCACAGGCTTCATGATGGGGAAAAAGCATATAGTTCTTGAACACTTAGAGACTGTCAGCAGATGTGGTTTTCCTGCAAGTGTTACATTTCAAAAAAGGATAAATGTCATATTTAAAGAGGAGCCAGGGTTGGAGAGGTCTATGCTGCCACCTAGGGCTGAGCGATATATCTAATTAATTAAAATGAATGTTTTTGCCTGATATTCCAAATGCCTGTATCGCAGAAGGATTTTTTTTTGTTTTGTTTTTATGAGCGTTTGTCTGCTTGTTTTCATGTTGTCTTTTTGGTCTCGTTCGCTCCTTCTGTGCTGTGCACCTTCCCATTTACACCAGAGATCTGTATATAATGACGAGATGAAACTTCTCGCTTCGCCTCTTTCTCCAAAGCCCCTCCCCCTACCACTCACAACAACTAAGATGGGAGATCACTTCTTCTCTGACAAACGGTTTCAACTTGCTATTTGAGGTTTGATCCAACGGAATCGTTCATATGGACACCGAAACACATTGAGACATTATTTTACTGTAATAGAGGAAACGTGAACCTCTCGAACCATACCCTGTTTATGTTTCAACTCCTTACATTTCAAGCAGAGCAGACACGAATAAAACGGATGTACCAATGAACAATTATTCTGGAAAATGTATGCTTAGTTCGTTGCGTGCCCACGGGTTACGGTACCACGTATCACTAGCAGCATTTTAGTCAAATAAAGATTGTTATACTCGCTGTTTAGTCTATCTTTTATAAATGTGCAATAAGCATAAAACAATTATAAGGAATTGTCAACTATTTCTCATTCTGAGAAATAAGGTAGGCCACTTATTTCAACATGTGAACAAAGTGGACAGGCTAGCATGCTGTTCAAACAGTTGGAGACGGACAGAAGGGTGTGTTCATAATGTTTTGCCTTGTTAGCGGAATTCAGAGCTTCTGAAATTTGACCTACATCCAAGTTGGCTGAACATGAAATATAAATATTAGCTGGCTACTCATTAGCACACGGGCTTGTGTTTGACAGATTGTTTATGAGACTGGTGTTCATTTTATATAATGTCCGCACCATTATTACTGAATGTGCATTATGCATGGTTTTGGTTACATTTGTTATAAAAAAAAAACATTTTCATAGACAGACCTGAAAGCAAAAAGATTATTGAAAAAAAAAGGTACAACTATTTTTTATAAAATAATTACATTATTAGTGGTTGTGGAAGGCATATATATATTTTCACAAGCGCTCAATTAATTAGAATTTTGGTGACTGTCTAAAAAGCAGTGTATTTGACCTTTTAATTGTACAACAAAGCTTATTTAGAGAGAACTTAAAATATATATATATATATATATAAATCTTGAATCACTTATACGTTTAAAAAAAATGGAGATATGAGTTTTAGGCCATATCGCCCAGCCCTACTGCCACCTTCTGTAGTAACAGCAGTGGTGTAGGCATGCTTGATAAATACAACCTTTTCTGTTATCCTAGCACACAGACCAAAAAGGACATTTTCTAATGTTGAATTGTACCTTACATGTGTAACTGCGTTCGTTTGTTGAAGGAGAGTCGGACCAAAATGCGGCGTGGTAGTTACTCATGTTCTTTAATGCAAAATACAACGATACATTAAAAAACTGTATATATATATACAAAAACAACAAACGGAACGTGGAACCTAATACAGCCTATCTGGTGAACACTACACAGAGACAGGAACAATCACCCACGAAATACACAGTGCAACCCCGGCTACCTAAATATGGTTCCCAATCAGAGACAACGAGAATCACCTGACTGATTGAGAACCGCCTCAGGCAGCCACACCTATGCTACACCCCACTCAGCCGCAATCCCAATGCCTACAAAACCCCAATACGAAACACAACATTTAAACCCATGTCACACCCTGGCCTGACCAAATATATAACGAAAACACAAAATACTATGACCAAGGCGTGACAGAACCCCCCCCCCCCCCCTAAGGTGCGGACTCCCGGACGCACCTCACAACCATAGGGAGGGTCCGGGTGGGCGTCTGTCCATGGTGGCGGCTCGGGACGTGGACCCCACTCCATTAATGTCATAGTTCCTCCCCTTCGCGTCCTGGGATAATCCACCCTCGCCGCTGACCATGGCCTAATAGTCCTCACCCAGAACCCCACTGAACTGAGGGGCAGCTCGTGACTGAGGGGCAGCTCGTGACTGAGGGGCAGCTCGTGACTGAGGGGCAGCTCGTGACTGAGGGGCATCCCGGGACTGAGGGGCATCCCAGTACTGAGAGGAAGCCCAGTACTGAAAGGAAGCCCAGTACTGAGAGGAAGCCCAGTACTGAGATGAAGCTCAGGCAGGTAGTTGGCTCCAGCAGATCCTGGCTGGCTGGCGGATCTGGAAGAGTCTGGTTGACTGGCGGATCTGGAAGAGTCTGGTTGACTGGCAGATCTGGAAGATCATGGCTGACTGGCGGATCTAGCTGCTCTGGCTACTCCATGTAGACTGACAGCTCTGGCTGCTCCATGTAGACTGGCAGCTCTGGCTGCTCCATGCAGATTGACAGCTCTGGCTGCTCCATGCAGATTGGCAGCTCTGGCTGCTCCATGCAGATTGGCAGCCCTGGCTGCTCCATGCAGACTGGCAGCTCTGGCTGCTCCATGTAGACTGACAGCTCTGGCTGCTCCATGTAGACTGGCAGCTCTGGCTGCTCCATGCAGACTGACAGCTCTGGCTGCTCCATGTAGACTGGCAGCTCTGGCTGCTCCATGCAGATTGGCAGCTCTGGCTGCTCCATGCAGATTGACAGCTCTGGCTGCTCCATGCAGATTGGCAGCTCTGGCTGCTCCATGCAGACTGGCAGATCTGGCTGCTCCATGCAGATTGACAGCTCAGGTTGCTCTATGCAGACTGACAGCTCTGGCTGCTCCATGTAGACTGACAGCTCTGGCTGCTCCATGTAGACTGGCAGCTCTGGCTGCTCCATGTAGACTGGCAGCTCTGGCTGCTCCATGCAGACTGACAGCTCTGGCTGCTCCATGCAGACTGGCAGCTCAGGCTGCTCCATGCAGACTGACAGCTCTGGCTGCTCCATGCAGACTGGCAGCTCTGGCTGCTCCATGCAGACTGGCAGCAGGAGAGGGGAAAAGCGCTGGCTGTGCTGAACAGGCGAGGCGCACTGAAGGCCTGGTGCGTGGTGCTGGAACTGGTGGTACTGGATCGAGGACACGCACAGGAAGCCTGGTGCGGGGAGCTGCCACCGGAGGACTGGTATGTGAAGGTGGCACAGGATGGACTGGAACGTGAAGTTGTACTGGAGAGCCTGAGAGCAGGACTGGCACAGGACGTGCAAGGCTAGGTAGGTACACAGGAGACCTAGTGCGTGAGGCTGGCACATTTTTCGCCAGCCGACTAACACGCACCTCAGGACGAGTATGGAGCGCTAACCCAGGTGCCATCAAATCCCCGACACGCTCTGTCGGACGAATCTTGTACTTAAAGCAGCAAGCTAGCAACTCCCTCATTACTCCCCACTCCACTTTCCCCATTAACTCCTTCACAGTCTCTGCTTCGCTCACCTCTAACACCGGCTCTGGTTCTGGTCTCCTCCTTGGCTCCTCACGATTAACAAGGAGAGTTGGCTCAGGTCTATCTCCTGACTCTGCCACTCTCCCTCTGAGCCACCCCCCAATACATTTTTGGGGCTGACTCACGGGCTTTCTTCTGCGCCGTCGTGATTGTCTCTCCAACTTCATTCTCCTATAGCCCTCTTCGCACTGCTCCAGCGAATCCCAGACGGGCTCCGGCACTCTCTCTGGGTCGACCGCCCACCTGTCTATTTCCTCCCACGTAGTATACTCCATACTTCTGCTGTCCATAACGTCCTCCCTTCACTGCTCCTGCTGTCGCTGCTTGTTACCACGCCACTCGGTCCTTGTGCGGTGGGTGATTCTGTAACGGCGTTCGTTTGTTGAAGGAGAGTCGGACCAAAATGCGGCGTGGTAGTTACTCATGTTCTTTAATGAAAAATACAACGATACATGAAATAACTGTATATATATATATACAAAAACAACAAACGGAACGTGGAACCTAATACAGCCTATCTGGTGAACACTACACAGAGACAGGAACAATCACCCACGAAATACACAGTGAAACCCCGGCTACCTAAATATGGTTCCCAATCAGAGACAACGAGAATCACCTGACTGATTGAGAACCGCCTCAGGCAGCCACACCTATGCTACACCCCACTCAGCCGCAATCCCAATGCCTACAAAACCCCAATACGAAACACAACATTTAAACCCATGTCACACCCTGGACTGACCAAAAATATAACGAAAACACAAAATACTATGACCAAGGCGTGACAACATGGTAAAAGATTACACATTGATTTAATAGGCAAATCTGGTGTTTTTAGATGGAATTTAATATATATTTGGTCAAATCCAGACAGGAACTATTATCTTAGCATGAGACCTAAATAATACAGTTGATAAGTTTGACAGACATAGCAATAAAAAAGGCAAATTCAAGGAACCTTCAAAGACACTGAGAAAAAAATGTCATCTCTACAAATAATTTACAGATCACATCAGATGAGCAAACATTAGTAACCTAACCATTCGCTATAGTATTAACTGGTATACGATTCCTTTCCGTTCCTCAAGTTATAACGCGTTAGTTGCTTACTGAACCCTGGCAATCTGTGTGAAATTTTTACGTTATCTGTGGCGGCAGGTAGCCTAGTGGTTAGAGCATTGGGTAACTGAAAGGTTGCTAGATCGAATCCCTGAGCTGACAAGGTAAGAATCTGTCGTTTTCCCCTGAACAAGGCAGTCAGCCCACTGGTCCTAGGCCGTCATTGAAAATAAGATTTTTTCTTCACTGACTTGCCTAGTTGGAAAAAAAGAACTAACCACTATCTGTTAACTAATGTTTTCCCTCTACAGAATGTGGTTAATTTTCATAATGAGAAAATGAGGTGAAAATGAGGCGTTGCTTGTTCAACAAGTGGATTCAGGTATCAAGTGTAGCTGGAGCTGGGCCTGGCTTAAGCTGGATGCCACTATAGAGGTGAAAGGAACACAACACTTTCCCTCTTTCTCACTTTTTCAATACAGTGGATAAAAAGGGGTTATGCCAGGTGTCCTCTCTGCCTGAAAGAGATCAATTATACCAGCAAAGGGTATCATGCTCTGCAGGCACATTGTAGAACAGATGTCCACAGGCAGAAAGTGTACAATGTAATAATGTGCAGTGTAGTCCACAGATATAGTTTTTGTTCTGTTGAATTTGACACTAACACGTGTGTGAGGGGGATTATAGTTTTTGTTCTGTTGAATTTGACACTAACACGTGTGTGAGGGGTTCTGATTATAGTTTTTATAGTTCTGTTGAATTTGACACTAACACGTGTGTGAGGGGGTTTTTGTTCTGTTGATTATAGTTTTTTTTTGTTCTGTTGAATTTGACACTAACACGTGTGTGAGGGGGATTATAGTTTTTGTTCTGTTGAATTTGACACTAACACGTGTGTGAGGGGGATTATAGTTTTTGTTCTGTTGAATTTGACACTAACACGTGTGTGAGGGGGTTTTTGTTCTGTTGATTATAGTTTTTGTTCTGTTGAATTTGACACTAACACGTGTGTGAGGGGGATTATAGTTTTTGTTCTGTTGAATTTGACACTAACACGTGTGTGAGGGGGATTATAGTTTTTGTTCTGTTGAATTTGACACTAACACGTGTGTGAGGGGGATTATAGTTTTTGTTCTGTTCTGTTGAATTTGACACTAACACGTGTGTGAGGGGGATTATAGTTTTTGTTCTGTTGAATTTGACACTAACACGTGTGTGAGGGGGTTTTTGTTCTTATAGTTTTATAGTTTTTGTTCTGTTGAATTTGACACTAACACGTGTGTGAGGGGTGTGATTATAGTTTTTGTTCTGTTGAATTTGACACTAACACGTGTGTGAGGGGGATTATAGTTTTTGTTCTGTTGAATTTGACACTAACACGTGTGTGAGGGGGATTATAGTTTTTGTTCTGTTGAATTTGACACTAACACGTGTGTGAGGGGGATTATAGTTTTTGTTCTGTTGAATTTGACACTAACACGTGTGTGAGGGGGATTATAGTTTTTGTTCTGTTGAATTTGACACTAACACGTGTGTGAGGGGTTTTTGTTCTGTTGATTATAGTTTTTATAGTTCTGTTGAATTTGACACTAACACGTGTGTGAGGGGATTATAGTTTTGTTCTGTTGAATTTGACACTAACACGTGTGTTATAGTTTTTGTTCTGTTGAGGGGTGAGGGGATTATAGTTTTTGTTCTGTTGACTAACACGTGTGTGAGGGGATTATAGTTTTTGTTTTTGAATTCTGTTGAGGGGGATTATAGTTTTTGTTCTGTTGAATTTGACACTAACACGTGTGTGACGTGTGTGAGGGGGATTATAGTTTTTCTGTTGAATTTGACTGTTGAATTATAGTTTTTGTTCTGTTGAATTTGACACTAACACGTGTGTGAGGGGATTATAGTTTTTGTTCTGTTGAATTTGACACTAACACGTGTGTGAGGGGATTATAGTTTTTGTTCTGTTGAATTTGACACTAACACGTGTGTGAGGGGGATTATAGTTTTTTTTGTTCTGTTGAATTTGACACTAACACGTGTGTGAGGGGGATTATAGTTTTTGTTCTGTTGAATTTGACACTAACACGTGTGTGAGGGGATTATAGTTTTTGTTCTGTTGATTATGTGTGAGTTATAGTTTTTGTTCTGTTGAATTTGACACTAACACGTGTGTGAGGGGGGGGGATTATAGTTTTTGTTCTGTTGAATTTGACACTGTTGAATTTTTTTGTTCTGTTGAATTTGACACTAACACGTGTGTGAGGGGGATTATAGTTTTTTCACTCTGTGAACATTATTTTTGCGCACATGTAGCTTTGTGCACTTGACCGATGTCTGCTATAGTGGCCACTATAATAGAGCAAGAATAGAATGCCTGTTTGTTTCATTCTATTTCTACTTTTAATATGTTTGTTTCTCAAGTGCAATATTTATATGTGCGTGTGGTCATGAGCGTTCTATTATAAAGGCTGTCTTGGCTAACTGCAATATTAGTGTATTGTTTTTTTCTCAAGACATGAGTGTCATTTGCAGTAAACTTTAGGCAACAAATAACATTGGATTGCTTTCTTTACATTTTTTAGCTGTGAGTTAGGTTCACATTTACCACTTCTTATTTTACACACAGAGACTGATCATGTAGATCATATTCTTTGTTGTTTAATTAGTTAACCTGCATTTCCCCCAAGCAGGGATTTTTTGTATGTTTCAACCCCCCCAAAAAAGTGTCACATTTTTGGGCCCTCACCAGTTTGCATCCCTGAATTATCAGCAGACAAAAAATGATCACTAAAAAAAGATATCACCCAAATATAAATATGATACACTGTTAAAACATTCGGACGGAGAAAAGCACCAGGAATGCATGGATTTCCCATATAATTATTTTTATCATTATGGGACAAAGTACCACCCCTATTTACACAAAGGACAACACATGTCACTCAGTTCAGTGCTTTCTAGTTCCATGTATCAAACAGTTATATTAAAACCAAGAAAATATGTGACAGTCCCCTGCTGATTACATACCCATAAGTTTAACAATGCTCAAATAGTACATTAAGTACTTTTGTTGAAGCACTTTTAACAGAGATTACAGCCTCAAGTCTTCTTGGGTATGACGCTACAAGCTTGCCAGACCTGTATTTTGGAAGATTCTCCCATTCTCTGCAGATCCTCTTAAGCTTTTTCAGGTTGGATGAGGAGCGTCACTGCACAGCTATTTTCGGGTCTCTCCAGAGATGCTCGATCGGGTTCAAGTTCGGGCTTTGGCTGGGTCACTCAAGGACATTCAAAGACTTGTCCCGAAGCCACTCCTGCATTGTCTTGGCTGTGTGCTAAGGGTTGTTGTCCTGGTGGAAGGTGAACCTTCACCCCAGTCTGAGGTCCTGAGCGCTCTGGAGCAGGTTTTCATCAAGGATCTCTCTGCACTTTGCTCCGTTCATCTTTCCCTCGATCCTAACTAGTCTCCCATTCCCTGCCGATGCCAGGTTTCCTCCAGACTAGACGCTTGGCATTCATGTCAAATAGTTCAATCTTGGTTTCATCAGACCAGAGAATCTTGTTGCTCATGGTCAAAGTCCCTTAGGTTCCTTTTGGTAAACATTAAGTGGGTTGCCATCTGCCTTTTACTGAGGAGTGGCTTCATTCTGGCCAATCTACCATAAAGGCCTCATTGGTGAAGTGCCGGTTGTCCTTCTGGAAGGTTATCCCATCTCCACAGAGGAACCATGGAGCTCTGTCAGAATGACCATTGGGTTTTTGGTCACTTCCCTGACCAAGGCCCTTCTCTCCCTATTGCTCAGTTTGGCCGGGCAGCCAGCTCTAGGAAGATTCTTGATGGTTCCAAACTTTTTCCATTTAAGAATGATGGAGACCACTGTATTCTTGGGGACCTTCAATGCTGCAGAAATGTTTTGGTAGCCTTCCCCAGATCTGTGCCTCGAAACAATCCTGTCTCGGAGCTCTACGGACAATTCCTTTGACCTCATGGCTTAGTTTTTGCTCTGACATGCACTGTCAACTGTGGGACTTTATATAGACCGGTGTGTGCCTTTCCAAATCATGTCCAATCAATTGAATTTACCACAGGTGGACTCCCAAGTTGTAGAAACATCTCAAGGATGATCAGTGGAAACTAATAGTCTAATAGCAAGGGTCTGAATTCTTATGTAAATAAGGCATTTTTTTTATTTCATTTTTTCGCTTTGTCATTATGGTGTATTATGTGTAGATTGAGGATTTTTACGTATTTAATCCATTGTAGAATAAGGCTGTAATGTATCCAAATGTGGAAAAAGAGAAAGGGTTCTGAATACTTTCTGAATACACTGTACCTGACAATGCCCCCCTTTGCTAAAGATATTATCAGAATACTCTAAAATCTCAGGATAGAAGATTTGCATGGGGGGGGATAATTATGGAAATAATAAAAGTAATAGATTAGAATAGATTCTTTAAACAAGTATATTCAGTCATAACAGACTTTATATGGGAAAATAGAACGCATAGAATAAAAGGGAAAGTTTGACATCTTCCTAAGTTGGAGGGTGGTTTTAACTAGAGGTCAACCGATTAATCGGAATGGCTGATTTCAAGTTTTCATAACAATCGGAAATCGGTATTTTTGGACACCGATTTGGCCGATTAAAAAAAAAATAAATAAATAAGTAAATAAAAATATTTTTTTACACCTTTATTTAACTAGGCAAGTCAGTTAAGAACACATTCTTATTTTCAATGACGACCTAGGAACGGTGGGTTAACTGCCTTATTCAGGGGCAGAATGACAGATTTTTACCTTGTCAGCTCTGGGATTCAATCTTGCAACCTTACAGTTAACTAGTCCAACGCTCTAACCACCTGCCTGCCTCTCATTGCACTCCACGAGGAGCCTGCCTGTTACGCGAATGCAGTAAGAAGCCAAGGTATGTTGCTAGCTAGCATTAAACTTACCTTATAGAAAATAATCAATCAATCATAATCACTAGTTAACTACACATGGTTGATATTACTAGTTTATCTAGCGTTTCCTGCGTTGCATATAATCGATGCGGTGCGTATTTGTGAAAAAGGACTGTCGCTGCTCCAACCTGTACCTAACCATAAACTCCAATGTCTTTATTAAAATCAATACACCGAAGTATATATTTTTAAACTGGCATATTTATCTAAAAGAAAACCAGGTTAGTAGACCGTATTAACCAGGTGAAATTGTCACTTCTCTTGCGTTCACTGCACGTAGAGTCAGGGTATATGCAACAGTTTGGGCCGCCTGGCTCGTTGCAAACCAATTTGCCAGAATATTACATAATTATGACATAACATTGAAGGTTGTACAATGTAACAGGAATATTTAGACTTAGGGATGCCACCCGTTAGATAAAATACGGAACGGTTCCGTATTTCACTGAAATAATAAACGTTTTGTTTTCAAAATGATAGTTTCCGGATTCTACCATATTAATGACCAAAGGCTCGTATTTCTGTGTGTTATTATGTTATAATTAAGTCTATGATTTGATAGAGCAGACTGACTGAGCGATGGTAGGCAGCAGCAGGCTCGTAAGCATACATTCAAACAGTACTTTCTTGCGTTTTGCCAGCAGCTCTTCACTGTGCATCAAGCATTGAGCTGTTTATGACTTCAAGCCTATCAACTCCTGAGATTAGGCTGGTGTAACCGATGTGAAATGGCTAGCTAGTTAGCGGGGTGCGCGCTAATAGCGTTTCAAACGTCACACTGCAATACTAAAGTGCCTTAAGTGCCTATAAGAACATCCAATAGTCAAAGGTATATGAAATACAAATAGTATAGAGATAAATAGTCCTTTAAATACTATATTAACTACAACCTAAAGCCTCTTACCTTGGAATATTTAAGTCTCATGTTAAAAGGAACCACCAGCTTTCATATTTTCTCATGTTCTGAGCAAGGAACTTAAACGTTAGCTTTTTTACATGGCACATATTGCACTTTTACTTTCTTCTCCAACACTTTGTTTTTTCATTATTTAAACCAAATTGAACATGTTTCATTATTTATTTGAGGCTCAATTAATTTTTATTGATGTATTATAAGTGTTCATTCAGTATTGTTGTAGTTGTCATCATTATTAATACGTTGTTTTAAATCAGCCGATTTGTTTTTGGTCCTCCAATAATTGGTATCGGCGTTGAAAATCATAATTGGTCGACATCTAGTTTTAACCTTCCAGACCTGGAATTGTGTCAACTCGCCACTCAGGGATTTTACTTGTGATATATAGTTAAATGGATTAAAGAGGAACAATGGTTACATATTGAAGATGCGCATGCTACATTCTACAGCACAACAGGTTATGTCTTAAGTGTAAAACGAACAATGACTCAATAATCCATGCCTTCTGGGAATGCTATAAAGCCCAAAAGTTACTGGAGGAGTTAGAAAATTGGCTGTCAGAATATTACAATGTAAATGTACTTTTAATCCGTCTGTCTGCATATTTATTTATTTATTGTTTATTTCACCTTTATTTAACCAGGTAAGCTAGTTGAGAACAAGTTCTCATTTGCAACTGCGACCTGGCAAAGATAAAGCATAGCAGTTCGACACATACAACAACACAAAGTTAAACATGGAATGAGCAAAACATACAGTCAATAATACAGTTGAAAAAAAGGAAACAAAGTCTATATACAGTGAGTGCAAATTAGGTAAAATAAGGGAGTTAAGGCAATAAATAGGCCATGGTGGCGAAGTAATTACAATATGGCAATTAAACACTGGAATGGTAGATGTGCAAAAGATTGATGTGCAAGTAGAGATACTGTGGTGCAAAATAAATAAATACAGTTTTGGGATGAGGTAGATAGATGGGTTGTATACAGATGGGCTATGAACAGGTGCAGTGATCTGTTAGCTGCTCTGACAGCTGGTTCTTAAAGCTAGTGAGGGAGATTGGAATCTCCAGTGTCAGTGATTTTTGCAGTTCGTTCCAGTCAGTGGCAGCAGAGAACTGGAAGGAAAGGCGACCAGTGGGTTTGGCAACGAGTATGAAGCGAGGGCCAGCCAACAAGAGCGTATAGGTCGCAGTGGTGAGTAGTGTATGGGGCTTTGGTGGCAAAACGGATGGCACTGTGATAGACTACATCCAGTTTGCTGAGTAGAGTGTTGGAGGCTATTTTATAGATGACATCGTCCAAGTCAAGGACCGGTAGGATAGTCAGTTTTACGAGGGTATGTTTGGCAGCATGAGTGAAGGATGCTTTGTTGCGAAATAGGAAACCGATTCTAGATTTCATTTTGCAGATGCTTAATGTGCGACTGGAAGGAGAGTTTACAGTCTAGCCAGACACCTAGGTATTTGTAGTTATCCACGTATTCTAAGTCAGAGCCGTCCAGAGTAGTGATGCTGGATGGGCGGGCAGGTGCTGCCAATGATCGGTTGAATAGCTTGCATTTAGTTTTATTTGCGTTTAAGAGCAGTTGGAGGCCACGGAAGGAGAGTTGCATTTAGTTTTTAGCATTGAAGCTCATCTGGAGGTTAGTTAACACAGTGTCCAAAGAAGGGCCAGGAGTATACGGAATGGTGTTGTCTGCGTAGAGGTGGATCAGAGAATCACCAGCAGCAAGAGCGACATCATTGATGTATACAGAGAAGAGAGTCGGCCCGAGAATTGAACCCTGTGGCACCCCCATAGAGACTGCCAGAGGTCAGGACAATAGGCCCTCTGATCAGAGAAGTAGTTGGTGAATCAGGCAAGGCAATCATTTGAGAAACCAAGGCTGTTGAGTCTGCCAATAAGAATGTGGTGATTGACAGAGTCGAAAGCCTTGGCCAGGTCGATGAATACAGCTGCAAAATAATGTCTCTTATCGATGGCGGTTATGATATCGTTAAGGACCTTGAGCGTGGCTGAGGTGCACCCATGACCAGCTCGGAAACCAGATTGCATAGCGGAGACGGTACGATGTGATTAAAAATGGTCATTAATCTGTTTGTTAACTTGGCTCTCGAAGACCTTAGAGATTCAGGGTAGGATAGATATAGGTCTGTAGCAGTTTGGGTCTAGAGTGTCTCCCCCTTTGAAGAGGGGGATGACCGTGGCAGCTTTCCAATCTTTGGGAATCTCAGACGATACGAAAGAGAGGTTGAACAGGCTAGTAATAGGGGTTGCAACTATTTCGGCAGATCATTTTAGAAAGAGAGGGTCCAAATTGTCTAGCCCAGCTGATTTGTAGGGGTCCAGATTTCGCAGCTCTTTCAGAACATCAGCTATCTGGATATGGGTGAAGGATAAATGGTGGGGGCTTGGGCGGGTTGCTTTGGAGGGTGCCGGGCATTTGACCGGGGTAGGCGTAGCCAGGTGGAAAGCATGGCCAGCTGTAGAGAAATGCTTATTGAAATTCTCAATTATAGTGGATTTGTCGGTTGCAACAGTGTTTCCTAGCCTCAGAGCAGTGGATAGCTGGGAGGAGGTGCTCTTATTCTCCATGGACTTTACAGTGTCCCAGAATGTTTTGAGTTTGTACTGCAGGATGCAAATTTCTGTTTGAAAAAGCTAGCCTTAGCTTTCCTAACTGCCTGTGTATGTTGGTTCCTAACTTCCCTGAAAAGTTGCATATCATGGGGGCTAGTCGATGCTAATGCAGAACTCCACAGGATGTTTTTGTGCTGATCAAGGGCAGACAGGTCTGGAGTGAACCAAGGGCTATATCTATTCCTGGTTCTACATTTTTTGAATGGGGCATACCTATTTAAGATGGTGAGGAAGGTACTTTTAAAGAATAACCAGGCATCCTCTACTGACGGGATGAGGTCCATGTCGTTCCAGGATACCCCGGCCAGGTTGATTAGAAAGGCCTGCTCGCAGAAGTCTTTTAGGCAGCATTTAACAGTGATGAGGGGTGGTCGTTTGCTCGCAGACCCATTACGGATGCAGGCAATGAGGCAGTGATCGCTGAGATCTTGGTTGAAAACAGCAGAGGTGTTTTTGGAGGGTGAGTTAGTTAGGATGATATCTATGAGGGTGCCCGTGTTTACGGATTTGGGGTTATCTGGTAGGTTCATTGATAAGTTGTGTGAGATTGAGGGCATCAAGCTTGAGGGTGCAGTGTGATACCCGATGTGTTGGACGATACTTTTCTCATCAATCATCTTGAGAAAACATATGCTTGACTGGAAATAAATCGTTAACACAATGGAAAGGTCAAATGCTTTATTATCTAAATGTGCGTTGGTGACGGAGAGATAAAAAATGGTGCGTTTTGAAGTCATGTGGCGGAGAGTAATACGAGTGCTGAAGATGGGGGTGTGAGCAGGTGGGTCTGGGCGGGGATGATGTTGTGGATGTTTGTGTGCGTCTGCTTGTTGTTGTTTGTACATGGGATGTTTTGGATTTAAAAAATCGTAATCATAAATAAAATCTTTCACCCCCCCCAAAAAAGTGCAACCACATAATGTTAAGGCCTAGGCCAGTGGTTCTTAACCTTGTTGGAGGTACTGAACCCCACCAGTTTCATATGCGCATTCACCGAACCCTTCTTAATTGGAGAAATTACATTATTTTTTCAAATTCAAAACATAGGTATATATTTGGCTGGTGCACAAAATGAACCATGCATCAACATCACTGTGTTCAAAGAACAAAATCATCAAAACATGATTTTCACACAAAAACATAATAATGACTATTTACTGCAAATCGGTGTGACTTCTGCTGTTGCCTTTCAGAGACCAGTTCAGAAATGCGCGGCTTCACCTTGGCAAGTTCCACTCATGTCATTTTCGCAACAAAGTCTGTTTCTTTTCTTCGTTTTTATGTCCAGCATCCTCGAAAAGGATTGCTCGCAAAGATATGTTGTAACAAACGGTATGAAAATCTCCAGAGCTTTCTTAGCAATAACAGGGTACGTTACCATTTGTTGACACCAAAACGTTGAAAGCGTTGTTGTTCTGAAGAGTTGCTGTTGAACCTGGCTCTGCTGAATTTCAATGATTTCATCAAGGTATTCATCATTGACATCTGTTGTCTCAACACTAAACGTGAACGGCTGTCTCACCCATGCTGGATATGACTCTCTTGTAGGGAAGTATCCGTCGAGAGACTTTGCAAGCTCATCTAAGTGCGTGGCAATTGCTTGCTTCAGTTCCGTAGGTACAGAAATGTCTCTGATTCCAGATACATCTTCGATCTTACTTACACAGTCATCCAGCAGGGGAAAGTTTGCGAAGTTATTGTTCTCTGTTCGTCGTTTCCATAACGGTAGCTTTTTTTGAAAAGCCTTTAGGTTTTCCTCCGCTTCGATGATGTTGACTCCACCGCCCTGCATATTTGGATTGAGCTTATTGAGAGCTGCGAAGATATTGGCCATGTACACTAAAATGAGAATGAACTCAGAACTGTTGAAGCAATCTGCATGACAATGCAGGGCTAATTCCACACGCACGGCAAAAACACGATTCAGCACCTGTCCCCGGGATAACCACCGAACATTAGAATGGTACAGAAGTACCTCGAATTCAGAGTCCATTTCTTTACACAGCTCACTGAAGATGCGATGCCGCAGAGCACTAGTTCGCACATAGTTCACGCATTCCACAATTTTTAATACTTCTGCCAGTTTGAGGCAAGGTTTTTGTTGCCAACGCATGCCTGTGCAGAATACAATGTGTAACAGTGCATCGGCTTTCACTAGCGCACCAAAACCAGACTTTCATCCCAGCATGACTGGAGCTCCGTCCGAACAAACTGCAGAAACCATATCCCACAAAATATTGTTGTCTTTGAAGAAGTCATCCACAAGTTTCTTCACAGCGGCTGCCTTAGTTGTTGTTGTAAGAGGCTTACAAAATAAAAAAAATCTTCCTTTATCACGTCGTCTTTCACACAGCGCACGAATACAGCAAGCTGGCTTAGATTGGAAACGTCTGTGGTCTCGTCGAGTTGAAGGCTGAATTTTTCCGGGCTTGAAATCAGATCTGCAACTACTTGAGCCAAGATGTCTTTGCTCATGTCCTCTATTTTGTCGCTGATGGATGAATTTGTAATAACTTCAGCCTCTTTTCCCAGCATGATATTCGCCATCTTCAACACAGCTGGTTTTATAACGTTCCGTTATACATGTGAATCCATATTGTACATATTCGTCCGACCACTTTCTTTTTTTGCTCGACATAGTAAGTATGAAGGGATTAAAATATTAAGAAAGAAATCACAAGACGTACCATCACGACAGTCACAAGTCGACTACTGAGCGCACCAAATTCCCTGCAGCACAGATAGGCCAAGCGATGTAGCGTGATCACCTGCAGCCAATGATGGCCAAGCGGAGCATGTCATCACGAATCATATGAATCGGATGTGTGTCTTGACCTCCGCCGAACCCCTGAGACTGACTCACCGAACCCCTGGGGTTCGATCGAACCCAGGTTAAGAACCACTGGCCTAGGCCTATGTTGTTACATTACAATTCTCCAATGTACCATTTCCTATCCTAATTTACGTACTGTAGTCCACACACTGATTCTCATTGGCCTATACACTCTCAATTAGCAAATAGCTATGCTTCTGTGATAGGCTATTCTTGGTGTCAGAGAAGATACCTAACTCCTATTCCTGGAAAATCTTGATTTGCCTTTGTTATGTGGTGCATCAGTGAATAACGTGTCCACATTAGGGCTGTTCCCAACTTTTAAAAAACTTGGTCAACCGAGAGTCGTCTGTGCTTTTGACCAATCGATTGAAATGTTTAAATGTGGGCCTCCCGAGTGGCGCAGCGCTCTAACAGACCCGGGTCACGATCCCAGGCTATGGCACAGTTGGCCGTGACCGGGAGACACACAATTAGTCCAGCGTCATCTGGGTTAGGGGGGTGGTTTAGCCGGTCGGGATGTCCTCGTCTTATTGCACTCTAGTGACTCCTTGTGGCGGGCCAGGCACATGCATGCTGAATTCGGTCACCTGTTGGACGGTGTTTCCTCCGACACATTGGTGCAGCTGGCTTCCGGGTTAAGCGAGCAGTGTGTGAAAATGCAGTGCAGCTTGGCAAGGTCGTGTTTCAGAGGACATATGGCTCTCGACCTTTGCCTCTCCTGAGTTTGTACGGGAGTTGCAGCGATGGGACAAGATTGTAACTACCAATTGGATATTTTATTTTTTACCTTTATTCAACTAGGTGAGTCAGTTAAAAGAACAAATTCTTATTTTCAATGACGGCCTAGGACCAGTGGGTTAACTGCCTTGTTCAGGGGCAGAACGACAGATTTTTACCTTGTCAGCTCGGGGATTCAATCTTGCAAACTTTCTGTTACTAGTCCAATGCTCTAACCACTAGGCTACCTGCCGACCCACACAAAATTGAGGAGATAAAAAGTACAATATATATATATATATATATTAGACACACCCTATATTTGAATAAAATCAACTATATGTAAGCTACTGAGCTTGTCTGATGCTTTAAGCACTGCGATTAAAATGAAGATGCACAAATTATTAAAGAGGGAGCCAGAGATCAATATAGCCTAACCAGAAGAAAACCTTTCCTGATACAAATCTAAAAGTAACTTCTATTGCCATTGACAATATTTAAAAATAGCCTAAATAAAGCCAACAAATTAAAAACATTGCAGACTGCAGGTAGAAAATATCCTGATTTCAAAAATAAATATCCTATTAATCATATTTGCTACGCATGGCCTTTCTGTAATGAACTTGAAACATTGTATCAACCATTAATTTGGTCTGGCCTGAAGCTCATGCTAGCAAACTTGCAACACTGTATACCATTTTCTGGGCCCTCGAGTTTCCCACGCTGGTGAGCTTAGACAGACACACAACTTTGTCATTCTCAGTGGATGTAAAAACAGACTTAATTTACTTGCAGTTTAAGGCGAAGACAAAACTACTTTGAGAAGCTCCACAGTGGTAGTGAGTTAAGACAATTCAAAATGGTATCAAATGCCCAAACGGGAATATTTGTAGGCCTACATTTGCGCCCAGGCCAGGTAGCCTAGGCCTACTTCTATGCGAAATGAGGTGCGTACTCAAGATTGACAGGACAACTCGTAAATATAATTACATAAATCACAACTTTTTTCTCTCTCACAAGTGTAGCATAGGTTGTGCACTCTGCAAACAACGTGTCCACTCCTACAATGATGGTTAGACTGTAATCGTACTATATTGAATGCATTAACAGAAATGACCATAGCCAAACCAACATTGTAATTAGTAGTACTGGTGATATTGGTGTACCACCCACGCAGCCTCCGCAATGGATTAGTCCACTCAGGCAGGCGTGTATCAGACAGGCGTGTATCAGGAAGGCGTGTATCAGGAAGGCGTGTATCAGACAGGCGTGTATCAGACAGGTGTGTATCAGGAAGGCGTGTATCAGGAAGGCGTGTATCAGACAGCTGTGTATCAGGAAGGCGTGTATCAGGAAGGCGTGTATCAGGAAGGCGTGTATCAGGAAGGCGTGTATCAGGAAGGCGTGTATCAGACAGGCGTGTATCAGGAAGGCGTGTATCAGGAAGGCGTGTATCAGACAGGCGTGTATCAGGAAGGCGTGTATCAGACAGGTGTGTATCAGACAGGCGTGTATCAGGAAGGCGTGTATCAGACAGCTGTGTATCAGGAAGGCGTGTATCAGGAAGGCGTGTATCAGACAGGCGTGTATCAGGAAGGCGTGTATCAGGAAGTGTATCAGGAAGGCGTGTATCAGACAGGCGTGTATCAGACAGGTGTCTCGTGTTATACATTCTTAAGCCACTGCTCGACTAAAAAAAATCTCCGTCGACCAACAGCCTATCGGCCAAACAATCGTCCAGTGGACTAAATGGGGTCAGCCCTAGTCCATATACTGCAGTACTTGGGTAGTGCAGGACAACATGGACCTAATAGGTTTCCAGATGAACGTCCTGGATGCAGAGTCCAACCTGGGCGTGTGCTACATTTAAAGGTTTATGGTCTACAGATGAATCAGAAAACAAAAGTGAAATACAAGTCAATCCTCCAAGTTGATCTGTAAGTATGCCCTCTCAGAATGAATGGTGTACACTAGAGCACGCCAGCTTTATATGAAATGTCTGTTAAAAGCTCCTTCTGTGCTGTGAAAGTCAAGTGAAGTATGCCGTCTCTTTGTTTCTCTTTCAGCGGGAGCTCTTATATTTGGCTGTACTGTGGCACTGTGCTTTCTGATAAGGGACCTCATGTTTTACGTGATTGGTGAGTGAGTCTAAACTAACTTGTAGTTTAGAATTATCAGGAAGAACTTTGAACTTACAAGTACATATTTGAACTTGTGTTACTGTTTGTGTCCCAAGACTTTCAGGCTTTACCCATACAATTACTGCTTATCTGCAGCTCATTACATCAAATAGACCTGGAGGGCATTCTTTGAAGTAATATTGCATTGCAAATGGTCTCTACTAATGTGTGCTGTGCATTTAATCACATTTAGCTCTCTGTGACAATGTCTCCCCCTGTCAGGTGGAATTACTGTTTCCATCATAGCGTTTGTCTTTACCATCAAGTTCCTATGTGAGCTCGCTGCGCGGGTGGTTAGCTTCCTGCAGAATGATGACCCTGGGAGGAGGGGCGACCGCAGCATTTACGACTATGTACGGGGGAACTACCTGGACCCGCGCTCCTGCAATGTGTCATGGGATTGGAAGGACCCACAGGAAGTGGGCCAAACTATGAGCTTCCGTGTTCAGGTAAGATCCTTACCTACCTAATGGCTTGAAATCTGAAGTCTGCTTCAGTAATTTCTGGATTTTAAGAGTTTAGTTTATGTTTGAAACTGTATGATTAAAGGACAACAACCTACATCAAGTATTAAAGATTGTGGAGGAAGGATATTTTTGTTTCTGCAGATTGAAATCAGTGATTCTGTTATTTGGCTTGTTTGTTGGGTTTCTATTGGGATCATAAAGCACACAATGAATAGACTGTTGGCAGGATGGTGTTCTGGCACAAGTTGTAGTGCAAGACTTCCTGCCATGGTTTCTCATGGTTTTCTCTGACTCTCTACCCCAGCTCTTCTATAAGAACGGCCAGCCCTTCCCTGCCCACCGGCCCGTGGGGTTAAGAGTCAACATCACCCACATAGAGCTGGCCCTAGACATCCCTGTCACCCAGGAGGTTCTGCAGGAGCCAGAGTCCAACGTGGTCAAAGTGACCTTCACTGTCCGAAAGGCCGGGCGCTATGAGGTGGCCGTCAAACTGGGAGGACTCAACGTGGCCTACAGCCCCTACTACAAGATATTCCAGCCAGGTACGGTCATGATCTTTTGGGCTGTGTAAGTAACCCATTTCAGGACAGGACTGAGCTATATTTGTAAGATTTAATACAAAGCATGGATGACATGATGACATTTAAGTAATTGATATTGATAATCATGTGCTTTTGCTCATAAAGAACATAACTTTGAAGTTGCCTAGTAGGAATGAATGTCCACCCAGACCAGAAATGTTGATACCCCTTATTATAATGCCAATGTTACTTCCAATGTTCTTTCCATTGTTTGTCCTCATAGCACGATAATAAGGCTGTTAATAGTATTCTTCATCGCAATCTGTTTTATAGTTTGGATTTGTTTACTAAATATAGCATGATGTGATGCTGGTCATGACATCAAGTTTATTTAAGACAAAATCAATATTTTTCGGAACATTGTATTTTCATCTGGTTGTATATTACAATGTTTGGAATGATTTCATTTGTCATCATGCTCTACAGCTTTGATCATTCAGGCTTGATACTTGTTGAAATGCTCCCTTAACATGGAAGCAACTTGAACCTTTGTGTAAATGAAAAATAGTTGTTTTTCTCTGTTGTCTCAGGGCCATTGCATGTATTGTACTGGTAAACACTACATACTTTAATTTGAAACGTTCCTTCAATGCTCATCTGTTTCCATTATTTTCTTTGTTAATTTCAGGGACAGTGGTCCCATCTAAAACTAAGATAGCCTACCACTTCTCCACGCTGGTCTTAGTATATGGCCAGCAGCATACCCTGCAGATTGAGCCCCGGGACGAGTATGGCAACCCCACCAGTAACTCCACCTCACTCATAGACGAGGTCAACTACAGTGTCCACGTCCACTCGGTAAGACACTTGAGACCCAATATAACAATCCTCATATAACAGCCTGAAGTCGATTGTTTCTGGAATTTAGACTGTGAAAGTGGAAAATGGGAATCCATTTTGTATCTGCCTCCTATCAGTTGGGCACAGTGGACGACGACAGCCTGGAGGAGTACTACAGTAAGTCAGTGACGTCCAACAAGCAGCTGTGCCAGGTACTGCTGAAGATCACCCTTAGGAAGAAGGGCTGTTTCCGGGCACGCATCTCCTATAACGACCTGCCCATCAGCAACGGGGAGTTTGACATCATCGTTCTCAGTGGTGAGTAAGGGTCCTATTTTAGGGTACGATTACACAGGCTGAGGTGAAGGAAGTAATTTCAGAAAGTCAGTCTATCATACTCAAAATTAGATCATGTACAGTGTATATGAAGACTTTTGTTCTTTGTGTAGTAAAATCTCTTACATCGCTCCTGTGTTTCAACTGCTACTCTTCCACCTCCCCCACAGAGAATGAGAAGAACTGTGTGGAGAAGAACGTGTCAACTCCAGGGATCAGCATCTACTTTGAGGCGTACCTCTACGGCACAGGGAACTACAGTAACTACAGTAACTCCTCGTGGCAGCTCCCAGCCTTGGCTCTGATGGCCCCTCAGAGTCGACCCTCCATAGGGGACGAGGAGGACGAGCATGACTCCCCTGTAGAAGACCAGCCAGAGAAGGTCAAGAAACCTAAAAAGGTCTACTGCTACATATCCCCAAAGGTGGGTGAAGAGGGGATAGAAAGGGAAAGCTATTTTCATAGAAATAGTACATGCTCTTCAGTTGGGTGTGTTGCAGACTTGTCATTGACTGGAAAATGTACTTTTCTGCTACACAGCAACTGTCTGTGAAGGAGTTTTACCTGAAAATTATTCCATGGCGCCTTTTTACCTTTCGAGTGTGTCCAGGGACAAAGGTAGGACAAGCAGAACTGCTCTGAAACACTGTACGATGTCCACATAATGCTTTCTGACCTTTTATCAGTAGATTTAATGAGCTGGTGTGTTCACCCTCCTCTTCTGTCCCTCCCAGTTCACATACTACGGCCCTGACCCTGTTCACAAGTACCTGACTCTAGTGGTGGATGATGGGATCCAGCCGCCAGTGGAGCTGAGCTGTAAAGACAGAAACATCATGGCTGCCACCTTCATCCGTTTCCTGCACAAGAATATCGGTTGGTTTCCTTTAGGACTATCCCCGACTGTCCATTGCCTTTATTACAGCATAGCAAAGATTAAAAACAGACAAATTTGTGAAATTGTTTATCCAACATGTTGTGGTTGCATGAGGCTTGGTGCTCACAGAATCAGCAGGCTATTAAACAAACACTCAAACTGGCAACAGAAGCAGGATCTGTCTTATTTCTCTACATACATATGGATGATTTATATAGCCAGGCACATTTAACAGTTAGGCTATTGATTATAGACCTAATTAAGTTGGTTTCCCCTCTCCTCACTTTTCTTAGGCAATTAAGGAAAGGGCTGTTTTCTCATCTCGTAACTCAGCTGCTGCCTCAACCACATTGTTCTCAACACCAATATGCTGGTTATCTTTGCTGGTCTAGGAAAAGGTGCCAATTCAAGAGCGCACTGATGTTTCAGAACTGCGACCGCTATCCAACATGGCAGAAAGTGCATTTGTTATAAATAATATAATTGTTATTAGTGTTGCACCATTGTTCTTACATAATATAACCATATACAATTTCAAAAGCACATGTTTTATAGTGATGGACTATGCCATCCCTACAGCCTCCATAATGGATTAGTCCGCTCAGACAGGTGCCAATCAGACAGGTGTCTACACCATTAACGTTTGTATTTATTTTTTGCTACTGCTCAACTAAATCAATCTTGGTCAACCAACAGCCTATCAACCAAACAATCGGCCATTCGACTAAATGGGGTCAGCCCTAGTTTCCTTCCTCTTCCAATTCAGTGTCCATGGGGAGTACATGGTTAAGATCTGTATGTTTTTTATGCCGTTGTCAGGAGGCTCGGAGACGTTCCAGGACAAGGTGAGCTTCTTCCAGAGGGAGCTCAGACACATCCACTCCAAGAGACCTCGCACCAAGACCTGCCTGAAGATCACACGCCACTGCATCCTGGACTCGGTGAGTGAATCCACCGCGCAACTACTCTCCGAGCTGCAGTGAGATTTAGAACTGCTACAGCAGACTCATATGATGACAATGATTGGAAATTGAAAATTACAATGTTTTAAAATCTATCTCTCTCTCCCCAGTCTCTGAAATCCACCCGGAACTTTTCCGTGTCGGACTGGAGTAAGAACTTTGAGGTGGTGTTCCAGGATGAGGAAGGTAAGATCAGCAGATGACAGGCCGGTCAGCTAGTGTTGTTTGTGGTAAGGGCTGTTGAATGACTAAGTATGTGTGTTGTGTTGGCCCCTAGCTCTGGACTGGGGAGGGCCTCGAAGGGAGTGGTTTGAGCTCGTCTGTAAGACCCTGTTTGACACCACCAATCAGCTGTTCACTCGCTTCAGTGACGACAACCAGGGACTGGTAAGACCTCACCAGCACAACTAACACTATACGGCTAGGGTCAATATTCACTGACTTTGCCAATATGATAGTGAGGTAATGTGTCTGCCTGTCTTCCCAGGTCCATCCCAACGCTGAGCGGCCGGTCCACCTGCGTCTGAAGATGTATGAGTTTGCCGGCCGCGTGGTGGGGAAGTGCCTGTACGAGTCAGCCCTGGGCGGGGCCTACAAGCAGATGGTCCGTGCTCGCTTCACCCGCTCCTTCCTAGCCCAAATCATCGGACTCAGGATGAACTACAAGGTACGCCCTCCACCCCAGTCCCACAGCCGCTCAGAGGAACTGGAGTTAGACCTCACTCCCAATGTTTACCTCTATGCTTCGGCTAGTATTAGGGCTGGGAGATATGACGATATATATCGTGTGACGATAGAAAACCGTCTATCGTTTCATATTGTGCTCTATTGTTTATTTCGTTGTTGCAAATCGCACTCTTTACGGCAATATTTTTCACCAATTGGACGAAGCTTTGTGTTCTTCCACATGTGCCGTGAGAAAGGAAATTTGCAACACAAACAAACATGGAGGAGAGTGAACGTGACACAGAGCACGGTGACACAGAGCACGGAGACACGGGGCTCGTACCTAAAAGAGGGGCTACTTCGGTCACATGGACGTGATTTGGGTATGAAAAGTTTGACATGGACCAGAAAACCGTCCACTGAAAAATATACCGCAGACCGGTCCCAACAACAGGCTCAAACACCACTAACCTCTTTTACCATCTACGCAAGGATCATGTCAAACAATACAGAGAGAGTCAACGGATGAGACCCAACAAAGTACAGTCGAGTGCTCCAATCAAACCCCCGACTCGTTGCAAGAGGCTTTTGCCCACGGCACACTATATGGCAATGAATCACGAAGATGGAAGGAGGTAACAGCTGCCATTACAACTTCCATCTGCAAAGACATGGTCCCAGTTTACACGGTCGAGAAACGAGGGTTTCGTGAGTTGGTGCTAACACTTGACCCAAGGTACCAAATTGGTATGTGACACGTATTAATGACAAAATAACATGCAAAACAGGCAAGCCCCCCAAAATAATATATATTTCAGGCCTATATTTATTTTGTTTGCAACTATAGTTGGACTGTTTTCTATTGACCGTTTTAGATTTTATACATTCATATTTTATTTTGTTTCATGCTTAATTGAAAATTTGCACAGGTTCTAAATAAAATAAATAATCAAATATGAGTAAGTACCTTTTTAGTTGTTGAGTATAATTCAAAATGTAATAAGAAATAGGCCTTTACATGTGGTCATTTTATATCGACTATTTATAAATTGAATTTACCGAAAATGATCTATATCGGGATATGAGATTTTGGCCATATCGCCCAGCCCTAATTGTTATCAAATTGTAAGTGTTGCATTGTTCAGTTGTATGTTGTGGTGTTTCTAGAACATATTAAGATCTGAACCTGCCACTCTAAGTGGATAAGTCATCCTTATTGTTTCGCCGAGGTAAACACGTCATTCTATTTCAATTCCATTTTCCTGTGTTTTTATTTCATTTTCCACGGCAGTACTTTGAGACGGATGATCAGGAGTTCTACAAAATGAAAGTCTGCGTCATCCTAAACAATGATGTCAGTGAAATGGACCTGGTGTTTGCCGAGGAGAAGTACAGCAAGTCGGGACAGCTGGAGAAGGTGATGAGGCATTCATTCTGTTTGACATGACTTCCCTTATCCACCAAGTCATCTCACAGGAAAAAAAGAAAGCAATAACTAAACAGAAGAAACCCATATGAGTTCCTCGGTAGACTGCTTAGGACTCCTAAATAGAAGTGGAGTGTGTAAAAGTAGAGGTAGTGTGTCAGGTTCGGTAAGTGTTGTCAGTCATGTCCTGAGCTCTGTTACTCTGTCACTGCAGGTGGTGGAGTTGATATCTGGAGGAGCTCAGATTGCTGTCAACAATGAGAACAAGATGCATTATCTGAACCTGCTGGCCCAGTACAGGCTCGCCAGTCAGGTGCGAGACGAGGTGGAACACTTTCTCAAAGGTAAGGATACAAACGTAGATATTGTATGGCCTCATCAAATCAAATTTATTTATATAGCCCTTCGTACATCAGCTGATATATTAAAGTGCTGTACAGAAACCCAGCCTTAAACCCCAAACAGCAAGCAATGCAGGTGTAGAAGCACGGTGGCTAGGAAAAACTCCTTAGAAAGGCCAAAACCTAGGAAGAAACCTAGAGAGGAACCAGGGTATGTGGGATGGCCAGTCCTCTTCTGGCTGTGCCGGGTGGAGATTATAACAGAACATGGCCAAGATGTTCAAATGTTCATAAATGACCAGCATGGTCCAATAATAATAAAGCAGAACAGTTGAAACTGGAGCAGCAGCACGGCCAGGTGGACTGGGGACAGCAAGGAGTCATCATGTCAGGTAGTCCTGAGGCATGGTCCTAGGGCTCAGGTCCTCCGAGAGAGAGAAAGAGAGAATTAGAGAGAGCACACTTAAATTCAGACAGGACACCGAATAGGACAGGAGAAGTACTCCAGATATAACAAACTGACCCTAGCCCCCCGACACATAAACTACTGCAGCATAAATACTGGAGGCTGAGACAGGAGGGGTCAGGAGACACTGTGGCCCCATCCGAGGACACCCCCGGACAGGGCCAGACAGGGCTCTTCACATTCACCTGTGTGTCTAATCTGGAATCTCTGTAAGGGGATAGGCAACAAACTGTTTTGTGAATTGCAGGTTTGAATGAACTTGTTCCAGAGAACCTGTTGGCCATATTTGATGAGAATGAGCTGGAGGTATGCTGCATAAAATCACATTCACTGTCATACATTCCAAGCGTACATCCCTCGTCATATATTCTAAATGTCACTCTTATGGCCCTGTGATGTCTAAATGTCTGTTTGTCCCTAGCTGTTGTTGTGTGGTACGGGGGATATTGATGTCCAGGACTTCAAGGCCCATGCTGTGGTCGTAGGAGGGTCTTGGCACTTCAGAGAGAAGGTGGGTGACATCACCAGGTCTGACTCATAGTACACGGTGAAAGATACTGCTTTGCTACAGCATTGATGGAGATGTGTTAAATGTGCTCGTGTTGAGCCCCATGCTGACTGTGTTCTGGTGTTGTCCTAGGTGATGAAGTGGTTCTGGGCCGTGGTGTCCAGCTTCACCCAGGAGGAGTTGGCTCGCCTGCTGCAGTTCACCACCGGCTCCTCCCAGCTGCCCCCCGGGGGCTTCAGCACCCTCTGCCCCTCCTTCCAGATCATCGCTGCGCCCACACACAGCACCCTGCCCACCGCACACACCTGGTGAGTGGACGGGCAGACACACACACACAGACGGACATTTACAGTATATGCACACTCACACTCACATTCGTACTTGGCTCATATACATGTATGTACTATGTAGTTGGTTTCAGTTCTTTACTTGAATAATGCACAGACACACTATACATCTTGTAGAATAAACACATACACAACTGTCAATTGACTCTGTGGATTCTTTTCTCTCTAGTTTTAACCAGCTGTGCCTCCCTACCTATGACTCCTATGAGGAGCTGCACAAGATGCTGAAGCTCGCCATCAGTGAGGGCAGTGAGGGCTTCGGCATGCTCTGATTGGCCTTATCCCTGGAGCTCACCCCCAGACTCTGGTATACCCATGTTATCCTCTCCATCAGCTTTGGACAATGGACAACTCTCCTCGACTCACACAGACTACCCATGATCCTCTTTCAGTGGTAGAGGGCATTACAGGAAACCCACAGGATTCCCCAGAAAGCTCTGGGAAGTCCTCATATGTCTGCTGGCACTATGTATATGCTGTACAACACTTGCTTTTCTAATGAAGAAAGATGAACTGGTGTAAAAAAATGCTTGATAGTTTTCTTCTAGATGCAAGAGTTACTTAGTTTTACATGTTTGAGACAGAACGTAGCACTAGTTTAAGAGCCCCGTGAGCTTGATGTCATTTTGCTTTTTGTCATTTTGTTTTGGAGGAAAAAAATGAGGAACATTTAAATGCAAATGCAGCCTATACAAAGTTTGGAGCAGCTGCGCACCCATAGCACTTTGGCCTTAACTGATCAGGGAAGGATATACAGTATATACATATATATATATATGACTCTTTTACTTCAATATATGTACATACATGTAAATAGGTTTTCATGTTATGGCAACAGTTCAGATCTTTTTGTTTCCTTTTCAAAGAGAGGGGACAAGTGGTACTTGATATTTATATATTTGAGGTCACACTTTTTTGTTGGTGGGAGTTTCATATGTTACAGTTGAAGCCCAGCTGATTCATTTATGTTTTGTTATTAAAGTGATACTTCAGGGTTGTGGCAATGGGTTGTGGCATCCCTAGAGTCAGATGAACTTGTGGATAACATTTTTATGTCTCTGTGTCCAGTATGAAGGAAGTTAGAGGTAGTTTCACGATCTATTGCCAACTAGCGTTAGCGCAATGACTCGAAGTGTATAGGTGTGGCTCGTGAAACTACCTCTAACTTCCTTCAAGTAAATAAAGGGTTAGGGCCTCATTGCCAAAATCCCAAAGTATCCCTTTAACATTTCACATCACCAATTGACTTCACTGTACAAAGACATGGGGTTTCAAAGGAACAAAGTACTTGCCCATGTCACTGTCTGTTTTATGGACTGACTTAGGGATTTGTGTTGTTTTCACCCATACTGTTGATGGCTTTTTGTTGACGATGTTATTCGTCTTGATCGATCCGTAACTGTTTTTTTTTTTTTTTTTTTTTTCCTTGCCTTATTCAAACCCTTTGCCTCTGACTTTGTCTGGAGAAGTGTATAGTTAAACGAAGCCTAGACCTGTAAAAGTATAACAACAGAGATATTACTATAACATGACTTTCTGTTGACTGCCGGGGAGATTTGAGATGTGAATATCAATTGGATTTTAACCTTGAGTTCCAGCCTCTTCAACTGTTATCTTGATATCGGTCATGTCTTGTGCTCTTGACTGGGTTTACCTCTGGATCTCCAATTCCATCTATGCATCCACTCGCTGTATGTGTCGGTGTCCATCCGAGTGCTTGTGTGATTTTAGCTGCCTCCCTTCTGACTGTACTACCCATAGGCTGCTGTATTTGACCTGAGCAAGGATACCGAGACAGGATACACAAGGTGAATATTTCTTGCCTGTGTTTTCATTGTATTATTGACTTATTTCTACATATTTACACAGTTTTCCAATGCTCATGTACGTATAATACTGTTGTTAAGTCAAACCATGAGCCTACGGGATGGTGTGAAATATTGGTTTATGTTCTGAACTGCATGTCTTCTTCTATGGTCATTTAATCTCTGCAACGAACATTTGTACATTTGATAATATGCAGTGTATTACAGTGGGCAGCTAACCACACGTACAGGCTATTTAGGAAAGCATAATGTAGAATGCAGCATATAGCACAAAAGCCTAAAGCAGACAAGACGCACACACACACATTTTAAGCAATACTATTGTAAGTGTTAAAAGATGATTTGAGTCATTAGCCTCACAACGCACCACAAATGCAAACCCACGGCAGGTTAAGTTGTTGTTCAACCCTCCTCACGTTTATCAATGTGAATCAACCACTAAGAGATTTACCACTTAAACATCACATCATTCTTGTTGAACAGGTCGTAGGAGGGTCACTTCTAACAGAATAATTCAACGTGATTGTGATCTTCTTTAGGGGGCTGTTTGTGTTATTGGTGCCATCCTTATGGAGGCACAAGTCAAACTGTGTTGACAGAAGTAGAAATGCATTGTACTATAGGAATCAAGATCTGAACTATTCTTATACAAACCATGTGCATTTACAAAAGTGTAAATAGTTGAATGCAGTTCAGATAAGGACATGCTATGAAGATGTGTAAAGAAACGGAAGTTGTGATTTAAAGTTAGTTTATATAGTCTTTCACATTCATAAGCAGGTCCAGCTTTCAGTGTTCAAGGTTCCAGTTCGATTGATTTGGGAAGCTCAGTGGTTATTGGGGTTTGGTATTGGATTTTTATCTATGTAAATATTGTTATTTAGTTGCTTATGGCTTGGAGGGGAGATTGTTTTGTGTAAAATAAAATGGCCAAACTGTTGGTCATCACTGATGAATGTCAGAGTTCCTGCTCTGCAGTCCCTTTTGTTTAATGTGATTAAAAAAGTATTATTACATTTTGTGTCAATTTGTCAATGTTTTAAGGAGGCTGAGATTTGCTGGTCACTGTTCCAGGCATCTCGAGCTAGCTACCAGCAGTCTCATACTGTGGGTGTCCTCTCATGGGCGCAGGCCTCCTGGAAGACCACATTAAACCTGCGTGGACAACATATGCAGAGACACTGGTCTCACAACAGGGGACCTTCCAGCTGTCATGAATAACGGTGAGCTATGGCATGACATCATCCTGCACATAGTGCCGCCATAAGCAAGTAAGCGTTTACTCCATTATTGTACAGCTACATATCAATCAAGTATGCTCCAATTCAAATAATATTCACCTTCATTGCAAATACCATAGATTTAAAAAATGAGGGGGCAAATGATGCTGAAACAGGAAAATCAGATTTGAACAATATTCCGGTGTAATTCAGTGATCAAAACATTGTTAACGTTGCAAATGAAGTCGGGACCTGGATGTGTCTGACCAGTCCAACATGGCCACCCGACTACTGACTCCACACTTATAGGATAACCCTGGGCTTGACCCTCTCTCTGATGGGGAGTGTGACCAATTCTGTCAGAATGATCATGTAGAACCAGGCTAAGTCCAGACCCCAGGTCTCTGACTGCTGAGTGTTGGGGGAACTATACTAAGTGGACAACTTTAGGAACACCTTCCTAATATTGAGTTCCATTCCCGTTTGCCCTCAGAACTGCCTCAGTTCGTCAGGGCATGGACTCTACAAGGTGTTGAGAGTGTTCCACAGGGATGCTGGCCCATGTTGACTCCAATGCTTCCCACAGCTGCGTCAAGTTGAATGGATGTCCTTTGGATGGTGGACCAGTCGTGATACACATTGTAAACAGTTGAGTGTGAAAAACCCAGCAAGCAGCGTTACAGTTCTTGACACACTCAAACCGGTGCGCCTGACACCTACTACCATACCCCGCTCAAAGACACTTAAATATTTTGTCTTGCCCATTCACCCTCAATGGCACACAGTCCATGTCTCACCTGGATTTACCTGGTCAGTCTATGTCAGGAATGGGCAACTGGCTCCCCTTTTGTAGGCCTGCGGACCAATTTCACCCCCAAAATATATAGATATATTTGTATTTATTTTAGGAACACAGTTGGAACTTCCTGTTGAGAGCCAGAATAATAGAATACACATTGTGCAATTTTTAAATTTGGTTGTGCATCAGCAGTCACTTAATTAGCCCATGTCAGCCCTTTTTTTTTAGATTGATGAACTAGTCTAGCGGCCAGCTATCTAAACTTGTAATAAGTATGGTTGAATTACCGACCAGGCTATGGATGTGGTTATGCAGACCCACGAGCCTCGGCGGCCCTCTTTTTAGTTCAGTTTTTTGTGGCCCCCATCAAAGTTGCCCATCCCTGGTCTATGTTATGGAAAGAGTTACGTTTTGTACACTCTGTGTACATGACAGTGATAATTGCAGCAGCCTGGCTAGTGACTATAGTATGTGCCCTTTCACTGCAACACAGACGCACTAGCCTTTTTTGCCACAGCACAAAATTAAAGGTGATTCCCATAGACAGACAAGGTCTTGTCTACAGGTGCTAAAATGGGAAGGCCTCATGTTGCATTAGCATTTCATTGAGATTACATGAAGAGCGCAACCAGATGGTGCATGATTAGCACATGCTGGGAATATCTGGAGGCCTGCTCTTCACCTGGACCTTTCACCTGGACCTTCACCTCTTCAGCTGGACCTTTCACCTGGACCTTCACCTCTTCAGCTGGACCTTTCACCTGGACCTTCACCTCTTCAGCTGGACCTTTCACCTGGACCTTCACCTCTTCAGCTGGACCTTTCACCTAGACCTTCACCTCTTCACCTGGACCTTCACCTCTTCAGCTGGACCTTTCACCTGGACCTTCACCTCTTCAGCTGGACCTTTCACTTCCGTCCTACTATGATTTTAGGATGGTCTATCATTTGTGGGACTTGCATGTTTTGTTTAATAGTGCACCATTGCTCTGCTGTGATAGGCTACAACTCTCAGGATTTCAGATGACTGTAATGTTATTTCAGACACAAGTGGGCAGTATTTCTACATGTAAAGCAAAGTGGCAATAGTATGGAAACACTCCCTCCAGTCAGCAGACTTCACAGGTTACCAGTAAGGAAGTAAATGTTATTTATAATAAGGGTTACATGGAGAAAATCGGACCACTCCGAAATGAAAGTGGATGGCCCTCCCTTCAGCAAATATATTTGACCTAAACCCTCCCTAAACACTTAAAAAAACAAGTGACCCTCCCCTATAGCCAAAATAATTATTAAATCAAAATGGATAGCAGAGAACATGGGATACCCTCACTTCTTGGACAGACTAGAACCTTGGATAAGCAGTTTTAGTAACTGTTCTGTTCTACTCATTAAGCATGAATTTTGATAGCGCACAGGGCTGCAGGCCAGAAGGTTTTGGGTTCGCAGACCACCATGGACAAGAGTCGGGGTGGAAAGATCTCCTTTATAGTTTAATCATTACATTAATCTATCATCGTATTTGCAAGTCTGAGAAAAAAAATGCTTTTTAATCAACATTTCATGCCATTCTACGTCCTTTTACATATTAGCAGAATATTTTTTAATGCCACACAAGTTACCGACATTACAGGCTAAGAATGGACAGAGGATTGACCTATGTGTTCATCTTATAATATTTCTCCAATGTCAAATCAGTGTCTTGTTTGCAACGAAACTGTCCCTGCAAATAATTAAATCTGAGACGTCATTAGGAATCTGAGCATAGTACTTTCAAAAGTTAGGCCTGCCTTTCCACCCCAGACAGAGTAGGCCGCTCGCCTAGTGCGCGAGTGTTGCGAAACACATTTAGAAATTATTGTTTTTTAATTATTGCTCTGCAAGTCCTGCCTCTCCCATCTCCTCATTGGTTTATAGAAGCAGGTACCCATGTGACATCTACTCATTGGTTATACCCATGTGGGTAATTGAAAGACTAACTGTTTTGCTGGTCTAAGTGGTAATACTATGAATGTTTAGATGCCAATCACCATATACACTGCTCAAAAAAATAAAGGGAACACTTAAACAACACAACGTAACTCCAAGTCAATCACACTTCTGTGAAATCAAACCGTCCACTTAGGAAGCAACACTGATTGACAATACATTTCAAATGCTGTTGTGCAAATGGAATATACAACCGGTGGAAATTATAGGCAATTAGTAAGACACCCCCAATAAAGGAGTGGTCTGCAGGTGATGACTACAGACCACTTCTCAGTTCCTATGCTTCCTGGCTGATGTTTTGGTCACTTTTGAATGCTGGCGGTGCTTTCACTCTAGTGGTACCATGAGACGGAGTCTACAACTCACACAAGTGGCTCAGGTAGTGCAGCTCATCCAGGATGGCACATCAATGCGAGCTGTGGCAAGAAGGTTTGCTGTGTCTGTCAGCGTAGTGTCCAGAGCATGGAGGCGCTACCAGGAGACAGGCCAGTACATCAGGAGATGTGGAGGAGGCCGTAGGAGGGCAACAACCCAGCAGCATGACCACTACCTCCGCCTTTGTGAAAGGAGGAGCAGGAGGAGCACTGCCAGAGCTCTGCAAAATGACCTCCAGCAGGCCACAAATGTGCATGTGTCTGCTCAAACGGTCAGAAACAGACTCCATGAGGGTGGTATGAGGGCCTAACATCCACAGGTGGGGGTTGTGCTTTTGTAACGGATGTGAAAAGGCTAGCTTAGTTAGCGGTGTGCGCTAAATAGCGTTTCAATCGGTTACGTCACTTGCTCTGAGACCTTGAAGTAGTAGTTCCCCTTGCTCTGCAAGGGCCGCGGCTTTTGTGGAGCGATGGGTAACGATGCTTCGAGGATGACTGTTGTTGATTTGTGCAGAAGGTCCCTGGTTCGCGCCCGGGTATGGGCGAGGGGACGGTTTAAAATTATTCTGTTACATTGATGCTGTTGACCCGGATTACTGGTTGCTGTGGAAAAAGGAGGAAGGTCAAAAGGGGGGTGAGTGTAACGGATGTGAAACGGCTAGCTTAGTTAGCGGTGTGCGCTAAATAGCGTTTCAATCGGTTACGTCACTTGCTCTGAGACGTTGAAGTAGTAGTTCCCCTTGCTCTGCAAGGGCCGCGGCTTTTGTGGAGCGATGGGTAACGATGCTTTGTGGGTGACTGTTGTTGATGTGTGCAGAAGGTCCCTGGTTCGCGCCCGGGTATGGACGAGGGGACGGTTTAAAATTATACTGTTACACTTTACAGCCCAACACCATGCAGGACGTTTGGCATTTGCCAGATAACACCAAGATTGGCAAATTCGCTACTGGCGCCCTGTGCTCTTCACAGATTAAAGCAGGTTCACACTGAGCACATGTGACAGACGTGACAGTCTGGCGACGCCGTGGAGAACGTTCTGCTGCCTGCAACATCCTCCAGCATAACCGGTTTGGCGGTGGTTCAGTCATGGTGTGGGGTGGCATTTCTTTGGGGGGCCGCACAGCCCTCTATGTGCTCGCCAGAGGTAGCCTGACTACCATTAGGTACCGAGATGAGATCCTCAGACCCCTTGTGTGACCATATGCTGGTGCGGTTAGCCCTGGGTTCCTCCTAATGCAAGACAATGCTAGACCTCATGTGGCTGGAGTGTGTCAGCAGTTCCTGCAAGAGGAAGGCATTGATGCTATGGACTGGCCCGCCCGTTCCCCAGACCTGAATCCAAATGAGCACATCTGGGACATCATGTCTCGCTCCATCCACCAATGCCACGTTGCACCACAGACTGTCCAGGAGTTGGCGGATGCTTTAGTCCAGGTCTGGGAGGAGATCCCTCAGGAGACCATCCGCCACCTCATCAGGAGCATGCCCAGGCGTTGTAGGGAGGTCATACAGGCACATGGAGGCCACACACACTACTGAGCCTCATTTTGACTTGTTTTAAGGACATTACATAAAAGTTGGATTAGCCTGTAGTGTGGTTTTCCACTTTAATTTTGAGTGTGATTCCAAATCCAGACCTCCATGGGTTGATAAATTTGATTTCCATTAATCATTTTTGTGTGATGTTGTCAGCACATTCAACTATGTAAAGAAAAAAGTAGTTAATAAAAATATTTCATTCATTCAGATCTAGGATGTGTTATTTAGTGTTCCCTTTATTTTTTTAGCAGTGTAGATTTAAAGATGAAAAGCCTGGAAGGAGGAGAGATGATTAGAAACAATTCGGTTGACCGTTTTATGTGTGGATTAATTGTCGGAGTAGAGGACCTTGTGCATTTCAGGTAAAATAACAAATCCATGTTTATATCCCAGGACAAATTAGCTAGCAAGTGCAAGCTAACTAGCTAAATTCCCATAAATGTTTAATGCGGTTTGACCAGTCCCCAAATTAATGTAATTGGTTCAGAGTTCGTTTCGATATTTTAACCTGCGTGTCGTGATCGTGTTTGGTGTAGGGGGGGCAAAATAAATGTATGCACGCGCACAACCGGTTTGGGTTCCGTGTAGATGCAGAAAATGTTAAGATTGAACTGCTGGCTACTCTTCTTCGGTGGCTTAACCCAACGAGGGAAGGTAACAAGTGTTTCCCTAAATCCTGTCTGGGTTTAAACATCTTCGCCTTTTATAGATTACTTCATATAATCGAATCCGTTTTATTTTCTTCAAAATCTTAAGCTAACAAGGGGTGTTTTTTTCTCTCCGTTTTCTTTAATACAAGTTAGGTCTATGGAATACCCTCTCATACCCCCTCAATTTGAGTCTTGGTTTTAACTTAACATCACTTCACTGACACACAGGTAGTCTATTTAAAGAGTGCATGGTTGGTGGTGGAATTGACAGACACATCGATGGATATAGCAACCTAAAGCATACATTTTGTCTGTCAAACAGGTAGGCCTACTAATGATTTATTACATAGGAAGAAATAGGCCTACACAAAGCCCTATTGTTGTTAGTAAAGTCTAATTAAAATGAAGACGGTTTAAATGAATTGTGTCTCCTCGAATGAGCTGTCCCCTTCCGGTTGATTGTGCCGTAGCTGCAGCTTCAAGTTTCACCACCACAATGTATATGACTGAAATCTGACTTATTGTGAGGTCAATAACTCTATTTTCTATCAAATCAATTGTAGTTGTAGCAAAGTGTTAACATAGCCTATGTTCTGGAGGTCAATCGGCTAGTACACCTGCATTTTTTGGACTAGGTCTAATAAAAAAATATGTTTCGGAAGAAGCTTTTGACTCTCCTGAACTGGCACCATAGGCCTACACAGCACAGCATTGGTTAGGCAGCACACAAACACGTTTTTGATCAACAAGAGCAGAGCAGGCTGGGGCTCAGGGATGGAATATCCATTGCAGTGTGTAATGCAGACTAGTTGTATTTACACCATCCAAGCAGCTATCGTAGCAATATAACTGCTTTGTGACTGCTTCTCCGGGCATGCACTTCGTAGCCTATAAGCTATGGATCATTTGCTTGAGACCACACTAAATAGCTTACATGGCCACTTGATATTGCGCACGCTGAGGAGAATCAGAGATGAGGGGCAGCACACATCGATTTATAGCCTAATAAGCAACTAATTCTAAAACACTGAGAAGTATTAACATTTAATAAATTACAAATTACATGAACCTCCCGTGGACTAGATTTAAAAAATACTAAACCCTCCCCTTGACTGAAATTGAACAAGCATGACCCCCATTTTCCTCCAGATAGGCTAACCATTCTATAAATGTTGATCCATCCCTAACCCCAGAGTAGAGACAGATCCCACAGTAACTGATGATGATGGGGCTTTTCTCTCCTAAACAGACCAACACCTGTCCTGATATCTCCACTTATGCAGTGTGGGGGAGAGTCAAAGACAGTCCAATGATAATGTATCCAGATGTCTTGTTTATTTACCCAGTAAGTTCAAATGGTTTGGCGAACGACCCTGCTCACACCTCATTACATTTAAAAATAAATACGCCTCATTCAATAGCACTGGTTTCCCGTCAGTTAAAGACTTAATGAAGTCAACCATTTGAGTGTTCTACTGTGCACTGGAATGTGATACTTGAGTGGAGAAAGTGGAGAATGAGAGAGGGGAAAGAAGACAACCTAGCTTCCCTCAGTCAAAACATACAGAAGTGATAACTGGTGACCAAAGAAGGGTTGAATGTAAACTTGTGGCTTTAATATGGCCGGTTACAATGACCATCACTTTGCAGATACCCAGTGCAGAGCCAAGCCTAGTATCTAATGGTTTTGTTGTTGGAATGGGGAGCACTCCAGACATGCAGAACTCCTGGCCCTCCACACTACATCCACATGCTCACAAGCTGCCTCCCACCATTGTTGTGTAAACCCTATCAAGGCCAAGGCATCTTGAAGCACTTGGAAACAAGAGTTCAGTCCCTCAGTCTTGGCATGCACCTGGGAATTTGCATAATGGTCCCTCTCAAATTCCCTGCAGGAATGCTCGATAAACAAGGACCACAAATCAAGATGGATGCCTCTGGCCCTCCACAGATATATTGTACCATATTTGTTTGTTTGTTTTTTGTTAGTCCCCTCCCATGAGAAATTTAATATGGAGATAATTTATGTACATGATGAAGTCACAGAATCATCTTTATCAGTAGAAATCCTGTGGGACATCATCACTTTCCGACAATGTTCCCATTCTCAGGCAATGGCCTAAACGAGCACTTGTGGGTGGTTAGCTCAAACCATTGGATTGCCTTGAATGTGTTGAGCTCCATTTCCTCTCCTGACTTAGACTTCCCCTCAGGAATAGAATGGTTATCTGTTATTCTGCTAGCCCATTTCACAATAATTGTGCACAGACAGTACTGTGCCGTGTGGGACAGAGAACAGAAGTGTGGCCTGGCAGTTCTTAATGTCTGTAGAACATGACTGATGTTTCCTCCTGCTGGACAGCCTCAGGGCCCTCTGCTCCCCATTCCAACATTGGCTCCTGATTACCTGATTGGATGGCGCTGATTAACTGGCAACTCGATTGGCTGTAGGTATTTATCATCCGTGCTGATTGGGCTGATTGAGGGGCCAGTTTCAATCAGTGTTGAAGGACAGACATGCTCTCTCTCTCCAGGAGCAGTCTTGGCTAGACTTCTTCATGGGCTTCCATCCTCCTATCCTTGAAGGCCCCATGGAAGACTGACTTCATGTTACGTGCGATCGGTCCCTTAGGCCTGGGTCCAAAACCCTGGCAAACGTCAGCCGCACGGAGCATCCTCCTCAAAACGAGAACAAAAGCGCTCTCCCTCAGCATGTAACAGAGCACAGCGGCTGGCCAGTCACAACAGCTCTGACAAGGTGATGGATTGACTAAGTTACTTTAGTGGATATTTATCACCGCCGGTTCTGTCCCCTTCAGGTCTTCCTGCTGCACCACTGCTAGGGCCAGCAGTGTGTGGTTTTATGACATGGTGACAGTGTGGCGTTGTGGGGGATTGAAGGGGAAATGACGGTGACCCTGGGGGAGATGGGCGGCCGGGTGATGACAGCACTCTGGCAGATCACTGGGGGTGGAATGTATGCATGGGATGCTGCTGATTAAAGGATTTGTCTCCCTTTTTTTTCTCTCCTGTTCTCTCTTTCTCACTCTCTCTATATCTCTGTTACATATGACTGTCTATCTCTGGTTTGCACTGAGACCTGGAACTCATCGCCCGAGAACTCATTACCCATGTTGGGACGCTCCGAACGACTCCAATCTGAACGAGGCCCAGAGCAGAGACCATTCGTGCAGCTTCCCACTGTACAAGGATGAGAGATCTCCATACCCGCAGCTTCACCACCACAACTTGCCTACATAGGATAGACTATGGGTGATGCAAGTGGCTGTGAATGCTTGAAAATACAGAGATATCTGATATCGATCCATGGGAGGTGAAGTCACGAGTGTCTACAGAATGTAAGATATTTAGGGTGTTTGAATGTTAATGTTCTCACTGAAATATAGCCTTCGTCTTCCTTAAAAAACAAAACAGCCGTGTTATGCGAGACCTGTTTTGAAAATGTACATAAACCCTATAGTTTACATATTGTAGGCTGAGGTCAGACATGTACAGAATCGTTCATCCTCTTTCATTCAAAATATAAAAAACTAGGAATGGACTTGGAAAGATGTTTGGAGGTAGATGGAGTGCTCCCCAGTCTGCTGCTGTCTGTGTTATATATGGTGTTACAGTAAGCCACCCTGATTCATGGGGGTTAGTGGTCCTGCTGGGATGTGCAGCCGTATTATTTTCAGTTTGTCGGGAAACATTTACAGTCCTCATATTTCCTCTGCACTGCCTGGCTCTCTGAAGCCCAGTCCTCAATTGTTTGATGACCCCCCCCCCCCCCCCCCTCGTCCCCATCTCTCTCTCCAGGGTCCCCCGCCACCGCCATATCAGGTATGAATCGGTTGTAAAGCGGAGTCCACGCCGTCTTTGGGAACAGGACTCGTGTAAAAGTATGGAAAACAAACAACGCGGAACGGCACAGTGTTTTCTCCTGGTCCCATAAACATGGCCATGTCAAATTGTCCCATTTACTGCAAACGCATGTTAAAACACTTTCTATACATCTTCACTCATGCAGGAGGACATGGTACTGTTTAGGCCGTCTCCTCCTGGTGTGTGTGAATGGCAGGGACATTGCTGCGAAACCATTGGAGGGGGAGGGCTCTGCTGAAGGTCAAAGTCAGTGTCATGAATTTAGTCTGAGAGAGCCTTTCTGCCAGCCAGACCTTGGCGTATGTCAGGGCCCTTCAGAGGGGTCTGTTGAGGGTATGTTCACATCTCTCAGGGCCTTGACACACGCCAAGGTCTGGCTGGCAGTGCCCAGGAATGGGTTTGGCACCAGCCCCCTTTCCAACCGCTGTGACTGACTACAGGCTTACAGAGTGATCCAGGCCACTCAGCCAGACCTGAACCCAGCTAGGTTGAAGAGAGCACTGCTACTCTTCAAAGAGCTTTGTTCAGACTAAACACAAATACTGTATGAGAGAGTGGATGTCTCCAGTCATAGATCTGCATGGAGAGAGTAGGCTACAGTGTATTTATATATATATAAATATATATATGGTGCTGTTGTAAATTTCCTGCTTCTGTTGCAGTTCCCGTGGTGACACTCACACTGGGGTTAATTTATATTTTTTTTTACTAGCCTCAGTAAATCCCCTGGAATGGGGTACTGCTGTAACAGTAGATGACAATGAACATTGTCCTTACCAGGAACCTTGTTTTATGGAAATTCAAAATAGTGTTAGTTTAAGTTAGATTTAGTGCAATCTGCAGTCATAAATGAGTGAGATATACATTCTCTGTCTCTTGTCACTGAGCCTACTCTGCCTGGATTATTTCACCCGTTCCTCATGGAGAGGCTGAGCCTGGTTCTCCACTGTTGACACAGACAGACCACAGTGGTTGTGCTGTAGTCTGTGTATGAGGCTCTCCATGTCAAGGAGATGTGGTGTGGTGGTGGGAGCCTCTTTCAGAGAGCGGAGTGAGCAGTGTCTCTGTGAGAATTGATATCACACAGTTTATCTAGTCTGTGGAAAATTGAGGGACACGTATGACAACAACTGAACAACCACTTCAATAGCAATGTCTGGCAACCACATGTATCACCATGTCTCATAAGCCCACTATCAGACCTCTTTGTGTGGGTTAGTCAGTAATGGTAATGTTTTGTTGCTAGTTCAATCACACACAGTGTAGACAGGGGGGAATGGACTAAGAAAAAAAAGGACAGGGGTTTAAAAGGAGCATCAACGACAGGACGTAGAAATTTGCCAAATAAGGTAGCTGCTCAGGCTGGCATCTAGATTGGCCAGGACAGTGGTGCATGTAACTGGGCTGGCATGGTGCCACACTGAGCGGGCCTGAAGCTACGCAGGGGAAACTGACGGACCTGCCTTGCTGGGAGACCGAAGGGCTGTTTGGAGGATGGGTGGGGTGAGATGGAATACACCTGCTGAAAACTGCTGAGTGAGTGAAGTGTGTTCCTGTCTGTCTGGCTCTGGTGTGGGTAGCATCCTCTGCCAAGCCTTCTCAACAGCCTGCAGATCCATGGGACCACCCTGGTCGTGGGGTAACAGAGAACAGGGCGAGGCTCTGTTCAACACGACTGGAAGATTGACGGAATGCTATTAGGTACTACTGCCTCCATGTCCACCACCACTCAATCTAGATGAGGCTGGGCTGTGTGGTAAGGCTGTCTGCACGTATAGGGTAGTTCAGAAATGTTTCAGCTTGACAGTTTCATGTATTTTGAGGGTGCATGCCAGGTAAGGTAGCATGTGTATAATTTCACAATGGTCTGGACAGATGAGATGTAATCATTGTTTATGTCGTTGTTGTTCTTATGTATCAGTTCGTTTTTTGGAGTGTATAAAAAAGGGGGGTCAATCTCACTGCTTGGAAGTATTTATTTCACTAGAAAATGAACCTGTTCATGAATGTCCTTGATCCCCACTGTCCTCTGTGTTGAGCTAATACCTGATTATTGTATGAGGGCAAAGGTCGATCATTTCCATGCTTCTCTCCATCTCTCAACACATTATGACACTGTTGGCCCCTTAGTTATTACCAAGTGCCATCAGGATGTGATGTAATACTCCCACCATCCTCTCTGCTTTCTGTGTTAGTGCTGTGGGTCAGTACAGGAGCCTCTTCCTGTTTGAAAGTGTCAGCCACCCAATAGGATAATGAGGATAACATCCAGTGCACTCTGGGGAGGACATTAAAGGCCAGATACATGAGAAGGGCCACAGCCATGGCAGACAGTGTTGACTTTGTTCGGGGTGGGAGCCATGAGAAGAGCTGGCTGTATATATTTTTTTGAATGGATTGTACGAGAAGCCTCAGCAGCGGATGTCCTCTGAAAGTCGTAACACTGTTCGAAAAGGAATATCAGGGAGAATTTTGTTAAAGTATGCCTTTTTTAACCACTACCTTTACGCTTTCAGTTAGATGATCTGGGACTTTCACAGCTTCCTTCTTCTCTACCAAGAAACGTTTCTTGGACAGATTTCAGCCATTTTAGTAAGCCATGGTAAAAATGTGGCACGGTTGAGAGACGGCATTGTTATTAGCTTATGTATTAAAGCAGTTGTAATTTCAAACATGCCTCAGACATTTTGACTGATTTGAGCGTTAGAATATCCATGAATCAGACATCAAAGATGAGAAACATCTGGAGATGACTTAACATTCAAATGTATTATTACTCTAATAATTACCAGTGAAAACATCAACGTCAGATGAATAGAATGAAATGGCATCATCTTGATGTCCAAAAGAGGAAGAAATGTCAGTATGCACTTCATGTGAGTTCATGAATAGAAAATACATATATTTAGGGCCTCCTGAGCGCAGTGGTCTAAGGCACTACATCACAGTGCTTGAGAGATGATCTACAGACCCGGGTTCGATCCCAGGCTGTGTCACAACCAGACGTGACCGGGAGTCCCATAGGGTTTGGTCGGGGGGGTGTTACTTGGCTCAACGCGCTGTAGCGACTCCTTGTGGTGGGCCTGACGCCTGCAGGCTGACTTCGGTTTGTTTCCTCCGACACACATTGGTATGACTGGTTTCCAGGTTAAGCGGGCGGGTGTTGTTTCGGAGGACGCATGACTCAACCTTCGCCTCTCCCCAGCCCGTTGGGGAGTTGCAGTGATGAGAGAAGATCGTACTTGAATATCATGAAATTTGGGAGAAAAAAAGAGGGTAAAATACAACAACAAAAATATCTACATATATTCTTGATGGACAAGAGGAGAGTCTGACAGGCTCCTGATTTGTTTGCTTCCTTTGGACAGGGCTGTAGTTCAGGAAAGCCCGTTGGTGTTTCTTCTCCAGGATGCAGAGACCCAGAACCTGATCAGATGAGTGTTGATTTGCAAGGCATTGTGGGGTGGCAGGTGTAAAGGAACTAGTAACAGCTCCTGGAGGCCCTAACTGAGAGGACAGAAGGTGAGTTATGATTCATGATTTGTAGCAGGGATGGATTGAGTTTACTGTAAATTCTTTCTTTCTCTCCCGCTCTTTTTTTTCTCTCTCTCTCTCTCTCTCTCTCTCTCTCTCTCACACACACACTCACACACAGTGTTTATGTAATCCAGTCCAGCCTCCCCATACGCTATATGAATCAGATCTGAAATCTGATTCATGCAGGATGGAGCCATTCTGACGTCGCTGACATCACAGACTTGACCCCTTTCTCTCTCGGTCTCTGCTTTTTTCCCAGTGTCACTCTTCACAGGGCCAATTAGCAGCGATAATTCATTAACGTCATGGAAGCCCCATTACCTTTTGAAGAATCCCATTCCAGACTGCTGCCGTCACAGAGGGTCTGTCAACCTCAGCCTGGCTCTCAGCATCAGGTCAGCCCAGCCAGACAGCCCAGCCTGGCTCTCAGCATCAGGTCAGCCCAGCCAGACAGCCCAGACTGGAGGGAGATGTCAGATATGCTACACTGTGCATGCACACCATGGTTTGGACATTTTATTTTCCATCTGATTAATCAATCTTTGATCTGTATGTTGAGTCTTAAGAGAACTCTGGCAAGACTAACCTTTCTGCGACAGAGTAAACATATCAGAACAGCCGTTGACCATAAAGGCTTCTTCAATGAGGTTTGGCATGGAAATTTACTTGAACGAATACATTTATGACATAATGCCATTCGTCTAGCCATAACTTTGATCCAAGTTTATAGTTGTATTGTATAGGCTACGGTTAGGATATGAGCATGACCAGTTAGTTATTTCTAGACTGCAACACTCATGTGACAGAGTTTTGGAGGTGACCGTGGTCATTCATGTCCTTATTTCAATGTAACTGGCTTCCGTGTGTTGCATATTATACATTTGGTCTACATATTTGGATATAATATGATCTTATGATATGAAAAGCATACTGTGCATTCCAAATGACTTACCTGTACAGCACTTATTGCAGTTCTCATTTTCAGAATGAGCTTCTACAGTATACTCCATACTTCTTTCATCCCTTCGCTCACGAACAAAGATGTCATAACAATGTCCTTTAACAAGTGACCTAATGCAGTACTTTTGATATTTTGCACCTTTGCCAAAGCTATTTGAGTGTTCTATATTTAGATAGGCCTTGGACAGTCCACACAACAGGTTGTTTCCAGATGTGGTCCTGTATGCCTTTCTGAATAATGAATAATACTTTGTAAAGATTTCCAAGTTAAAAAGATACATTTTATCTGACAACATCCATCATCATTAAACATGATGCAGCGACCTGATAAGCCCATCAGTCTCCAAGCAGCAACCATGGAGTCATTCTTCTCCTCTCCTCAGTAGACTGCTGCGCAGATGGTTGGACCCCTTATCAAGGGATCACAGCCAGAAATGATTCAGCTTCTCGTCACAGACTATCCATAAGAGGAATGAAAACACAAATGTGGCTGAAGGAAACAGCAGGATGAACACAAACATGGCCACTACTACAGCCCTTAGTGTAATCCAACCCTTATGGAAAGCTCTGGATTCTCTGCCAACTCTCCTCTGCTGTCTGTTTCATGAGTGAGGAAATGCTGTCTTGTTAGAATGTGCATAGTCATGGTGCCAAACGCCACAGAGTCTGTGTTTATTTTCAAAGGGAGCCTGAGAATGCTCTGGATACATCCATGGTCAACAGGGCTGTATATTAGTGCCACAGGCCAGTCCTTGTGCTAATTTGTGAATACTGACTGTCTTTCATCAGCTCACTCAAAGCACTATATTTTGTGAAACAATTGACTGCCTTATGGTCTACTTCCAAAGACACACACTTTTCTGAATGAAAAGTATGATTCCCAACAGCCATAGGGCAGCTAATGAGCATTAACTCTACACCTTCCAGACAGTAAATGACAAGTTGTAACCTATATTTCTATAGTACGTCACCCTGTTTATGTAACTCTTCTCATTTGCAAAAGGAAGGTACATTATCTGAGGATCTATATAAAATATGTGAGAAAAATGTATGCAAAACGATGGAACATTATAAAATGCTTGTTTAATTACTCAGAGTTTACCTGCTTTCTGCCCACATTCCAGGAACCAGCACAGTTAAGTACCAAATGCTGAAAGATAATCATGAAATACTATCTTGTTCGTTCACAGGTCCTGATATTTGTGATGTCTGTCATCAGGTGCCTTTCTCCTCAGCTGTCACCCTGCCCTTTATAATTCAACTTTTCCCAACAGTCTCAATAGAACAATGTCCTGCATGGGCCAAGTCTGAAAAGGACTGTGAAAGGACTGAAACTGGGTGACTCACTTTTACAGGAGAGGGTTTTGAGATCACCACGATATGAAGGAAACATGATTAATATCAGAAAGATTCCTACATGACCTGGCTGGTCTAGAGGTAATGCCGTAGCCTCCTGCACACGTCTACAGTGTCAGCAGAAATACAAATCTGGCCTACTACCCTTTGACTCAACCTCTCTCTTATCTTTCCCCCATTCTCTTCCTCTCTTACTATCCGTGTGCCGTCATTGCAAACAGTATAACGCATGGCTCTTATGATCCTAGCTACTCCTCTAGGACAGTTCTATGACACTCCTGTTTCTGGCATGTCTCTGCGTTTCCCCCCTTACCATGGGTTTTAGAGTGTGTGTATTTTCAAGTTGAATCTAAATGGAGAGATATGCAAAGTATTCCTGAGGAGTGAAGATTATGGTGCACATCTGGTGTAAATGTGTGAGTGAGCAAATCAAATGTTATTGGTCACATGCACATGGTTAGCAGATGTTAATGCGAGTGTTGGCGAAATGCTGTGTCGTGCTTCTAGTTCCGACAGTGCAGTAATATCTGACAGGTAATCTAACAAATTCACAACGACTACCTTATACACACAATGTAAGGGGATGGAATAAGACTATGTATATATAAATATTTGGATGCGTGATGGCAGTGCAGCATAGGCAAGATGCAATAGACGGTATAAAATACAGTATATACATATGAGATGAGTAATGTAGGATATGTAAACATGATTAAATGTAGGCTGTCTCGTCGTTGTTGGGAATCAAGCCTAACACTGTAGTGTTGTCTGCAACTTGATGATTGAGTTGGAGCCATGCATGGCCACACAGTCATGGGTAAGCAGGGAGTACAAGAGAGGGCTGAGAACGCACCCTTGTGGGGCCCCAGTGTTGAGGATCAGCGGGGTGGAGATGTTGTTTCCTACCTTCAACACTTGGGGGCGGCCCGCCAGAACGTCCAGGACCCAGTTGCACAGGGCGGTGTCAAGACCCAGGGTCTCGAGCTTAATGATGAGTTTGGAGGGTATGGTGTTGAATGCTGAGCTGTAGTCAATGAACAGCATTCTTACATAGGTATTCCTCTTGTCCAGATGGAATAGGGCAGTGTGATGGCGATTGCATCGTCTGTGGACGTACTGGGGCGGTAAGCAAATTGGAGCTGGTCTAGGGTATCAGGTAGAGTGGAGATATGATCCTTGACTAGTCTCAAAGCACGTCAGGATGACAGAAGTATGTGCTACGGGGTGATTGTTCCTGTTCCCAAGAAACTATGGTGGCCATCTTGAAGCATGTGGGGACAACAGACTGGGATAGGGATTGATTTGAAAATGTCCGTAAACACACCAGCCAGCTGGTCTGCGCATGCTCTGAGGACAAGGCTAGGGATGCCATCTGGGCCTGCAGCCTTGCGAGGGTTTTACTCATGTTGGCCATGGAGAAGGAGAGCCCACAGGCTTTGGTAGCGGGCCGTTTTGGTGGCACTGTATTGTCCTCAAAGCGCGCAAAGAAGTAATTTAATTTTTCTGGGTGCCAGACGTCGATGTCCACAACGGGGCTGGTCTTTTGTAATCCGTGATTGACTGTAGACTCTACCACATATGTCTTGTGTTTGAGCCGTTGAATTGCGACGCCACTTTGTCTCTATACTGACGCTTTGCTTGTTTGATTGCCTTGCGGAGGGAATAACTACACTATTTGTATTCGGACATGTTTCCAGTTGCCTTGCCATGATTAAATGCAGTGGTTTGCACTTTCTGTTTTGCCCAAATGCTGCCATCAATCCAAAGGTTTCTGGTTAGGGAAGATTTTAATAGTCACAGTGGTTACAACCTCTCCAATGCACTTCATAATAAACTCACTCACCGAGTCAGCGTATACGTTGATGCTATTGTCTGAGGCTACCCAGAACATATCCCAGTCCACATAATCTCATGCTATTCATGTAGAATATCATGAGATTAGCTATAAAACTGCACATTTTTCTCTGTGCCCCATGGCAATTGTAGAATTCCTGGAAATTAGCTTTAAAAATGAAAACATTATCTCAGCCTCATGGCAAAATGTGTAGAATTGTAGAAAGTTTTGGGGCCTTGCTCGGACCTTACTGGCGGCCCCTGTGGAACTGGTATGCCACTGGTAACGGGGCAGACTGATAACCCATGTCATGATGTGTCCATGATCCCACCACCCCCTCACCCCTGCCTTCCTCTATTCATAAGGAAGGCCCTTACCATCTCATGACTACTGGGTGAACCCATACATGTAAGAACAATGGACATTGACAAAGTATCCGGAAAAGCTACAGATCATTCTTTGTTAAGGGTGACTGTTTGAGACAGAGAGATGTTTGACTGCAGGTCATTCAAGATATCTGGAGTCATGAGGGAGAATGTAGTGACTGAGTGCACAAAAGAAAATCACCTTTCCTGGCACTTGGGCTGTGTAGCAGCATGTCTGTCTGCGGGCTCATTAAAACTTGGCTCCTTAATGACCGTTCGCCCTTGAAGCCCGCTGGGTGCTCAGCAGTGCTCAGGAGCCGAGACCATGCAGCACAAGGCCTCTCTTCCTGCTCTCTCCTGACTGCCCAACTCTGTAGCTCCCATAGGCTGCATGGGGGAATTATGATACAAATATCTTGATATCAAGTTCTCCTAATATAAACACAGTGCAGTACAGTAAACACACGGTGGTTGTTTCTTCTTCATGTTATATGTGCTTGTTGAGAAGGCATAGTTATTGATAGGAGGGGATGTATGTTTCCTATGTTTCCTTTTCTTTGCATGGTAAACAGCAGAGATGTGGACTCGAGTCACATGACTTGGAGTCACAAATATGATGACTTGCAACTCGACTTTGACTTTAACACCAATGACTCGTGACTTGACTTGAACTTGAGCCTTATGACTCGACCTGACTTGATACATTTACATTTACATTTACATTTAAGTCATTTAGCAGACGCTCTTATCCAGAGCGACTTACCCTCCCCAAACCCAAATATTAAAAATGATGCTATTAAAAGAAGTGTGCAGCGCATCAACTCTTCATTTAACGGATTAAAGTTTGAATCGGACAGCAGCCAAATCAAAATCAAATCAAATGTATTTATAAAGCCCTTCGTACATCAGCTGATGCAGGTGTAGAAGCACGGTGGCTAGGAAAAACTCCCTAGAAATGCCAAAACTTAGGAAGAAACCTAGAGAGGAACCAGCCAATCAAATTGAGCCAGCGGAGAAAAAGTTGCGTGTGGCAATGCAGAGGAACATCCGTGGGTGAATTCACATGGAGCCATTGGAAAGATGATACCCAAAATGATTATTTTCGGATATAAAGACAACGCTGTATCAACAAAAAACGGATTGCAACTTTGTTCGACATTTGAAGCTGCACAAAGAAAGGTAAGTCATGACTAATATATATTTACTGGTTTATCATGTAGGCTAACAATGTTAAATCAATGAGCCTCCAAACAGTCAGTGAGTGCGGGAATGTGATCATTGCACCCAAGATTGAGCTACAACTGGCTAGGCAGTTGGTAGCCTAAATCCTGCCTGATGTTACTGCTGTTCCTAAAACCATTGACATACATTAGCCTACTGTAACCACACAGAGAGTGTGTACAAGCCTACATCGCCCGATTGCAATAGTCGATTGGGGGCTGTGGGGGCTGTGTCTTTCTCATGGCTACCCATTTATTTCCATGGAAATATAACGTTTATTTGAAAAGTAATAAATATATAGATATTTAAAAGCATTCATGATTTGCGTAAATGTAATATACTATTACTCTTGTTAAAAATATGAAATGGTACTACATTTGGTGAAGAGTACGACTTGTTTAGGACTCGGAACTTGACTCGGAACTTGACGGTCTTGACTTGAGACTTGCCTGTCTTGACTTGAGACTTACTAGTGACTTGAAAAACAATGACTTGGTCCCACCTCTGGTAAACGGTGCCTTCAGGAAAGTATTCAGACACCTTCACTTTTTACACATTTTGTTAGGTTACAGCATTATGCTAAAATTGATTAAATAGTTGTTTTCCCCTCATCAATCTACACACAATACCCCAGAAAGACAAAGCAAAAACTTTTTAAAACATTTTTGCAAATGTATAAAATATGAAAAACTGATATCAGATTTACCTAAGTATTCAGACCCTTTAACTCAACTTTGTTGAAGCACCATTGGCAGCAATTACAGCCTTGAGTTTTCCTGGGTATGACGCTACAAGATTGGCACACCTGTATTTGGGGAGTTTCTCCCATTATTCTCTGCAGATCCTCTCAAGCTCTGTCAGGTTGGATGGGGAGCATTGCTGCACAGCTATTTCCAGGTCTCTCTCTGATTGATCGGGTTGAAGTCTGGGCTCTGGCTGGGCCACTCAAGGACATTCAGAGACTTGTCCTGAAGATACTTCTGAGTTGTCTTGGCTGTGTGCTTAGGGTTGTTGTCCTGTTGCAAAGTTAACCTTCACTCCAGTCTTTTTTATTTAATTTAATTTTTTTTACCTTTATTTATCTAGGCAAGTCAGTTAAGAAAAAATTCTTATATTCAATGACGGCCTAGGAACAGTGGGTTAACGACAGACTTGCCAGCTCGGGAGTTTTGACCTTCCGGTTGCTAGTCCAACACTCTAACCACTAGGCTATCCTGCCGCCCCAGTCTGAGGTCCTGAGTGCTCTGGAGCAGGTTTTCATCAAGGATCTCTCTGTACTTTGCTCCGTTCATCTTTGCATCGATCCTGACTAGTCTCGCTGTCACTGAAAAACATCCCCAAAGGCCTCCCGGGTGGCGCAGTGGTTAAGGGCGCTGTACTGCAGCGCCAGCTGTGCCATCAGAGACTCTGGGTTCGCGCCCAGGCTCTGTCATAACCGGCCGCGACCGGGAGGTCCGTGGGGCGACGCACAATTGGCCTAGCGTCGTCCGGGTTAGGGAGGGCTTGGCCGGTAGGGATGTCCTTGTCTCATCTTGCACCAGCGACTCCTGTGGCGGGCCTGGCGCAGTGCGCGCTAACCAAGGTTGCCAGGTGCACGGTGTTTCCTCCGACACATTGGTGCTGCTGGCTTCCAGGTTGGATGCGCGCTGTGTTAAGAAGCATTGCGGCTTGGTTGGGTTGTGTATCGGAGGACGCATGACTTTCAACCTTCATCTCTCCCGGGCCCGAACGGGAGTTGTAGCGATGAGACAAGATAGTAGCTACTAAAACAATTGGATACCATGAAATTGGGGAGAAAAAGGGGTCAAATTAAAAATAAAATAAAAATCCCCAAAGCATGATGCTGCCACCACCATGCTTCACCGTAGGGATGTACCAGGTTTTTAGGTGCATTTTGGCAAATTCCAAGCGTGCACCTAAAAACTCTCAGACCATGAGAAACAAGATTCTCTGGCCTGATGAAACCAAGATTTAACTCCTGAATACCAAGCATCACGTCAGGAGGTAACCTGGCACATCCCTACGGTGAAGCATGGTGGTGGCAGCATCATGCTTTGGGGATTTTTATTTTATTTTTTATTTTACCCCTTTTTCTCACCAATTTCGTGGTATTCAATTGTTTTAGTAGCTACTATCTTGTGCCTTTTTACTAAGGAGTGGCTTCTGACTGGCCACTCTACCATTATATTTACATTTGACATTTAAGTCATTTAGCAGACGCTCTTATCCAGAGCGACTTACAAATTGGTGCATTCACCTTATGACATCCAGTGGAACAGTCACTTTACAATAGTGCATCTAAATCTTAAAGGGGGGGGGTGAGAAGGATTACTTATCCTATCCTAGGTATTCCTTAAAGAGGTGGGGTTTCAGGTGTCTCCGGAAGGTGGTGATTGACTCCGCTGTCCTGGCGTCGTGAGGGAGTTTGTTCCACCATTGGGGGGCCAGAGCAGCGAACAGTTTAGACTGGGCTGAGCGGGAACTGTACTTCCTCAGTGGTAGGGAGGCGAGCAGGCCAGAGGTGGATGAACGCAGTGCCCTTGTTTGGGTGTAGGGCCTGATCAGAGACTGGAGGTACTGAGGTGCCGTTCCCCTCACAGCTCCGTAGGCAAGCACCATGGTCTTGTAGCGGATGCGAGCTTCAACTGGAAGCAAGTGGAGAGAGCGGAGGAGCGGGGTGACGTGAGAGAACTTGGGAAGGTTGAACACCAGACGGGCTGCGGCGTTCTGGATGAGTTGTAGGGGTTTAATGGCACAGGCAGGGAGCCCAGCCAACAGCGAGTTGCAGTAATCCAGACGGGAGATGACAAGTGCCTGGATTAGGACCTGCGCCGCTTCCTGTGTGAGGCAGGGTCGTACTCTGCGGATGTTGTAGAGCATGAACCTACAGGAACGGGCCACCGCCTTGATGTTAGTTGATAACGACAGGGTGTTGTCCAGGATCATGCCAAGGTTCTTAGCGCTCTGGGAGGAGGACACAATGGAGTTGTCAACCGTGATGGCGAGATCATGGAACGGGCAGTCCTTCCCCGGGAGGAAGAGCAGCTCCGTCTTGCCGAGGTTCAGCTTGAGGTGGTGATCCGTCATCCACACTGATATGTCTGCCAGACATGCAGAGATGCGATTCGCCACCTGGTCATCAGAAGGGGGAAAGGAGAAGATTAATTGTGTGTCGTCTGCATAGCAATGATAGGAGAGACCATGTGAGGTTATGACAGAGCCAAGTGACTTGGTGTATAGCGAGAATAGGAGAGGGCCTAGAACAGAGCCATGGGGGACACCAGTGGTGAGAGCGCGTGGTGAGGAGACAGATTCTCGCCACGCCACCTGGTAGGAGCGACCTGTCAGATAGGACGCAATCCAAGCGTGGGCCGCGCCGGAGATGCCCAACTCGGAGAGGGTGGAGAGGAGGATCTGATGGTTCACAGTATCGAAGGCAGCCGATAGGTCTAGAAGGATGAGAGCAGAGGAGAGAGAGTTAGCTTTAACGGTGCGGAGCGCCTCCGTGATACAGAGAAGAGCAGTCTCAGTTGAATGACTAGTCTTGAAACCTGACTGATTTGGATCAAGAAGGTCATTCTGAGAGAGATAGCGGGAGAGCTGGCCAAGGACGGCACGTTCAAGTGTTTTGGAGAGAAAAGAAAGAAGGGATACTGGTCTGTAGTTGTTGACATCGGAGGGATCGAGTGTAGGTTTTTTCAGAAGGGGTGCAACTCTCGCTCTCTTGAAGACGGAAGGGACGTAGCCAGCGGTCAGGGATGAGTTGATGAGCGAGGTGAGGTAAGGGAGAAGGTCTCCGGAAATGGTCTGGAGAAGAGAGGAGGGGATAGGGTCAAGCGGGCAGGTTGTTGGGCGGCCGGCCGTCACAAGACGCGAGATTTCATCTGGAGAGAGAGGGGAGAAAGAGGTCAGAGCACAGGGTAGGGCAGTGTGAGCAGAACCAGCGGTGTCGTTTGACTTAGCAAACGAGGATCGGATGTCGTCGACCTTCTTTTCAAAATGGTTGACGAAGTCATCTGCAGAGAGGGAGGGGGGATTCAGGAGGGAGGAGAAGGTGGCAAAGAGCTTCCTAGGGTTAGAGGCAGAAGCTTGGAATTTAGAGTGGTAGAAAGTGGCTTTAGCAGCAGAGACAGAAGAGGAAAATGTAGAGAGGAGGGAGCGAAAGGATGCCAGGTCCGCAGGGAGGCGAGTTTTCCTCCATTTCCGCTCGGCTGCCCGGAGCCCTGTTCTGTGAGCTCGCAACGAGTCGTCGAGCCACGGAGCGGGAGGGGAGGACCGAGCCGGCCTGGAGGATAGAGGGCATAGAGAGTCAAAGGATGCAGAAAGGGAGGAGAGGAGGGTTGAGGAGGCAGAATCAGGAGATAGGTTGGAGAAGGTTTGAGCAGAGGGAAGAGATGATAGGATGGAAGAGGAGAGAGTAGCGGGGGAGAGAGAGTGAAGGTTGGGACGGCGCGATACCATCCGAGTAGGGGCAGTGTGGGAAGTGTTGGATGAGAGCGAGAGGGAAAAGGATACAAGGTAGTGGTCGGAGACTTGGAGGGGAGTTGCAATGAGGTTAGTGGAAGAACAGCATCTAGTAAAGATGAGGTCGAGCGTATTGCCTGCCTTGTGAGTAGGGGGGAAGGTGAGAGGGTGAGGTCAAAAGAGGAGAGGAGTGGAAAGAAGGAGGCAGAGAGGAATGAGTCAAAGGTAGACGTGGGGAGGTTAAAGTCGCCCAGAACTGTGAGAGGTGAGCCGTCCTCAGGAAAGGAGCTTATCAAGGCATCAAGCTCATTGATGAACTCTCCGAGGGAACCTGGAGGGCGATAAATGATAAGGATGTTATAAGCTTGAAAGGGCTGGTAACTGTGACAGCATGGAATTCAAAGGAGGCGATAGACAGATGGGTAAGGGGAGAAAGAGAGAATGACCACTTGGGAGAGATGAGGATCCCGGTGCCACCACCCCGCTGACCAGAAGCTCTCGGGTGTGCGAGAACACGTGGGCGGACGAAGAGATAGCAGTAGGAGTGGCAGTGTTATCTGTGGTTATCCATGTTTCCGTCAGTGCCAAGAAGTCGAGGGACTGGAGGGAGGCATAGGCTGAGATGAACTCTGCCTTGTTGGCCGCAGATCGGCAGTTCCAGAGGCTACCGGAGACCTGGAACTCCACGTGGGTCGTGCGCGCTGGGACCACCAGATTAGGGTGGCCACGGCCACGCGGTGTGGAGCGTTTGTATGGTCTGTGCAGAGAGGAGAGAACAGGGATAGACAGACACATATTTGACAGGCTACAAAAGAGGCTACGCTAATGCAAAGGAGATTGGAATGACAAGTGGACTACACGTCTCGAATGTTCAGAAAGTTAAGCTTACGTAGCAAGAATCTTATTGACTAAAATGATTAAAATGATACAGTACTGCTGAAGTAGGCTAGCTGGCAGTGGCTGCGTTGTTGACTTTGTAGGCTAGCTGGCAGTGGCTGCGTTGTTGACACTACACTAATCAGGTCGTTCCGTTGAGTGTAATAGTTTCTACAGTGCTGCTATTCGGGGGTTAGCTGGCTAGCTAGCAGTGTTGTTTACGTTACGTTGCGTTAAAAGAACGACAATAGCTGGCTAGCTAACCTAGAAAGTCGCTCTAGACTACACAATTATCTTTGATACAAAGACGGCTATGTAGCTAGCTATGTAGCTAGCTACGATCAAACAAATCAAACCGTTGTACTGTAATGAAGGCCTAATTGGTGGAGTGATGCAGAGATGGTTGTCCTTCTGGAAGGTTCTCCCATCTCCACAGAGGAACTCTGGAGCTCTGTCAGAGTGATCATCGGGTTCTTGGTGACCTCCCTGACCAATACCTTTCTCTCCAGATTGCTCAGTTTGGCCAGGCGGCCAGCTCTAGGAATAGTCTTGGTGGTTCCAAACGTCTTCCATTTAAGAATGATGGAAGCCACTGGTTTCTTGGGGACCTTCAATGCTCCAGTCATTTTTTTGGTACCCTTCCCCAGATCTGTGCCCCGACACAATCCTGTTTCGGGGCTCTTTCCAAATCATGTCCAATCAATTGAATTTACCACAGGTGGACTCCAATCAAGTTGTAGAAACATCTCACGGATGATCAATGGAAACAGGATGCACCTGAGCTCAATTTTGTATCTCATAGCAAGGGGTCTGAATACTTATGCAAATAAGGTATTTCTGTATTTTGTTTTTAATAAATGTCCAAAAACCTGTTTTCACTTTGTCATTATGGGGTATTGTGTGTAGATTGCTGAGGAAATTGTTTTATTTCATCCGTTTTAGAATAAGGCTGTAACGTAACAATATGGGGGAAATTCAAGGGGTTAGGGAGCAAATTAATCAGTGGGCAGTACAAGCCAGGAGGAAGGGAGAGCCAACCAAGAGCTAGCGAGAGCCTATTGACGCGTTCTAGCAAGTATTTGCATATTTCCGTTAGGGAATGCCGACTCTGTCAAGTGCACGTGTGCAATAACTCAATTCGCCCTTGCACTCCTAAACAATTCAATTTTCCTCCTAAACATTATAATTTTCTTAACTTTGGCAAAGGGTAAAGTCTACAAAACTTAGTCCACTCTGTTTGTAACTGATCTAGTTCTGGAAACAGAAAACTGTGTTGATATCAAATGTTTCACCGATGAGAAAAATATCAGAATGTCGACCAAATTCCATCTCGCTCCATCTTCTCCCGCTGCCGGCCACTTGACTTCCTCTCACCACCATATTTAGTAGTGAGTGGAAATGCCAACCGGATGCTTCACATTTATACATCCGGTGAAATATCTGTCTCATTGTCCTATCTGTGGCGTTACCTTCCTGGAGTCTAATGATTAGTTATGGTTAGTAGCTATGTTTCCATCCAATTGGCGACAGATTTTCATGCAAATATTCAAAAATCCTCATAAAGAAAATATGCTCATTTTCCCACAAGTGGTGTTTCCACCGAACAGACTTGTTGCAAGATAAAAAAATCAGTGCGTGACGCCATAGTGCACACAAAAAATAAATACAATTATTTTTTAAGGAACTCAGTCCGGCTTTAAACTTACTTGGGGCTCCCGAGTGGTGCAGTGGTCTAAGTGCAAGAGGCATTACTACAGACCCTGGTTTGATTCCAGGCTGTATCACATCCGGCCGTGATTGGGAGTCCCATAGGGTGGTGCACAATTGGCCCAGCGTCGTCCGGGTTTGGCCTGGGTAGGCCCTCATTGTAAATACACATTTGTTCTTATCTGACTTGCCTAGTTAAATAAAGGTTTCATGTAAAAATAAAATCAAATATACTCTTGAAAGTTGTAATAGTAGAACGCACAAGGTGCAATTTTGAAATTGGGTAGTGCATCATCAGTTCTTCTTGTCATGTTAGTCGTTGCATATCTTAGAGAGATATTTATAACATGTAAGAAATGTCCAGATCAACTAGCCCATGTCAGCTAATGTAGTTTTTTTAGCCCATAGATATTGTTGCGTTTTAGTTTTCAAATATCAAAATGTGTAGAATACCAGGAAATAAGCTTTAAACCTGCAAAATTCTCTCCACCAACGAGAGGTGTGAATAGTTTGTGCCCATAGAAATAGATGTGTCGCGAGTGCACTCACGCAAGGGGGGTTCACCAATGCTGGAAGGGGGCTCAGAGTGAAAAGGTTTGGGAACCCCTGGATTAATAAACTGCATGCATCTGTGGCTCCAAGTTTACTTAGATATGATGGTTATTATATCAATATTTGCGCATAATTTCTTGCATAATTAATTTTATTGACACAAAAATTCCACCATGTCAAATGAACAAATGATCTGTCTGCATTTATAGAATTGTACCAAACCTCATGTTTATATCACAGCTGTCGTACTGTTGATCTCTTATTTGTGGTGTTATCCATTTTTACCGTAAGCAAGCTCTCAGAGGGCGAATCCTAACTTTCACTTAACTCAATTCACTTCATCAAGCATTGATGTCAATGGAAGACTAAGTGAAAATGTGTCTTAAGTTTGGATTCACCCTGTGAACAGAGCTCAAGTATACCTAGTCAGCAGCTTGTGCTGAGTAGGCCTAAGTTGTCATGTTTTGTCATTGATTATCATGTCTTGTCCCTGTGCTTCCCCTTCTATTCGTTTCCCTCTGCTGGTCTTATTAGGTTCTTTCCCTCTTTCTATCCCTCTCTCTCCCCCTCCCTCTCTCACTCTCTCGCTCTCTCTTCTCTCTATCGTTCCGTTCCTGCTCCCAGCTGTTCCTATTCCCCTAATCATCATTTAGTCTTCCCACACCTGTTCCCGATCCTTTTCCCTGATTAGAGTCCCTATTTCTCTCCTTGTTTTCCGTTCCTGCCCTGTCGGATCCTTATCTATTGTTCACCGTGCTGTGTCTATGTATTGCCCTGTCGTGTCGTGTTTCCCTCAGATGCTGCGTGGTGAGCAGGTGTCTGAGTCTGCTAGGTTCAAGTGCCTTCCCGAGGCAACCTGCAGTTCTTGATCAAGTCTCCAGTCTGTTCTCGTCATTACGAGTAGTATTATGCCTTTTGTTTGTATAGTAACTTTACTGGATTAAAAACTCTGTTTTCGCCAAGTCGCTTTTGGGTCCTCATTCACCTGCATAACAGAAGGATCCGACCAAGGAATGGACCCAGCGACTACAGATGCTCGTAACACTGCCGTCGAGATCCAAGGAGCCATGCTCGGCAGACACGAGCAGGAATTGTCTGCTGCTCGCCATGCCGTGGAGAAACTGGCCGCTCAGGTTTCCGACCTCTCTGGACAGTTCCAGAGTCTTCGTCTCGTGCCACCTGTTACTTCCTGGCCTGCCGAGCCTCCGGAACCTAGGGTTAATAACCCACCTTGCTACTCCGGGCAGCCCACGGAGTGCCGCTCCTTTCTCACCCAGTGTGATATTGTGTTCTCTCTCCAACCCAACACATACTCTAGCGAGAGAGCTCGGGTTGCTTACGTCATTTCACTCCTTACTGGCCGGGCTCGAGAGTGGGGCACAGCTATCTGGGAGGCAAGGGCTGATTGTTCTAACAATTACCAGAACTTTAAAGAGGAGATGATTCGGGTTTTTGACCGTTCAGTTTTTGGTAGGGAGGCTTCTAGGGCCCTGGCTTCCCTATGCCAAGGTGATCGATCCATAACGGATTACTCTATAGAGTTTCGCACTCTTGCTGCCTCTAGTGACTGGAACGAGCCGGCGCTGCTCGCTCGTTTTCTGGAGGGACTCCACGCAGTGGTCAAAGATGAGATTCTCTCTCGGGAGGTTCCTTCCAGTGTGGACTCTTTGATTGCTCTCGCCATCCGCATAGAACGACGGGTAGATCTTCGTCACCAAGCTCGTGGAAGAGAGCTCGCGTCAACGGTGTTTCCCTGCTCCGCATCGCAACCATCTCCCCCTCTGGCTCAGAGACTGAGCCCATGCAGCTGGGAGGTATTCGCATCTCGACCAAGGAAAGGGAACGGAGGATCACCAACCGCCTGTGCCTCTATTGCGGATTTGATGGACATTTTGTCAATTCATGTCCAGTAAAGGCCAGAGCTCATCAGTAAGCGGAGGGCTACTGGTGAGCGCTACTACTCAGGTCTCTTCATCTAGATCCTGTACTACTATGTCGGTCCATCTACGCTGGACCGGTTCGGGTGCTACATGCAGTGCCTTGATTGACTCTGGGGCTGAGGGTTGTTTCATGGACGAAGCATGGGCTCGGAAACATGACATTCCTTTCAGACAGTTAGACAAGCCTACGCCCATGTTTGCCTTAGATGGTAGTCATCTTCCCAGTATCAGATTTGAGACACTACCTTTAACTCTCACAGTATCTGGTAACCACAGTGAGACTATTTCTTTTTTGATTTTTCGTTCACCTTTTACACCTGTTGTTTTGGGTCATCCCTGGCTAGTATGTCATAATCCTTCTATTAATTGGTCTAGTAATTCTATCCTATCCTGGAACGTTTCTTGTCATGTGAAGTGTTTAATGTCTGCCATCCCTCCCATTTCTTCTGTCCCCACTTCTCAGGAGGAACCTGGCGATTTGACAGGAGTGCCGGAGGAATATCATGATCTGCGCACGGTCTTCAGTCGGTCCCGAGCCAACTCCCTTCCTCCTCACCGGTCGTATGATTGTAGTATTGATCTCCTTCCGGGGACCACTCCTCCTCGGGGTAGACTATACTCTCTGTCGGCTCCCGAACGTAAGGCTCTCGAGGATTATTTATCTGTGTCTCTTGACGCCGGTACCATAGTGCCTTCTTCCTCTCCGGCCGGGGCGGGGTTTTTTTTTGTTAAGAAGAAGGACGGTACTCTGCGCCCCTGCGTGGATTATCGAGGGCTGAATGACATAACGGTTAAGAATCGTTATCCGCTTCCCCTTATGTCATCAGCCTTCGAGATTCTGCAGGGAGCCAGGTGCTTTACTAAGTTGGACCTTCGTAACGCTTACCATCTCGTGCGCATCAGAGAGGGGGACGAGTGGAAAACGGCGTTTAACACTCCGTTAGGGCATTTTGAGTACCGGGTTCTGCCGTTTGGTCTCGCCAATGCGCCAGCTGTTTTTCAGGCATTAGTTAATGATGTTCTGAGAGACATGCTGAACATCTTTGTTTTTGTCTATCTTGACGATATCCTGATTTTTTCACCGTCACTCGAGATTCATGTTCAGCACGTTCGACGTGTTCTACAGCGCCTTTTAGAGAATTGTCTCTACGTAAAGGCTGAGAAGTGCTCTTTTCATGTCTCCTCCGTTACTTTTCTCGGTTCCGTTATTTCCGCTGAAGGCATTCAGATGGATTCCGCTAAGGTCCAAGCTGTCAGTGATTGGCCCGTTCCAAGGTCACGTGTCGAGTTGCAGCGCTTTTTAGGTTTCGCTAATTTCTATCGGCGTTTCATTCGTAATTTCGGTCAAGTTGCTGCCCCTCTCACAGCTCTTACTTCTGTCAAGACGTGTTTTAAGTGGTCCGGTTCCGCCCAGGGAGCTTTTGATCTTCTAAAAGAACGTTTTACGTCCGCTCCTATCCTCGTTACTCCTGACGTCACTAGACAATTCATTGTCGAGGTTGACGCTTCAGAGGTAGGCGTGGGAGCCATTCTATCCCAGCGCTTCCAGTCTGACGATAAGGTTCATCCTTGCGCTTATTTTTCTCATCGCCTGTCGCCATCTGAGCGCAACTATGATGTGGGTAACCGTGAACTGCTCGCCATCCGCTTAGCCCTAGGCGAATGGCGACAGTGGTTGGAGGGGGCGACCGTTCCTTTTGTCGTTTGGACAGACCATAAGAACCTTGAGTACATCCGTTCTGCCAAACGACTTAATGCCCGTCAAGCTCGTTGGGCGTTGTTTTTCGCTCGTTTCGAGTTTGTGATTTCTTACCGTCCGGGTAGCAAAAACACCAAGCCTGATGCCTTATCCCGTCTGTTTAGTTCTTCTGTGGCTTCTACTGATCCCGAGGGGATTCTTCCTTATGGGCGTGTTGTCGGGTTGACAGTCTGGGGAATTGAAAGACAGGTTAAGCAAGCACTCACGCACACTGCGTCGCCGCGCGCTTGTCCTAGTAACCTCCTTTTCGTTCCTGTTTCCACTCGTCTGGCTGTTCTTCAGTGGGCTCACTCTGCCAAGTTAGCTGGTCATCCCGGTGTTCGAGGCACTCTTGCTGTTATGCAGGTGAATGAGGACCCAAAAGCGACTTGGCGAAAACAGAGTTTTTAATCCAGTAAGATACTTAACAAAACAAAAGACATAATACTACTCGTAAAGACGAGAACAGACTGGAGACTTGATCAAGAACTGCTGGTTGCCTCGGGAAGGCACTTGAACCTAGCAGACTCAGACACCTGCTCACCACGCAGCATCTGAGGGATACACGACACGACAGGGCAAAACATAGACACAGCACGGTGAATATAGACAAGGATCCGACAGGGCAGGTACGGAAAACAAGGAGAGAAATAGGGACTCTAATCAGGGAAAAGGATCGGGAACAGGTGTGGGAAGACTAAATGATTGATTAGGGAAATAGGAACAGCTGGGAGCAGGAACGGAACGATAGAGAGAAGAGAGGGCGAGAGAGTGAGAGAGGGAGGGGGAGAGAGAGGGATAGAAAGAGGGAAAGAACCTAATAAGACCAGCAGAGGGAAACGAATAGAAGGGGAAGCACAGGGACAAGACATGATAATTAATGACAAAACATGACACTTGCGTCTATTCGCCAGCGCTTTTGGTGGCCGACTCAGGAGCGTGACACGCGCCGTTTCGTGGCTGCTTGTTCGGACTGCGCGCAGACTAAGTCGGGTAACTCTCCTCCTGCCGGTCGTCTCAGACCGCTCCCCATTCCTTCTCGACCATGGTCTCACATCGCCCTAGACTTCATTACCGGTCTGCCTTTGTCTGCGGGGAAGACTGTGATTCTTACGGTTGTCGATAGGTTCTCTAAGGCGGCACATTTCATTCCCCTCGCTAAACTTCCTTCCGCTAAGGAGACGGCACAAATCATCATCGAGAATGTGTTCAGAATTCATGGCCTCCCGTTAGACGCCGTTTCAGACAGAGGTCCGCAATTCACGTCACAGTTTTGGAGGGAGTTCTGTCGTTTGATTGGTGCGTCCGTCAGTCTCTCTTCCGGGTTTCATCCCCAGTCTAACGGTCAAGCAGAGAGGGCCAATCAGACGATTGGTCGCATACTACGCAGCCTTTCTTTCAGAAACCCTGCGTCTTGGGCAGAACAGCTCCCCTGGGCAGAATACGCTCACAACTCGCTTCCTTCGTCTGCTACCGGGTTATCTCCGTTTCAGAGTAGTCTGGGTTACCAGCCTCCTCTGTTCTCATCCCAGCTTGCCGAGTCCAGCGTTCCCTCCGCTCAAGCGTTTGTCCAACGTTGTGAGCGCACCTGGAGGAGGGTGAGGTCTGCACTTTGCCGTTACAGGGCACAGACTGCGAGAGCCGCCAATAAACGCAGGATTAAGAGTCCAAGGTATTGTTGCGGCCAGAGAGTGTGGCTTTCCACTCGCAACCTTCCTCTTACGACAGCTTCTCGTAAGTTGACTCCGCGGTTCATTGGTCCGTTCCGTGTCTCCCAGGTCGTCAATCCTGTCGCTGTGCGACTGCTTCTTCCGCGACATCTTCGTCGCGTCCATCCTGTCTTCCATGTCTCCTGTGTCAAGCCCTTTCTTCGCACCCCGTTCGTCTTCCCTCCCCCCTCCCGTCCTTGTCGAGAGCGCACCTATTTACAAGGTACGTAAGATCATGGACATGCGTTCTCGGGGACGGGGTCACCAATACTTAGTGGATTGGGAGGGTTACGGTCCTGAGGAGAGGAGTTGGGTTCCGTCTCGGGACGTGCTGGACCGTTCGCTTATTGATGATTTCCTCCGTTGCCGCCAGGGTTCCTCCTCGAGTGCGCCAGGAGGCGCTCGGTGAGTGGGGGGTACTGTCATGTTTTGTCATTGATTATCATGTCTTGTCCCTGTGCTTCCCCTTCTATTCGTTTCCCTCTGCTGGTCTTATTAGGTTCTTTCCCTCTTTCTATCCCTCTCTCTCCCCCTCCCTCTCTCACTCTCTCGCTCTCTCTTCTCTCTATCGTTCCGTTCCTGCTCCCAGCTGTTCCTATTCCCCTAATCATCATTTAGTCTTCCCACACCTGTTCCCGATCCTTTTCCCTGATTAGAGTCCCTATTTCTCTCCTTGTTTTCCGTTCCTGCCCTGTCGGATCCTTATCTATTGTTCACCGTGCTGTGTCTATGTATTGCCCTGTCGTGTCGTGTTTCCCTCAGATGCTGCGTGGTGAGCAGGTGTCTGAGTCTGCTAGGTTCAAGTGCCTTCCCGAGGCAACCTGCAGTTCTTGATCAAGTCTCCAGTCTGTTCTCGTCATTACGAGTAGTATTATGCCTTTTGTTTGTATAGTAACTTTACTGGATTAAAAACTCTGTTTTCGCCAAGTCGCTTTTGGGTCCTCATTCACCTGCATAACATAAGTAGTCTATGTAAAGGTGTAATGGTCTGAAAAATAACACATTTATCATGCTTAATGGGAACCTATTAAGGTCAAATTGACCTCGTGGGGGGGTAAATCTGATAACCTTCTGGCGTGTAAACCTCATTGTTAATTGGGTTAAATGAAGAGGCTTATACTTGGTTGAGAATCACCAATGGGCACTGAAGAGAGCACATGATGAACCTCCGCTCAAGCACAAGTCCTTTCCAGGACAAATAATAAAATAACATTGTGGAAATGGTTAATAAACCCATTTAGAACAAAACATATATCAAATTGGTATTGATAAGTTACAAAATATAAATATCAACCATAGTATTTTTAAATGAATTATGTCTTGAAAACATGGCTTCCAGTAAGTGTATCCTAAAATACTAAGCTGATTTCCTGCCTCTGCTTGTAAGAGAGGTACGTGTCATCAATGAGTCAACCACCAAACATGGTGAATGCCTCATCTATTTTCCAGAAGCAAAACACTTTTACGTTCATTACTCAACTGACTCAATGCCTAGTCATATCAAAACAATTGACATTTTGATTTGTTTGGTAAATCCTTTCCCGCATTTGCTGCATTCCCCCTGTCTTACCCAGCACTCAGAGACAATTGCTGTGAAGAACCAACAGACTATGATTGATTACAATACACATGTTTCAGCCTCAGTAGATCACAATTACTGTCAGGGCAGAACTGTAAACTGTCATTTGTGTTTGTGCGTTATTACTACTACAGCAGCACGTGTGTTTGTTTTTAGGGGCTAAATTATTTCTGCGGGTCATGTAAATAATCTAGAGGCTTGCATCCTTCCATAAACATGATGTAGGCTGACACAGGGTTGTAAATATGTGAAGATTTTAAGGGAATGTTTAAAAAAAGTTGACCTCTACATTTACTCCTTCAGCAACGTGCAACGATTATCAAGAAATTGTATTAAAAGGCATTTTACTGCTCCTGATTCAGGTATAAAATCTGAACTCAATGAAAGGGAAGTAAGTCAATGTTTCTCCAACTGCAGTGGAAGCTTTAGGTCATGTTATTTTACAACACATTGCAAGGCAGTGAATTACAATTGAATCTAAGCTTTGTTTCGTTTTAAAACATTAGGTCATTGTGTACACCTTCTGTGAAATAAACCTGGGTGGTAAGATCAGAGGAAATACTTGAGAATTACAGTATGTCCTGGCATCAGTGCTGCAACTTCTGACTTCACCTTTCCCCCATTTATTTTACAGTAAGACATCCCCCTTCTAATGGACTCCCAGATATGCGTTATTCATGCCGTTGGTTATGACGTTACAGTAAGGGTTTATGAAATTGTGTTGAATAGAGACATCGGTTGCCATTAGTCGTGGCTTATTGTTGGGACTAAGTGTGTTGTGTTTAGCACTGAGTTAAATGGATACTTCGGGATCTTGGCAATGAGGCTCTTCATCTACTTCCCCAGAGTTTGTTGAAGCATGCTAGTAGACACTCAGACACAATGACTTCTAGTCATTGTGCTAACGCTAGTTAGCAATGGGTCGAGAAACTACCCCTAACTTCCTTCATGCTGGACTTCCTTCATACTTCCTTCGTTACAACAGAGACATAAAAATGTTATCCACAAGTTCATCTGACTCTGGGGTAGATAGAGTTCCTCAATGCCAAAATCACAAAGTATCCCTTTTTTGGGGGAGTTATTACAACGCGGCAGACACTAATTTCTATCCTCCCGGGTAGTAAAGCTGCTAATGTGGAAAATGCTGGACCCTGATTTTCCATGCTCTGCTGGTGTAGACGCCATGGAACAACGGGAATGGGGAGCAAGGCTGTGATTCGAAAAGGCCGTCTTTCAACCCCTCAGAGCAAATGGCAGCTTCAGAGAGCAAAAGGACAGTCCTACGTGGAAGCAGGGGCCCAGTGGAGGCCAAGCAGTGGACCCAATCCAAATTGCACAGTTGACCAGGTCACAGGAGAGGCCGTGTAGAGGACTCCCATGGGGCTGTGCCACAGGGTATGTAACAGTACTGTGCAGAGGGTGAAGGGAGGGGGGAGAGGGGTCCCGTAGGGGAAAGGGGTTCACAGGCCCATCCACCACATCCAATGGGCTCTGGTAAAAGCACATCAAAACATGACTGTCACTAAGTATTTGGAGTTCACCCCCCCCCCCTCTTTATTTACTAGTTAAATAGTTTCTCTATAGATTTATGCTGTGACTGATTTTATGTGAGTATGAGAGAGTCTCAGGCTAAGTCAGACTAATGAATGGAAGGCCTCTCAAATTTGGAAAATGTATACTTGCTGGAAAGTTATGGCAGCAGGGTCTTTCTTGGCTTAATTGGCCGCCAGCATGATCCGCCCTTTGAATTGGGTCCAGTGGCATTTATGATGAAGGGCCATGACATCATGTAGAGCATTGTTCATAAGGGACGCTTCTAAATCAAATGTCTAGAGACGTGACGACTGCCTGCCTCCCCACCATATGCAACAGGGACAAGCTGAGGTGGTGACTTAAGAAACCATTCACAGTGTGAGAGGAGTTTGGATCAATGTTTCCATTCTAGCCAGACAGGAAATAAACAGATGTTTTAAGGGCCCACCTTGTTTGCCACGGACAAAATAACTCTGATGTGCTAAATCTAAGACATAGTTCATAATAAAATAGTCAGGACTAAATGGTATACTTCTACGAACAGAATTGACTTTTCGTAGCAGATTAGGAGAACTTTTCAGCAGGTTAGGATAATTAACGTAGCAGGTTAGGAGAATTAGGTTATGTTTAGGAAAATTGGGGTCAGTTAAAATGCTCAAATTCTCACCGAAACAACTCAAAATGACGATTTTGACTATTTGTGTGTCACTTCCAATCAAAGCTGTATACCATCTAGCCACAACCAGGCTTATAAAACTATGAAACTCATGGTGATCTATGTCCGAGGTTGTAAACTCAGTTCTACTGCCCTTGATCCAAGTCCCCTGGTCCAAAACACACTTCACCTCAGCATCTGAACCAAAACCAGACGAATGAGGGTATGGAGCAAGGCAATTAAATCTCAAGCACCTTATCATTGTGATTTATGCTAATGAGAGGCAGCTGCCCTGATCACATTCCAAATTGCAGAAGTCGTTATGTTTGGTAAACGAGCGTCTCGGAGAGTTGGGCCGACGGAGCTGGATGGGACCGGCGGGAGACCCTGTTTACGTTCAGCCCTCTGCATTCCAGCTCACAGATGAGTTCAATCTCTGCAGGGCAGGCAGCAGGCGGGCCCGACCTTCCCTTGGGCTCCCCAGGCAGACCTCTCAGGAGGGAGAGTGAGAGATGAGTCTATCAGGGAAGCCTGGCTTGTTGAAACACTGGCACCATGGGTGTCTCTGTGTCAGGGTCTGACTTCAGAGGAAGGGCCCCTGTCCACTATAGACACAGTTTATTACATGGGCCGAAGACACACAAACAGCGTCGCTTAGCCCCTGCCGGGTGACCCCAAACATCAGGAACAAGACAAGGAAGCCTCTGAGCTCTACGCTTAAAACACATAGCCTCCCTCAAGTCAGGCAGAAACCTTACTGATCAGCCTGGACCCTGGACGGTCAGCAGGGTCACTGATGCATACGCACGTATACCTAACAAACACGACTCATAAAACATGGAAAATGTATGTTTGGGAGGAATTTAGTAATTTTGTTTATCTGGAGAAAGGCTTGTGACTTCAGGCCATATGTCATTTTCTGCAGTTGACCCCTGGATCCCTATTACACTACTAGGAGTCATCCACATCACACACTTTGCTGTGGGAGTAGCATGTGCATTATGTGCTGGCGGTGCCTTTGCCAAGAAGATGTTAAGAGCAAGCACTTGTCCAGTAAAGTAAGTAAAGCTTTGGGAGAGTCAAAAGGGTGATTTGTCTTAAGAGGTTGTAGATTTGAGGGAGCTCCACTCTAAAGTTCTTAATCTGATCCTAATAACTATTTCCTAATTTTAAAATGGTTCATGAATTACATCATCCCTGTGTGGCTTGTGCATGAAGTCTTTGTAAATCTTAAACTACTCACACCCGCTAATGAATGAAACGATCATTCAGCTGTAAATAATGCAGTGTGGATGTCATGCCAGTAATGGATGACATATTTGAAACACATTGCCAAGGGTTCTGAGGTCTGTATAACTTTGAAGTGTTACTGGACTCCCACTCTCATTTGAACAAAGTTGAGATATTTTTCCACTACTTCTCCAGCAATCCAGGAAGTGAACAATGAATCTGTGGTGAGTCTTTAGGAGGCTTTTAGACACACGCACACGTGCACTTTTGTTACACACACAGCGGTTAGAGCATTGAGCCAGTATGCAAAATGTCGCTAGTTTTGAATGCCAAAGCCGACAAGGTGAAAAATCTGTCAATGTGCCCTTGAGCAAGGCACTTAAGCCTAATTGCTCCAGGGTCGCCGTTGATAATGGCTGACCCTGGCCGTGACCCCACTCTCTGAGGGTGTATCAGGGGGAGTTGAGATATGAAATAAACAAACATTTCCAATTCACACCTGCGTATAATACACACTTGTACATGTGTGAACTAGGACAAATATAAGCACCTACCAAATGAATATTATTACGTCTATTTTCTGTGTAGTGCTCTCTCAAGCCAGTACTCCTAATTCCACATTTAAAAAAAATGAAAAGGCAAAGTATGAGTATCATGAAAGAAGTGGACGTGGCTGTCTTAAGACCCATGTGACCTAGTTCCATTACCCTAAGCTGACAGCACCTCATTCATTCAGTACACGCTGGGAGGACTCCTTAGTCTAAGCACATTACTGTTATTCTGCTCTATCTTCCACTGTTTCCTCTTGGAGATGCCTGTTTTATGTTAAAAATAAATCAAAGATCTGTAGTGAAACACGATGGAGGTTTAAATGATATCCGCTCCAAGGAGAAGCTGCCATGTTCAATGAAAGAAACTACATTAATAGAACGCATATGCAATTTAGGCTGTGACAAAATGTTATTCTGCCAAAACAAGTCCCATTTCTCTTTAGCTTATAAGATTTGTATTCCCTCCTTTTTTTCCCAGGTCTTGACTGCTGCCCAGCCTGAACAATATGTGTATTATGTTCACAATTGGAAAGAGAAAAGGGAGCTGAGGACATTGGTACAAATGGCAAAAAGTAGCTAAGAGATTGACATTCTTCATGGTCGCCTCCATCAAGGGCACTCACAGAGGACGATTCAAATGGAACACTTAAAATTCCGGAGCCATGGCTTAGAATGTACTGTTGATACTTGGTTAGAATGAGGGCCCTACATTCTGAGCGTAATGATACTGTTTGGGTTTCTAATGGGTACACTTGAACTCTGACCCCAAGGCAGCACTCTAATGGTGACGGGCCATTCAATCATTGTGCCTTCGACCAAACTAACGCAAATGTGTGTCTCCTGGGACAGTTCCACTGACAGGCAAATCCTCTGTTTTTTGTTCCCCGGATAGAATTGATTAGGAGGTGTCAAACCCATAGAATATGACAACTCAATGGCCCCACAATGCTGTCTCATGGTGACACACAGCCTCAATGGCCTCTCAATTCACAGCACAGAGTGATCATTCAATGAAGGGATTAGTGAGGCCCAAAGCAAAGGCACAGAGACAGACATGCACTCTCTCTCTTTAGCTCGCTCGCACACACACACATGCACACAAAGTAAACATGCACAGGTTATGTAATATATGTATATCAATTATATGTATATCAATTTGTATTAATATTTCTATAAAAAGTTAACAGGAGGGCCTCCCGGATGGCGCAGTGGTTAAGGGCGCTGTACTTGTACTGCAGCGCCAGCTGTGCCACCAGAAACTCTGGGTTTGTGCCCAGGCTCTGTCGTAACCGGCCGTGACTGGGAGGTCTGTGGGGCAACGCACAATTGGCCTAGCGTCGTCCGGGTTAGGGAGGGTTTGGACGGTAGGGTTATCCTTGTCTCATCGTGCACCAGCGACTCCTGTGGCGGGCTGGGCGCAGTGCGTGCCAACCAAGGTTGCCAGGTGCACAGTGTTTCCTCCGACACATTGGTGCGGCTGGCTTCCGGGTTGGATGGCGCTGTGTTAAGAAGCAGTGTGGCTTGGTTGGGTTGTGTATCGGAGGACGCATGACTTTCGACCTTCGTCTCTCCCGAGCCTGTACGGGAGTTGTAGCGATGAGACAAGATAGTAGCTACTAAACAATTGGATACCATGAAATTGGGGAGAAAAAAGGGGGTAACATTTTTTTTTTAAAGTTAACAGGTATACGTGGTATACGGTCTGATATACCACGGCTGTCAGCCAATCAGCATTCATGGCTCTAACCACCCATACAAAACACTAAATAGTGCACTGTTTGTAATTGTAATTTATGTTCTTAGTAACTGTACTGTTTGTTCACAGAACAGCTATAATTTGTTTTCTATTTGAAAATTGATAGGAGTGGCTTGGTTGTCACGCTGGAGTTTTCTGAGGTCTCTTTGTGTAAAAACCTTGGTCGCAGCCAGAGAGATCCTCCTGGTATTCATTCCTGAGTCACTCCAGATGCTGTAAATTGTGTCAAATTGGGCCAGACTAAGGCAAGCTTTCATAACGTTGATAGCTACTCCAAAGATCTCCTAAACACACGCAACATGTGGGCTGTAAATAGCGTGGAGAAATTGAGAGAATCCCTTCTAGAACAACACATTCCTACAGAGCAGCAGAAAGTAGCAGAGAAACACCTTACTAACTGCCCCTCTGAACTCGTATCAACTCTCCAATACACAACACTCTACCACCAATCTCAGGCTATGTTACAGACCTAGCAGAACACGTATCACCAGTGCTTTATCAGATGATGGTGATCAATTAACCAGGAGTGTTTCAGGCATAGACAATATAACATGTTCTATATCTTTGATTTCAGAAGCAACCTTCGGGGGGCCTCCCAGACAATAGAGGCCAGAGGCAGGTCAACCCCCCTGATGCCCAGGGCAACACACCAGGGGATCGGAATGAGCACCATCGAGTCGACCCCAGAGTCATAAGACAACTGCAGCTTCCCTTCTAATTAGATTTCCCATTGGCAAGAGGATGACGAGGAGCGCTAATCAACTCCAGTACATCTCCACTACACAACCTTGGTCAGCCCTGCTCTCTACTCCTCACACACCGGACATGTATGGGTTGGAAATCATCATACAGGCTGGATTCTGGAGGGGAGCGGCTAAGCAGAGCAAGGGCGAGTGTGGTGGGTCCGATGCTCTTCTCTCTCAGCTGTTATTCATCGGAAGCAGGGGCGGAACGGGACCAGAAATCGTCCCTGGCATTTCTAACACACCGGCACATTTTCTTCTCTTGAGGGCCCATTATTAGACAGATAATGATCATTTTGCGCAGAAAAAACAACAAGTTAGACCCACTGGGCTAAACATGAACAAGCCCATCTGGCATTTGCACAAAATGATCATTATCTGTCTAATAATGGGGGCCTCGGGAAACATTTTGCCTGTGTGGGGGCCTCGAGGAAAGAAATGGGCCGATGTGGGGGCCTCAAGGGAAAAAATCGTCCAGTGTTTTAGAAATGCCAGGAACGATTTCTGGTCCCAGTCTGCCCATGAGAGGAAGGACAGCTGGCTTGCTACTCCCAACACACTTAAACTCCACAGTGAAGTTATGATGATTTCCCTGCATGTGATAACCTCTGTTCATTAATTCCCATGAAACTTGGCCAAAGAAAGAGAAGCTTACTTCCCTTATGGGTGGGATAGAAAATGAATGGACAAACCATGCATGCTGACCACACTAGCCAACTCCTGTTGACATTTTTGGAAGGTGTGTGTAACGGTAATGGTGTTGGCGTGGTGGAGACAGGAGATTGGAGACATACTGTAGGCCTATTTAAGTGTTAGTGAGGTGCAGGTTGCTAACCCGCAGGCCCCGCGGTTACTGCGGTAGGGTGGCAGGCAGGTTGAATGAAGACAAAACAAAGCATAAAAAAGTTCATAAAAGTATACTTCTTGTGCGATTCATACTGTCTATAAAGGTGCTATATTTATCAGAGTTATAATAGCTGATTAGTATTTCAAATAAATAAAATACGCATCCAAGCCGAGCTGAAATCTTATCAGAAACATGTTGGGTAGTTTTCAAATATTTTAATTTCCTTATAACCGGTCCAACTGATGTCATTCGGAAAGTTAGCACGAAAAATCTTTCCAGTTGCATTTTCTACCCGGTTCCTAGATGTTTTTGCTTTGGAACGGCGGTTAAGAGCATTGGGCCAGTAACTGGGTTCGAATCCCAGAGTCGACTAGGTGAATAATCTGTTGATGTGCCCTTGAGCAAGGAATTGAACCCTAACCCTAAGTTGCTTTGGATAAGAGAGTCTGCTAAGTTACTTAAATGTTACATTTAAATATGGCGGAACAGAAGCAGAGATGAAAGAGAAGCTTTACCGATGCCAACTAGATTGAAGCATTGATTCTATCAATTTATTACTTTATTTTGGTGAGCAAGTGTTTGTTTAGTATTCTAGGGCAACAAGGAGTGACAGAATAGAAGCTGCATGTAGGCTTATTTATTGACAAGTTGACTAACAAATAGCAAAATTGTTGAAATTATAAGCAGAAACATAGGCCTACAGTGGGGCAAAAAAGTATTTCGTCAGCCACCAATTGTGCAAGTTCTGCCACTTAAAAAGATGAGAGAGGCCTGTAATTTTCATCATAGGTACACTTCAACTATGACAGACAAAATGAGAAGAAAAAATCCAGAAAATCACATTGTAGGATTTCTAATTAATTTTTTTGCAAATTATGGTGGAAAATAAGTATTTGGTCAATAACTAAAGTTTATCTCAATACTTTGTTATATACCCTTTGTTGGCAATGACAGAGGTCAAACGTTTTCTGTAAGTCTTCACAATGTTTTCACACACTGTTGCTGGTATTTTGGCCCATTCCTCCATGCAGATCTCCTCTAGAGCAGTGATGTTTTGGGGCTGTTGCTGGGCAACACGGACTTTCAACTACCTCCAAAGATTTTCTATGGGGTTGAGATCTGGAGACTGGCTAGGCCACTCCAGGACCTTGAAATGCTTCTTACGAAGCCACTCCTTCGTTGTCCGGGCGGTGTGTTTGGGATCATTGTCATGCTGAAAGACCCAGCCACGTTTCATCTTCAATGCCCTTGCTGATGGTAGGCTTTGTTACTTTGGTCCCAGCTCTCTGCATTCACTAGGTCCCCCCGTGTGGTTCAGGGATTTTTGCTCACCGTTCTTGTGATAATTTTGACCCCACGGGGTGAGATCTTGCGTGGAGCCCCGGATCGAGGGAGATTATCAGTGGTCTTGTATGTCTTCCATTTCCTAATAATTGCTCCCACAGTTGATTTCTTCAAACCAAGCTGCTTACCAATTGCAGATTCAGTCTTCCCAGCCTGGTGCAGGTCTACAATTTTGTTTCTGGTGTCCTTTAACAGCTCTTTGGTCTTGGCCATAGTGGAATTTGGAGTGTGACTGTTTGAGGTTGTGGACAGGTGTCTTTTATACTGATAACAAGTGGAGGACTGAGGAGCCTCTTAAAGAAGAAGTTACAGGTCTGTGAGAGCCAGAAATCTTGCTTGTTTGTAGGTGACCAAATACTTATTTTCCACCATATTTTGCAAATAAATTCATTAAAAATCCTACAATGTGATTTTCTGGATTTTTTTTCTCTCATTTTGTCTGCAATAGTTGAAGTGTACCTATGATGAAAATTACAGGCCTCTCTCATCTTTTTAAGTGGGAAAACTTGCACAATTGGTGGCTGACTAAATACTTTTTTTGCCCCACTGTATCTAAAAAGGCCTAAAAAAATTACTCCGCCATCTCCGACTGTACAGCACCTTTTCTATATTTGCAGGTTAAGACATCGGATGCGGGCCTCAGATTTTCACTATGACGCAGGACGGGATGACTGCAGTTTTACGGACTCCTGACCAACTGTTTTTTCACATGGTTTGTAACTTGTTATGTACATAAAGTTGCTGCTACTGTCTCTTATGACTGAAAAGAGCTTCTGGACATCAGAACAGCGATTACACACCTCGAACTGGACAAATACTTTTTTCATTAATGATTCCGTCGCGAAGGATATACTCCTTTCCGGAGAACAGGTCCAAATCCCCGTCATTCATTGAAGAAAAGGCGGAGATACCGAGGGAGAAGGTTGGGATGCCTTGTTAGGATTTGTAGGCGAGTGAGTAAATCGCCATTACCATCGGTTCTATTGGCCAACCTGCCATCACTGGAAAACAAACACTGGAAAACAAACTTGATGATCTACGGTCGAGACTATCCTACCAACAGGACATTAAAAACTGTAATATCTTATCTTTCGCTGAGTCGTGGCTGAACGGCGTCACGGTGTCACACACTGATCTGTTTCACCTGTCTTTGTGATTGTCTCCACCCCCCTCCAAGTGTCGCCCATCTTCCTCATTAACCCCTGTGTATTTATACCTGTGTTCTCTGTTGGTCTGTTGCCAGTTCGTCTTGTTTGTCAAGTCAACCAGCGTTTTTGTATCTCAGCTCCTGCTTTTCCCTGTCTCTCTTTTTCTCGCCCTCCTGGTTTTGAGCCTTGCCTGTCCTGACTCAGAGCCCACCTGCCTGACCACCCTGCCTACCCTGACCCTGCCTGCCGTCCGGTACCGTTGCCCCACCTCTGGTTTACTGACCTCTGCCTACCCTGACCCTGAGTCTGTCTGCCTTCCGGTACCGTTGCCCCACCTCTGGTTTACTGACCTCTGCCTACCCTGACCCTGAGTCTGCCTGCCGTCCGGTACCTTTGCCCTTCCTCTGGTTTACTGACCTCTGCCTACCCTGACCCTGAGTCTGCCTGCCGTCCGGTAACGTTGCCCCACCTCTGGTTTACTTACCTCTGCCTACCCTGACCCTGAGTCTGCCTGCCGTCCGGTAACGTTGCCCCACCTCTGGTTTACTTACCTCTGCCTACCCTGACCCTGAGCCTGCCTGCCGTCCGGTACCGTTGCCCCACCTCTGGTTTACTGACCCCTGCCTGGCTTGACCTGTCTTTTGCCCCTGTTGGATTATTAAACCATTGTTAATTTGACGTTGTCTGCATCTGGGTCTTACCTTCATACCTGATACACGGATAATATAGAGCTGGCTGTTTTTTCTGTGTATCGCCAGGACAGGGTAGCTACAGTTGAAGTCAGAAGTTTACATACACCTTAGCCAAATACATTTCAACTCAGTTTTTCACAATTCCTGACATTTAATCCTAGTAAAAATTCCCTGTTTTAGGTCAGTTAGGATCCCCACTTTATTTTAAGAATGTGAAATGTCAGAATAATAGTAAAGACAATAATTTATTTAAGCTTTTATTTATTTCATCACATTCCCAGTGGGTCAGAAGTTTAGATACTGTCACGACCTCCGCCGAAGTTAGTCCCTCTCCTTGTTCGGGCGGCGTTCAGCAGTCGACGTCACCGACCTTCTAGCCATCGCCGATCCACTTTTCATTTTCCATCACACCTGGTTCCAATTCCATCAATTCCATGCTGTTTATTTAACCCTCTGTTCCCCCCCCCATGTCCTTGTCTGTAATTGTTTGTTGTAGTGCTTGTGCACGGTATGCTGGTATTTACCGGGTTTTGTTTGACCCATTTATTTTATTTTTCTGTTGACGGTGGTTTATGGTTATTAAACACAACCGTTGTAAATCAGTTTCCGCTCTCCTGCGGCTGACTTCTCTGCCTCCAGTAGCATCGCATTACACATACACTCAATTAGTATTTGGTAGCGTTGCCTTTAAATTGTTGAACTTGGGTCAAACTTTTTGGGTAGCCTTCCACAAGCTTCCCACAACAAGAGGGTGAATTTTGGCCCATTCCTCCAGACAGAGCTGGTGTAACTGAGTCAGGTTTGTAGGCCTCCTTGCTCGCACACGCTTTTTCAGTTCTGCCCACAAATCTTCTATAGGATTGAGGTCAGGGCTTGGGGTCATTGTCCATTTAGAAGACCGATTTCCAACCAAGCTTTAACTTCCTGACTGATGTCTTGAGATGTTGCTTCACTATATCCACATAATTTTCCTATCGCATGATGCCATCTATTTTATGAAGTGCACCAGTCCCAGTTCTTTATGATTTTCTCATGATGTCAAGCAAAGAGGCACTGAGTTTGAAGGTAGGCCTTGAAATACATCCACATGTAGACGTCCAATTGATTCAAATTATGCCAATTAGCCTATCAGAAGTTTCTAAAGCCAGCCATAATTTTCTGGAATTTTCCAAGCTGTTTAAAGACACAGCCAACTTAGTGTATATGAACTTCTGACCCACTGGAATTGTGATACAGTAAATTATAAGTGAAATAATCTGTCTGTAAACAATTGTTGGAAGAATTACTTGTGTCATGCACAAAGTAGATGTCCTAACCGAAGTGCAAAAACTATAGTTTGTTAACAAGAAATTTGTGGAGTGGTTGAAAAACGAGTTTTAATGACTCCATCCTAAGTGTATGTAAACTTCCGACTTCAAATGTATATACCAGGTGGTGTCAGAGGAAGGCCCAAAAATTTGTCAAAGACTCCAGTCACCCAAGTCATACACTGTTCTCTGCTACCGCATGGCAAGTGGTACCGGAGCGCCAAGTCTAGGTCCAAAAGGCCCCTTAACAGCTTCTACCCCCAAGCTATAAGAATGCTGAACAATTAATAAAATGGCCACCCTCGACTAACCTGTACCCCCGCACATTCACTCGGTACCGGTGCCCCCTGTATATAGCCTCATTATTGATCTACTGTGTTACTTTTTACTTTGACTTTATTTTATTTAGTAAATATTTTCCCAAATCTATTTCTTGAACTGCACTGTTGGTTAAGGGCCTGTAAGTAAGTATTTCACGGTAAGGTGAACCTGTTGTATTTGCATTTGACAAATACTATTTTATTTTATTTGGGTGGTTGCAGATGGGTTATTTAACAATTGTGGACAGGTGATGAACCGTTACAGATTCTGCGATAGAACTTTTAAGGTAATTTCCGATTGAGCCGACATACAGCATTTACAGTTGGCAGCTTTGTCGCTAATGCAATAGCATTGCCTTTAAATTTAAATCATGCTGTAAAGCTAAACTTCTGCAATGCAGATTGAATAAAGCTCTTTATGCTTGTTCACACTGCAGGCCTTAATGCTCAAATCCGTTTTGGAGTACTGACTGTCATAACAGTTAGTTAAGTTAAGTTACAAGTGACCAAATCGGATTTGTGTGTTCAGACAGTCAATTGCTGACAATTACTGACAATCAGACGCTAGTTGTCATAGTAATGATGGGTGAGGGCACAGTGGTGTAGGCTGATTCGTGGTGGTGCTCCTGCTTCCCATCAAAGGCTAAGGTGACAACAATGCCTGCCATGGATGTTTCCCAGTTGCTTTGAATGTTCAAAATAATAGTGTAAGAACCTTTTTAAATCCTCAGAGGATAAGATGATCCAACATTCACAATGAGTTCATTTTTATCTAGCAACCGCAGTCAACTAGCTAGCAAGGTAGCTGTTGAGCTTTCTAGCACATTCACTAATTCGCCAATCAGCAAGCTAGTTAGCTACCATGTCATGTTCATGTCAAACTGTCAACAGAGTAGCTAGCAAGCAACAAAATATGCAAATAACAGTCTAAAAACCACTTGGGGGTAAATAAACAAGACTTTACCATTCCGACACAAGTCGCATGGCCAGGAATCAGATTTCTATCTGACTTCAAATCAAGCTGGTTTGAAGTGTGGCTTGAAATATCAGATTCCATGTGCTTTTTGGCTTTTCAGACTGCAGAACTAATTTTAAATTGTATATGCAAAAACATTGGTTTTGAGTAACTTCAAACTGCCAATGTGAACCAGGCTGAAGTGTATCATTGTGGGTTGAATGGGATAAGGCAGCCAACTCTCTTTGGGTTGTTTAAGATCTTATGGGAGAAAAGAAATGTGTTGTTTCCAGGCAGTCCAGGGAAACTGATGATGCAGCATGGAAGAGAGGGGAAGATGAATGGGATTTGTTATATAACTTCTATAGTTTTCCAAGAACTCAAATGTAGCTTTAACCGTGTGTGCACTTCCCATATCTCCCATGTTGTGTGACATAAATATCATATTGTTATGTCAATGTTCAATTACGAGCCTACTAATTACTCAATCACGTTTGTCAATGTGCTATATTATATGACAAGTTGACCTTACCTAGCATACTCAATCTAACATTTACTTGATTTGCATTTTAATACTATCCTGCAGTATCCACATTGTGCGCTACATGTGCGTTTATGCAACCGCAGCAAAGAGGAGCGCAGGGTTAGTTTGTGTGTGATCTCGTACTGTAGTTTGTCGGCTTGGACTGGGGGGGCTGAGCGTAGGCATCAATAAGACCACTAAGGGGGAGTTTTCTACTTGTAAAACGCATGAAAAGCCTCCCCAAATTCCCGGTGACTTCAGATTCAAGGAGGTGGTCATATCCATCGGAGCACCATTCATACTCTAAAACTTTCACTTCTAGTAGGACTGCGGCTTCAGACAAAATCCCATTGCTGCCTGCGCGCGCTCTTAACATGAACTCAAATGGATTAAAACGTATTTGACATAAACCTGTTTCTGTAAGTAATCTATAGGTAAGCTTTACATTTTCAATTTTAGGAGAATTTGCGAAAGCTGTGAATTGGTTTAAGATTTTGAATACATCCTGCGTAATGCTTACCTGGACATTATGAAGAGACATCAAAGCATTTTGCATGCTTCGGAAAAGATACAGTATTGCTGAAACTTTCTGTTCGCCTCCATTCAACCACTCGATATTGCTTGTGTCTATCGACACAACTGAATCTTGAGTGACCAGCCTACACGTAGCAGCAATTCCATTTTTGACACAAATATGGACCGTTTATGGATTGCAGTTTTAGTGGTTCTAACCATTGCACTAGTACGAATGTGTGACTGCCAGAAGGACTCAACAGGTGGTAGACAGGAGATGTGGGAGCAGCTCCGGGAGCTAGCAAGGAGCCAAGGTCACTCCGCAGTGGGAGCTAAGGACGCTGTCCCCGACACACCATCCAGAGAAAGCTTGCTCAACTTCTCTCATAATGTCTCGCACTCCGGTCGCCGGGCTCCGGTGAGCTCATCATCTCAACGAGATAACAGGTACGCGACGGCAATTAAACCACTTCCAGCTCCCAGTACGGAAGCTTCCCTCCGGGCGGATGATGCCACGGTCCCACGAGATGCTGCGCGTAGGGCCGCGACACAGCTCGGCACCCATCACTCATCACAGCAAAGACCCCGAATCAGTTCCAGACAGAGCAACAAACCCAGCTCAACGCATACCAGGCGCCTTGCAGGGTAAGACACAGCGCTTGTTTTTTTGTTGTTGAAAAAATATGTACTGCCCGCAGGAGTACTTTTGAGTTTGTCTACAAATTAAACATGTTTTTAAAAAAAAACATAAATCCTGCTGTTTCTCCTCCCGGGGTTGTGAGGTTACATTATTTATGATCATCTTTGATGTTTGTGATTTGTGTTGTTGCTATTGTGTCGTGTCATGAATGAACACTAGCCTACTACACTGAAACGTTTGCTAAGTTGATACACTTGCTATTTGTCTGCTACACAATAATGATTGTATTATAGGGTGAATGACTTTCAACAGTAGCCTATGCAGTTGTGTGCCCTCTATCTGCTACAGATGTTTTGTTGCTCTTATTATCCCCTATATCTCACACAGGATGGTAAACATTGGCTATATTGCTATAATGTCTAATGAATGAATGAAATAATTCCATCCCATGGCTCCAGTGTGTCTGAAGTGAAAGTCGGACCTCTCCTCTGTTCAGTCTGACACTGAATTCCTCAGTGACATTTCTCTGAATGGAATGATAATTTGTCATGTGGGGTCATGGCAGGACTTGAACTATATTGGTAGAGGTTAAACCCTTTATTCATATCAGAACAGTGAACACAACATGTTTCTCTGGACTAGGAAGTTGTTCATTAACGACAAGTGTTAAACCACATTTTTGTCACCAGTTTATGCAGAGCAGTTTATTGAAAGAGCACTACCAGAGCTATCATTTCATCTTTAAGAAAACATTGAAACAGTACAGTTACCATGTCCTCAGACTACACCTAGGTATGTGTGTGTTGTGTGAATACACATGCTGCCCGTGGCCATGTAGTGGTTCTACAAAAGCCCTTTGCTCACATTTGCAAATTCACTTAGTGATTAGAAACACCTGTTTTCCTGGAGGCTTTTTCTCAGTGCTGCAAATACCTGGAGTTCTTTCTCTTTCTTTTGACTCAAAACAGAACCATCAGTTGTTTCCAGTAAAAGCTGATTATTTTTAGTAAATGAACCCTCATGCAGCCAACCCTGTTTGTTCCATAGGACAACGCATGGTACACATGCATGGCACACGACCCTATGGGAATCAGGTTATTTATATGGTCAGTTTCTGAGGGACACTTTATGAACAGTATGAGGATCCCTTCTAATTGGAGAAACACATGTTGGGGGATGAAAGGTGTACTCGCAAAACTTACTCTGCTGAATAAGGTGAGGAATGCCTAGCAGACTCTGTGTAATGTCTGACAGTTATGGTTAGGAGGAGGTGAGTAGGGAAAGATCTGGGATGATAGTCTGAGTGCCCGGATTTCAACCACCGTTCTCCTTTTAATATCTTGCACTGGTAGGCTTTGCCACTTGGTTCCAGAAAAGTAAACCTAATATAATGGTTCCCATAGCCTTTCACAGGGAGATTTAGAGATACTAGTGTATCAGTGTGTTCAGCACCAATGTCTTTATTACTGTTGCTGAGTTGCTGTAGAAAGCAGTTCATGTGGCGCCCCCACATCCACACAACACAATGGGCTAGATTCCATCAAACTTGTACAGTAACCAGAAACATCTTACTTCTTGTGCATTAAGAATGCACATTTGGATTCATGGACTCAACAAGCATATGTTACAAAACAATGTGAATAAAAATATAATCCAACCCATGTGGATTTTAACATGCTTTCTCACTGCACAGAACAAGTATTATTTAAAACAAGGAACCTAGTTACTGGTTTGAATGAATAGGGCATGTGTGTCAATCTAATTAACATAATAACAAATCCCCATGAAAATCAGTCTGTTTATGAATGACATCTGTTTTTTGTATGGGCTGCGTCTCAATCCACGGCATCCGCCTATGTCACCTTCCGCATCTTTTTTTTAAAATGTAATATTTTTTTTTAAACTAGGCAAGTCAGTTAAGAACAAATTCTTACTTACAATGACGGTCTACTGTGGAACAGTGGGTTCAGCCTTATTCTGCCCCTGAACGAGAGATTGTTACCTTGTCAGCTCGGAGATTTGATCCAGCAACCTTTTGGTAACTGGCCAAACGCTCTAACCACTTGGTTATCTGCCGCCCCATCTGTGGGGAAAAGTGTCAGAGCTACAGCACTGTTTGTCAGAAAATCGGTCTTTACACGAAATTCGTCTGTGGAAAGATGAGAATCTCACAAACAAAATGGTGTTTTCCGTTTTGTTCTGCGACCCCAAAAGTCATGGGACTCGTCTGAAGGTAACCCGGTATCGTTTTAAAAAATGAATGAAAGTAGTTTTGTGCCAACTAAAAAAAAGGAGTTAAATATGTGTACATTTATTTCTATATACACTGCTCAAAAAAATCAAGGGAACACTAAATAACACATCCTAGATCTGAATGAATGAAATATTCTTATTAAATACTTTTTTCTTTACATAGTTGAATGTGCTGACAACAAAATCACACAAAAATTATCAATGGAAATCAAATATGGAGGTCTGGATTTGGAGTCACACTCAAAATTAAAGTGGGAAACCACACTACAGGCTGATCCAACTTTGATGTAATGTCCTTAAAACAAGTCAAAATGAGGCTCAGTAGTGTGTGTGGCCTCCACGTGCCTGTATGACCTTCCTACAATGCCTGGGCATGCTCCTGATGAGGTGGTGAATGGTTTCCTGAGGGATCTCCTCCCAGACCTGGACTAAAGCATCCGCCAACTCCTGGAAAGTCTGTGGTGCAACGTGGTGTTGGTGGATGGAGCGAGACATGATGTCCCAGATGTGCTCAATTGGATTCAGGTCTGGGGAACTGGCGGGCCAGTCCATAGCATCAATGCCTTCCTCTTGCAGGAACTGCTGACACACTCTAGCCACATGAGGTCTAGCATTGTCTTGCATTAGGAGGAACCCAGGGGCAACCGCACCAGTATATGGTCTCACAAGGGGTCTGAGGATCTCATCTTGGTACCTAATGGCATTCAGGCTACCTCTGGCGAGCACATGGAGGGCTGTGCGGCCCCCCAAAGAAATGCCACCCCACACCATGACTGACCCACCGCCAAACCGGTCATGCTGGAGGATGTTGCAGGCAGCAGAACGTTCTCCACAGCATTTCCAGACTCTGTCACGTCTGTCACATGTGCTCAGTGTGAACCTGCTTTCATCTGTGAAGAGCACAGGGCGCCAGTGGCGAATTTGCCAATCTTGGTGTTCTCTGGCAAATGCCAAACGTCCTGCACGGTGTTGGGCTGTAAGCACAACCCACACCTGTGGACGTCGGGCCCTCATACCACCCTCATGGAGTCTGTTTCTGACTGTTTGAGCAGACACATGCACATTTGTGGCCTGCTGGAGGTAATTTTGCAGGGCTCTGGCAGTGCTTCTCCTGCTCCTCCTTGCACAAAGGCGGAGGTAGCGGTCCTGCTGCTGGGTTGTTGCCCTCCTACGGCCTCCTACACGTCTCCGGATGTACTGGCCTGTCTCCTGGTAGCGCCTCCATGCTCTGGACACTACGCTGACACAGCAAACCTTCTTGCCACAGCTCGCATTGATGTGTCATCCTGGATGAGCTGCACTACCTGAGCCACTTGTGTGGGTTGTAGACTCCGTCTCATGCTACCACGAGAGTGAAAGCACCGCCAGCATTCAAAAGTGACCAAAACATCAACCAGGAAGCATAGGAATTGAGAAGTGGTCTGTGGTCACCACCTGCAGAACCACTCCTTTATTGGGGGTGTCTTGCTAATTGCCTATAATTTCCACCTGTTGTCTATTCCATTTGCACAACAGCATGTGACATTTATTGTCAATGAGTGTTGCTTCCAAAGTGGACATTTTGATTTCACAGAAGTGTGATTGACTTGGAGTTACATTGTGTTGTTTAAGTGTTCCCTTTATTTTTTTGAGCAGTGTATATATATATATATATATTTCCTAAGCTTTAAAATATCTCATAGATATAGAAAAGACACTTCAAAACCTTATTCCTTATTATACATTTTTTTACTGTCTGTTTTTCCATTTATGAATGTGTTATTCATTGCTTTTCTATGGCCTATAGCAGTAAAGGCCAAACAACACAATATTTGATCAAATCATTTGTTAAACGTTTTTTTATATACCTACAGGTGTCCTACAATTCAAAATCAAATGGCTAAATGATCCATGGTATGACCATTTTAAAACAATTCAATATGTTAGCTTAGTAGAACCCTCCTCTCCAAAGGCTTAGACTTGTAGGGGTTAAAGGTCCAGTGCAGCTTTATTTATCTCAATATCAAATCATTTCTGCATAACAATTAAGTACCTTACTGTGATTGTTTCAATTAAAATGCTCAAAAATAAGCAAAATAGTTTATTAGCAAAAAGCATTTTCTCAAACAAGAATTTAGATGGGACTGTCTGGGAGTGGTCTGAGTGAGGGACCTAATTGGAGGAGCCTAATGGGAGGGATATGTAACCTGAAAACGAGTTGTTATTGGCAGATAGGTTTGAAACTTTGTCATTGGTCTATTAACTTATACTGCCCAGTGATGTTGCCAGGCAGGCCAAAACTCCATCCCACCATCTTTTCAAATCGCTCAAACACTAAAAGGGCATTATCATAATTTTCACAATTTCACAGTATTATTTCAACCTTATTGAGTGGAAATACCTGCCCCTTTAAGGGACCGTAACAGTAAAGGTGCCATAAATCTTCAGAGGCATTAATTAACCGTGTGTAATTCACTTTCTCTTTCATTAGCTTGCAATGAATTATCTGCTTGTCGTTAGAGAGCGTGTGCTTGCATGACACATTTCCTCTCGGAATTCCCACTGTCTCCTTACTCACTCCCTGATTTCTGGTTAGCCCTCTGGGATAGGGAGTTCCACACGGCGTACCTGTCATGCCCTCTCGAGCTCAGTCTGTCAGGAAGACCCAGGACTGCTCCAACTTGCTCGGAAAATTGCTCAACCTGGCTGCATAAAATGGGTCATTATGAGTGCAAATATGACATCATTGATATTTATAGAGCTTTTATGAAAGGTTTTGTTATGTAGAACTTGAATACATTTACCATGCTACTGTACTCTTCATGATGCTAGCAGGAATGATCCCTATAGCCATCAACTTCCCCACAGACCTGCTGGTATATTTTGTATGGTTCATATTCATAATTTCTGGGAGATATTATTGTTTTCTAAGTCACTGTTGTATAGTTAAAATATGGTGAATCAGCTGTTTGCAATTGTAAATGTAATTGATTAACTACCTACCAACTACTTTGCTCTAGTCTGATTGGTCAGATGTTTGTTAGTTGTCAGAAGAGTTCAGGAGTTGATGCATGGTTGTGAATATGGTCAGTTTGCCTTAGCATTTCACAGCTAAGGCAAAGCGACGCAACAACCAATGGTTGCGTGGCACGTCATCGACTGTGTCATCGACTGACATATTGCTATAGCAGATGTGGTTAACTGATTCTTAAAATACCTATCCAGGCATTGTAAGATCTGTCAGGCATCAGCAATGTCTAACAATAGGAACACGTCCTAAATCTGCAAAAGAGTCATTGGTCTCCATCCAGTGTTTTTCTACATAGAGAGTAATCTATCCATCTAAAGAACTCTCAAACCACAAAAAAAACCCGGATGTAACCGTTAGTCTTAACCGTTTTGCAACAGAAACAAGAGCTTCTATTAGACAAATTCTGGTAGGTCCCTCCCCATTTCATTCCGTTTACTTCCGTTTGGATCTGGTTCCTAGTGAATACACCCCAGTTGACTGACCAGGTGGTGGTGACAGGAGGCAGACAGTACTACTGTCACCCTGTGTTTACCTTTTAACAGTTTACTAGTCATCTCCTGACCCAGAACAGATATCGTTCTGTATCTGCATAAGCCATACATACATTCACTCAACTCATTGCCATTAATATCTTGTGGAAAGAAGATGGGAAGTAAATTTATGCCAAAACTCTTGTTTGTGGTTTGAATTTGCCCTGGAGTTGCTCTTGTGGTGTGGTGCCTTTTCATGCATCTCACTGTTAAAATTGGCCAGCGCTGTTCTTGCAGAGTAAAATATGTAAAGAATCTAGTTATTATAGTTTGAAACTTGTCATCTTTCATTTTCCTGGAGATTTATGTGTGCAAAGGGTGCTTTTCATGTGTTTCTCCTGTTCCCTCCCAGGCTCAGATAACCACTAGCCTATTTGTTTTCCCTCTGGACTCCATGCAGCACAGAGAGAGAGGGGTGTGTGGCTCTACACTCACAGATAGAGTTTCATGCTTTGCCTGCAAATGTTATTGAATAAAATGCAATTATTTCTGAATCTCTAAGGTGCTCCTTCAATAGGCCAACCACATTAAGGGATATGAGACTATAATGGGGTCAGAATTAAATCTCAGATAGAAATGTTAAGGTTTGAGACCATGAACACTCAAAACATTATTCCCCTTATGAATTGTGGGGTACTTTACTTTGTACATGCCAGTCCATTTATTACGTACGAATCAAATCAAATGTATTTATAAAGCCTTTTTTACATCAGCAGATGTCACAAAGTGCTTATACAGAAACCCAACCTAAAACTCCAAACAGCAAGCAATGCAGATGTAGACGCACTGTGGCTAGGAAAAACTCCCTAGAAAGGCAGGAACCTAGAGAGGAACCAGACTCTGAGGGGTGTCCAGTCCTCTTCTGGCTGTGCCGGGTGAAGATTATGAGAGTACATGACCATTAAGGCCACATCGTTCTTCAACATATTGAAACGTTCATAAATGACCAACAGGGTCAGATAATATTCACAGTGGTTGTTGAGGGTGCAAAAGGTCAGCACCTCAGGAGTACATTTCAGTTGGCTTTTCATAGCCGAGCATTCAGAGGTTGAGACCGCAGGAGAGAGAGAGAGAGAGAGAGAGAGAGAGAGAGAGAGAGAGAGAGAGAGAGAGAGAGAGAGAGAGAGAGAGAGAGAGAGAGAGAGAGAGAGAGAGAGAGAGAGAGAGAGAGAGAGAGAGAGATTCAGTTAGTTAGTTAGTTAGTTAGTTAGTTGAAAACAGCAGGACAAGGTAGCAAGTCCGTCTGGTAAACAGGTCAGGGTTCCATAGCCGCAAGCAGAACAGTTGAAACTGGAGCAGCAGCACAACATGGTGGGCTGGAGACAGCCAGGAGTCATCAGGCCAGATGGTCCTAGGGTTCAGGTCCTCCGAGAGAGAGAGCGATGGGAGAATTAGAGCGAGCATACTTAGGCCACCAAATTAGACAGAAGAATTTCACCAGATAGGACAGACCCTAGCCCCCTGGCACATATACTATTGCAGCAGAGATACTGGAGGCTGAGTATTACATATCCTCATACAGTATTACATATCCCATTTCTCTCCCTCTCTTTCTCTGCAGGCCTAATGTATGTGGAGGTCACCAGTGCTGCTCTGGATGGGCTGTGGCTTCTGGCACCAACCGCTGCATAAAGCGTAAGTATTCATCTTTGACCATATGCCTTAGGTAAACAATGATCAATGATAATCTCTATCCTTTGGCTTGACTGTCTCTTAACCGTCCTTCTCAATGGTTTAAGCATATTGTCTTACCCAATAGCAGGGGTCGGTAACTTTGGCCTCCCAAAGTTTGAAATCCAAAATATATATATAATTTTAGTTTTTGTTTAAGAAAATGACTGTAGAATTTAGGAAATCTGTTCCCAAATATTCCCACAAATATTTTTTTTTAGATATGATCGTGTCTCAATGAAATTATGAAATGATTGCTTTCCAAATTTAAACAATCTCTTTTTGGGCTTAGGTGTGGGTCAATTTGACCATTCGCTCCTACAAAAACCGTCCCGCGGCTGAGTCTTGTTGCCTAACCCTGCCCTATAGGAAGTGTTCCGGTGTGTCATTATTACCTCCATGGTCATGTTATTAATGTAGATTAGCATGCTCTTTCATGTAAAATCCTAACATGGAAATGACCAGTGCTTAGCACTTGGCTCGCTCTGTTTGACACAAGCCCTTAATAATGGGTGTAACTGCACTTTTCTTTATTTGACCACAGCAATATTGGATATCTTAACTACCATATAATTAAAAACTCAATGGCAGATACTGGGGGTGAGTGAATAATTGGGCACTTTTTAAAGCACAATTTTTGCAGAATCTTAACAGCTTACAAGTGTTACCATTGTAACATTCTTGACATTTGGAAAGTTTTTTTTGCCTTTTTACTGTTCTGTGGGTTGTGAAGTGTTCTGTATGTTTTCTAGTGGGGGGCAGGCGCCTTAAACAATCTCTCCTTTTAAGAGAGAATTGTGACCTAGTAACCACCCAGCTAGCACATTTTGTTCCTTCAAAGTTTTGGGAACATACGTTTTTGGTTTCCCATTGGTTCTGGGAACGAAGCCATACGTTTCCTGACCGGTTAAACTGAAAGCTTTTTAAACGTGCTGAGAACAGAAGTGAAAATTATGCCTGTCTGGGAATGTTTATTTATCGGTTGAAGGGAGGTTCTGATAATGTTTTACTCTGGTTCTTTGAAAGTTTTCCTGGGAGGTTTTATTAATGCACTGAGAATGGAAATTACAAGTTATTTTGAGGTTTTTGATAACTTCCTTAAAACTTTCATTGAACGTTTCAATAAGACTTTTAATAACACTACTAGCTTATTTTGTTTACATAAAAAAACACTCCAAGCACAGATAGGACACATGGTAATTCATTCCCTCAGGAATGAATCACGTGAACACATTTACTTTTTGTGACACGGCGTCAGTGTGATTCGTATCTTTAATCTTCTGTTGTCTAGCTATGGAATTAGTCCACTGCTCCACCAGGATGGTGCTAGCATGCCATGTTTTTATACACATACTAAGCTGTTCTTTTAAATCTATTCAAACAGACCTCATTTCAAGCGTTCAAAAACCAGAGTCGATTTCCATGATACCGTGGAAATGTAATTTGCATAATTACCTCTGGCTTAAATCTGTCAGTTTAAGCCAGATATATGTTTTTTTTTCATTAGATACATCTCAATCCACCACATCCGCCGATATCGCATTTCGTGTCTGCGGTGAAAGGGGACAGAGCTAGAGCAGTGTTTGTCCCGAAAATCGGTCTTCTCACAAAATCGTCTGTAGCATCCGAACAGTTTAGCTTACAAACTATTATGACCCTGTATAAAAATATGAGACTCTCACGAACACGATGGTGTTCTCCGTTTTGCTCTACGAGCGTCTTGGGACTCGTCAGAAGACGGCACAGCCGATTTGCCAACTTCTGTCTGTAGCGTCCGAACAGTTTGGGCTACACACTAAAAAATGAGACTCTCACAAACACATACATGTCAGTTGTTTTGCTCTAGGATGCCCACAGGCCTCACAAGACTCGTCTGAAAGTCCCCAGGTCCCAGTTTTTAAAAATGATGTATGTATGTATGTATGTATGTATGTATGTATGTATGTATGTATGTATGTATGTATGTATGTATGTATGTATGTATGTATGTATGTATGTATGTATGTATGTATGTATGTCTGTGTGTGTGTGTGTGTGTGTGTGTGTGTGTGTGTGTGTGTGTGTGTGTGTGTGTGTGTGTGTGTGTGTGTGTGTGTGTGTGTGTGTGTGTGTGTGTGTGTGTGTGTGTGTGTGTGTGTGTGTGTGTGTGTGTGTGTGTGTGTGTGGAGACTGTAAAAAATAAGGCGATAAATATTTTTTTACATATATTTATAGACTGAGCAAGAAAAGAAACGTCCTGCGTTGCATCGATTATATGCAACGCAGGACATGCTAGATAAACTAGTAATATCATCAACCATGTGTAGTTAACTAAGATAAGTTTAATGCTAGCTAGCAACTTCCCTTGGCTTCTTGCTGCCCTCGTGTAACCGGTAGTCAGCCTGCCACGTAGGCTCCTTTTGGAGTGCAATGTAAGGCAGGTTGTTTGAGCGTTGGACTAGTAACCGGAAGGTTGCAAAAACGAATCCCCGAGCTGACAAGGTAAAAATATGTCGTTCTGCCCCTGAACAAGGCAGTTAACCCATTGTTCCTAGGTCATCATTGAAAATAAGAATGTGTTCTTAATAACTGACTTGCCTAGTTAAATAAAGGTGTAAAAAATAAATAAATAATAATAGGCAAATCGGTGTCCAAAAATACCGGTTGTTATTGAAAACTTGAAATCGGCCCTAATTAATTGTCCATTCCAATTAACCGGTCAACCTCTAATTTTGACCCCCCCCCCTCTTGTTCAGGGACACATTACTCTATTTCTGTTAGTCACATGTCTGCGGAAGTTGTTCAGTTTATGTCTCAGTTGTTGAATCTCATGTTCATACAAATATTTACACATGCTAAGTTTGCTGAAAATAAATGCAGTTTTTTTGCTGAGTTTGTAAATTTAACTTTTTTTCTCTCCCAGATATAGGACAGACACCTCAGAACAAACTTCCTTTAGATTTTTTGAGGGGGAATATCTGTTGTTCCATGAAGTGAATCTGTTATTCAATGCGTTTGTATGGGCTAATAGCAGTAAGGACTGTCTGTTATTCAATGTGTTTGTATGGGCTAATAGCAGTAAGGACGATCTGTTGTTCCATGTAGTGAATCTGTTATTCAATGTGTTTGTATGGGCTAATAGCAGTAAGGACTGTCTGTTATTCAATGTGTTTGTATGGGCTAATAGCAGTAAGGACTGTCTGTTATTCAATGTGTTTGTATGGGCTAATAGCAGTAAGGACTGTCTGTTATTCAATGTGTTTGTATGGGCTAATAGCAGTAAGGACTGTCTGTTATTCAATGTGTTTGTATGGGCTAATAGCAGTAAGGACTGTCTGTTATTCAATGTGTTTGTATGGGCTAATAGCAGTAAGGACGATCTGTTGTTCCATGTAGTGAATCTGTTATTCAATGTGTTTGTATGGGCTAATAGCAGTAAGGACTGTCTGTTATTCAATGTGTTTGTATGGGCTAATAGCAGTAAGGACTGTCTGTTATTCAATGTGTTTGTATGGGCTAATAGCAGTAAGGACAAATGAAAATGGTCATACTTTTTATGTATATATTTTTTATACTTCAAGTGGTATTAAAATTAAAAATCAAATAGCTAAATGATCCTTGGTATGACCTTCTTAAAAAAACACAGTCATAGCTTAGTAGAACCCCCCCTCCCCCGGTTTAGACAGGGCTTAGACTGTAAAGGGTTAAGATCAGGTGTGGCCAATTAGTGGGCGCGGCCAACACACCTTGGGCGCGTTCAGCAGGATTGAACGTTTTGGAACATTCAGATTGAAATAGTGTATGTACATCAAAAATACCTCTTTGATATGTAGAATAAGGAATCCGGCTCTATTCATGGCATTTCTATCTGCAACGTTCAGAAATGTTTGGCAACTGAACATGACCCTGAACACACTTACAAGATAGAGGATAGAGAGAGTTTTGTTGATGCTGAGAACAAAATATATGTTTTTAATAACATTCTTAGAACATCCTCTGAACGTTACTAAAGTTTTCTTGTGCTTTTTATGGAAAGTTTTCTTAATATTCTGAGATCATAATGTATATTTTTAAGTAAATTCTTAAAATGTTCTCTGAATGTTACTAAACTATTTTTTGTGTTTTTTATGGAAAGTTTTTATAACGTTCTCAGAACAATTTGAGACCATTACTTTAAATAAAACTGTAGGAAACGTTATACTGAAGTACTGAAATTCACACAGAAGAACTTTACTTCTTAACGTTCTTGGAACAATTTGAGAACATGACTTTAAGTGTTAGCTCGGCAGCTCCTGGTTACAAATATTATCAAAGCTTTTCTATAGCCTATCAAAACATTTTGACAACGTTTCTCCTTTTATTTTTGCCTGTCATCATGTTGCTGACTGAAATAACAGGTTATAGGAGAAGCTGTTCTAGAAAGAGTTATCTTTACGTTTTACAAGCACAGAATGTGAAACCCACACTCACAACCTGCATTTCGGGGCTAGAACAGTTCCCACAGCAACTAGACAGCAGCACACAAACACACACTCACAGTGTCACACGATACAAAAGCTGTAGTTGTTTGCCCATCAGTAAATAAAGTCACCTCCTCATTCGCCAGCCTCCTAATTACTACCGCTGGTCCCAGCTAAAGGCACACTTACAGAGGTGTAAATGACTTAGGATGAAGCAGGAGTTACCCAGATCAGATGGGTAAACATTTTTCACCTGCCAGAAAGTAACATGTCCCTTCTAAACCAGTCTCGTTAAACACAGTAGACCATCTAAGAAGGCAAGGTCTCCATCCCACCACCATCTGGTCTCTGTTAGGAGTTTGGCCCGCACCCAGGTGTGGCTGGAGGGTAGGGAACCATCAGCTGTGTAGTGAACTCCACATCACGACCCCAGGCCGGGCCCTGGCCTGGAGCCAAAACAAGCCCCCCAGCCAGCCTGCCCTGGGAGCTCCCTTATGGAGACCTCCACCGTGGTGGTGGAAACCCCCCCACTAACTCAGACTATCACATTCTCTGAGTGTGTTACTGCAGACCCTAACAGGGTATAACTAGTGGGGGGCGGCCACATGAGAAAACATGTTCACAGTGGGGGAAAGAAAAGGAACAAACCTGTCAACTGGGAAATATGTAAAAACATATCCTCACTGAGCCACGTCTTGGAAATTATATACGACGGGATTGAAGTAATGTCTAATATTAAAACTGTCGGTCGTAAGCTTCAACCGGGAGAGCGGATTTGGTGTCTTGAGTTATGGTTTCTCAACAACACGTCCTTGTTGAATCAGGTTGATGTCACAGCAAATATATGGCAGGAATTGGTTTGACAGTTGTCCAGTGAGAATGCCTACAAGGATTTGTAAATGCTATGTTTATAGAAATGTCTGGGTCTTTGTGTGTCTGGTCTGGTATGGAATCAAGATATGGTTTTAAGAGGTTTTCAGAGTTCTTGCCCAGTTAGTACATTTGGTTCCTTGGAAGTTGTGGGAAAGTATATTTTTGGTTTCCCATTGGTTCTGGGAACGAAGCCATAAGTGAAACTTTTTCCAATGTTCTGAAAACGGAAGTGCAAATTTTGCCTGTATTGGGAACATTCATTTTTATTTTGCAGGAAGGTTTTGAGAACGTTTTACTCTGGTTTCTTGAAAGTTGTCCTGGGAGGATTTATTAACGCTCTGAGAACGGATATTATAGGCTATTTGGAGGTTTTATAATAACTTACTTAAAACTTTCACTAAATGTTACAATAAGACTTTTAATAACACTCCAATCTCATTTTGGGTAAACTTTTATGAACTCCAAGCACAGATAGGACACGTAAATTAATTTCCTTTGGCATTAATCATGCAAACACATTTCTTTTTTATTGTGACATGGCATCTGTGAGATTTAAACACATAATCTTCTTTTCTCTACACATGAAATTGGATGGAGCTAGCATGCAATGTTTTTTACGCATACAAAGCTGTTGATTTTAGTCTATTCAAACAGACCCCATTTCAAAGGAAACAAGCACACATTAAGATCACATGTGGCCAATTAATGGGCGTGGCCAACACACCTGAAAACAATTAACTTTCTCTATCCTTTATCTTGTTTTGTTGATGCTGAGAGTGCAACGTACAGTGCACTCGGAAAGTATTCAGACCCCTTGACTTTTTCCACATTTTGTTACGTTACAGTCTTATTCTAAAATGGATTAAATATTTTTTTTCCCCCCTCATCAATCTGCACACAATACTCCATAATGACAAAGCAAAAATAGGTTTTTAGACATTTTTGCTAAGTAAAAAATAAATGAAATATCACATGTACATAGGTATTCAGACCCTTCAATCAGTACTTTGGCACCGATTACAGCCTCAAATCTTCTTGGGTATGACGCAAGCTTGTATCACCTATATTTGGGGAGTTTCCCCCATTCTTCTCTGCAGATCCTCTCAAGTGATTCCAGGAGTGTCACTGCACAGCTTTTTCAGGTCTCTCCAGAGATGTTAGATTGGGTTCAAGCCCGGGCTCTGGCTAGGCCACTCTAGGACATTCAGAGGCTTGTCCCGAAGCCACTCCTGCGTTGTCTTGGCTGTGTGCTTAGGGTTGTTATCCTGTTGGAAGGTGAACCAGCACTCTGGTGCAGGTTTTCATCAAGGATATTTATTTATTTATTTTACCTTTATTTAACTAGGCAAGTCAGTTAAGAACAAATTCTTATTTTCAATGACGGCCTAGGAACAGTGTAACTGCCTGTTCAGGGGCAGAACAACAGATTTGTACCTTGTCAGCTCGGGGGTTTGAACTTGCAACCGTCTGGTTACTAGTCCAACGCTCTAACCACTAGGCTACCCTGCCGCCCCAGGATCACTCTGTACTTTGTTCTGTACTTTGTTCCGTTCATCTTTCCCTTGATCCTGACTGATCCCAGTGCCTGCCGCTGAAAACATCCCCACAGCATGATGCTGCCACCACCATGCTTCATAGTAGGGATGGCGTCTTCCAGACGTGAAGCTTGGCATTCAGGGCAAAGGGTTCAATCTTGGTTTCATCAGACCAGAGAATCTTGTGCGGGCTGTCATGTACCTTTTACTGAGGATTGACTTTCATCTGGCCACTCTAACATAAATGCCTGATGTTGGTGGAGTGCTGCAGAGTTGGTTGTCCTTCTGGAAGGTTCTCCCATCTCCACAGAGGAACTCTGGAGCTCTATCAGAGTGACCATCGGGTTTCTGGTCACCTCCCTGACCAAGGCCCTTCTCCCCAGATTGATCAGTTTGGCCGAGTGTCCAGCTCTAGGAATAGTCTTGGTGGTTCCAAACTTCTTCCATTTCAGATTGATGGAGGCTACTGAGTTCTCGGGGACCTTCAATGCTGCAGAAATTGTTTCGTACCCTTCCCCAGATCTGTGCCTTGACACAATCCTGTCTCTGAGCTCTAGGGACAACCTCATTCCTTCAACCTCATGGCTTGGTTTTTTCTCTGACATAAACTGTCAACTGTGGGACCTTATATAGACAGGTGTGTGCCTTTCCAAATCATGTCCAATCAATTGAATTTATTTTAAATAACATTCTTAGGTTCTCTGAGCTTTACTAAAGTTTTATTGTGGTTTTCCGGAAAGTTTTCTTCACGTTCTGAGAACGAAATGTATGTTTTTAAATAACAGTCTTAGAACGTTTTCTGAACATTACTAAAGTTTTCTTGTGATTTTTTTTATTGAAAGTTTTCTTAACGTTCCCAGAACAATTTGAGAACATGGTGTTAAATACAACCATGAAGAAACCAGTAGGAAACATTATGCTGAAGTGCTGAAATTCCCACAGAAGAACATTGTTTCTTCACATTCCCAATGTCAAACCTGTTGGAGAACATTCCTAGAACATGACCAAAATTGAAATGAAATGTAACCATGTTTGAGCTTTTAGGAAATGTTCTGTTAAATGATTGAAAACTAAGAAAATGAAGTTTGTTTTACTAAGTTCCTTAAATGAGGATGTTTCAAAGTTTCTTAAATGTGCTGAGAATGTTCCATGGCCAAGTAACTATCCTGCACCATTCACATAAAGTTGTGGGAAGGTTGTATACAAAATAACCATAGGACAACTATGGTCTCACCAAGCTCTGAGAAACATTTGGTTCCCAGAACGTTATGTGCTATCTGGGTGTCCTGTTGTGGGTTTGGCCCAAGGTTTGCTCTTGGCTCAGATTCTGCCTTGTTGTCGTAGAAGATGGATGGTAAACACAGTTGTTTTTTCTGTTTTGTGTTGTTTAGTAAGTAACATCCGTCTAAAAGAGTTTGCTGTTATGTAATAGAATACTGAGTAATAATTTGTAATTATTTTTGCTTGAAAGTCACCTTAGTAAATGTTCTTTGAAGTATCATCATTAAAAATAATACATTGTTGAGAAAATGTCTTATGTTATTGTTATGTATATAAATTCTGATCAGGCTTTTAAGTCTGTGTTTGTCAGTGTTGTCTGATCCAACCACTGGTTTTATTGATGGTTGTCATAAGGCACATAGTTCTGTGGTTATTTCTGCTTAGGTTGGCCAAAGCCATAAATTGATGCCAGGTGTAACTGTGGCCAATGGCTATAGAAGATTCCCAGTTTACCTTCATATTTATTTACAAGCAGCATTTAGCATAACTATGCCCCACGGATCCAAAAGGGTGCATCTGGTTTGGGGGTCATCTCTTTAGTAAATTTGTCAGATTCACATCTGTTGACCAAAAAACCCTCAGTCCCAGAGATCAAGAGCAACGGAAGGCCAGATGTACCACAGACAGACAGACAGACAGACAGACAGACAGACAGACAGACAGACAGACAGACAGACAGACAGACAGACAGACAGACAGACAGACAGACAGACAGACAGACAGACAGACAGACAGACAGACAGACAGACAGACAGACAGACAGACAGACAGACAGACAGACAGACAGACAGACAGACAGACAGACAGGCTGCATGTGGACATGTCTGCACAACCTGCTGCTGTCAAGACACACACACACACACACCTCTAAATGAACTTTTCATCTTCCAATGTATTTTACTGTAAAGCCCCCCCAAACTGCTCCACACATTTATTCCATGATAAAAAAAAGACCTGCGGATTCCTCCTTTTGCCAGAACCAGGGAATTAGGAATTATAATTAAATGATCTTATACATGTAGAGTGTCTTCAAAAGTATTCATACCCCTTTACTTATTCCACATGTTGTTGTGTTACAGCCTGAATTCAACATTGATTAAATATATTTTTCTCACAATATCCCATAATGTCAAAGTGAAAACATGTTTTGAAAATGAAATACAGAAATCTAATTTGCATACAGTACCAGTCAAATGTTTGGACACACCTACTCATGTCAGGTTGTAGAATAATAGTGAAGACATCAAAACTATGAAATAACACATATGGAATCATGCAGTAACCAAAAAAGTGTTAAACAAAACAAAATAGATTTTATATTTGAGATTCTTCAAAGTAGTCACCCTTTGCCTTGATGACAGCTTTGTACACTTTTGGCATTCTCTCAACCAGTTTCAGTAACCTGGAATGCATTTCAAATAACATGTGCGCCTTGTTAATTTGTGTAATTTGTTCCTTCTTAATGTGTTTGTGCCAATCAGTTGTGTTGTGAAAAGTTAGGGGTGGTATACAGAAGATATCCCTATTTGGTAAAAGACCAAGTCCATATTATGACAAGAACAGCTCAAATAAGCAAAGAGAAATGACAGTCCATCATTTGAAGAACAAGTGCAGTCGTAAAAACCATCAAGCGCTATGATGAAACTGGCTCTCATGAGGACCTCTGCTGCAGAGGATAAGTTCATTAGAGTTAACTGCACCTCAGATTGCAGCCCAAATAAATGTTTCACAGAGTGCAAGTAACAGACACATCTCAACATCAACTGTTCAGAGGAGGCTGTATGAATCAGGCCTTCATGATCGAATTATTGCAAAGAAACCTCTACTGTAGGACACAAATAATAAGAAGAGACTTGCTTGGGACAAGAAACACGAGCAATGGACATTAGACCAGTGTGGAAATCTGTCCTTTGGTCTGATGAGTCCAAATTTGAGATTTTGGGTTCCAACCACCATGTCTTTGTGAGATGCGAAGCAGGTGAATGGATCATCTCCGCATGTGTGGTTCTCACTGTGAAGCATGGAGGAGGAGGTGTGATGGTGTGGGGGATGCTTTTGCTGGTAACACTGTCACTTAACCAGCATGGTTACCACAGCATTCTGCAGCGATACGCCATCCCATCTGGTTTGCGATTAGTGGAACTGTCATTTGTTTTTCAACAGGACAATGACCCCAAACACACCTCCAAGGGTGGCTACTTTGAAGAATCTAAAATATAAACTATATTTTTTATTTGTTTCCACTTTTTTGGTTACTACATGATTCCATATGTGTTATTTAATATGTTTGATGTCTTCACTATTATTCTACATTGTAGAAAATAGTACAAAAATAAAGAAAAAACCTAGGTTTGTCCAAACTTTTGACTGATTCTGTAAGTATTCACACCCATTTGCTATGACACTCCAAATTGAGCTCAGGTGCATCCAATTTACTTTGATCATCCTTGAGCTGTCACTACAACTTAATTGGTGCAGTGGTCTAAGTCACTGCATCTCAGTGCAAGAGGCACCACTACAGTCCCTGGTTCAGATCCAGGCTGTATCACATCTGGCCGTGATTGGGAGTCCCATAGGGTGGCGCACAATTGGTCCAGCTTCGTCCGGGTTTGGCCGGAGTAGGCCGTCATTATAAATAAGAATTTGTTCTAAACTGACTTGCCTAGTTAAATAAAGGTTACGTTTAATAAATTAAATTGGAGTCAAGCTGTGGCCAATTCAATTGTTTGGACATGATTTAGAATGAAACACCTGTCTATATAAGGTCCCACATTTGACAGTGCATGTCGGAGTAGAAACTATATCATGAAGTCCAAAGAACTGGATGTAGATTGTGATGAAGCATATATCTGGGGAAGTGTATAAAACAATTTCTAGAGTGTTGAAAGTTTCCAAAGCACAGTGTTCTCCATCATTGGTACATTGAACAAATATGTCTGGAGGAAACCAGGCACAGCTCTTTACCCGTCTAACATCATCCCTACCATGAAGCATGGTGGTGGCAGCATCATGCTATGGGGATGCTTTTCAGTGGCAGGGACTGGGTGACTGGTAAGAATACAGAGAACAATGAATGGAGCCAAATACAGGCAAATGCTTGATGAGAACCTGGCGCAAATGCCCTTAGACTGGGGCAAAGACTTTACGTTCCAACAGTACAATAACCCCAAGCATACAGCTAAAGAAATTCTGGAATGGCTTCAGAACAAGAATGTGAAAGTCCTTGAGTGGCCCAGTTAAAGCCCAGACTTGAATCCCATTCAAAATCTGTGGAAAGACTTGAAGATTGTTGTTTCCCTCCGCTTTTCATCTAAACTAAGAATTAGAGAAAATCTCCAAATCCAGATGTGCAAAGCTAGTACAGATATACCAAAGACGACTCAAAGCTGTAATCACCGCAAAAAGTGCTTCTACAAAGTATTTACTCAGGGGTGTGAATACTTATGTAAATTATATTTCTGTATTTAATTTTCAATAAATTTACAAAAGATTCTTAACATGTTTTTACTTTGTTATTCTGGGGTATTGTGTGTAGATGGGTGAGAATGTATTTTTAAAAATCAATTTTGAATTCAGTAACACAACAAAATGTGGAATAAGTCAAGGGGTATGAATACTTTCTGAATATTTCCAATAGTCATTCACAATCGCAATACACCGTTTTAAACCACAGAATGAATGAACACTTCACCAGCAAACCAGTGATTCATTAAATGAGCCAGGAATGATAAGTAGTGGGAATGCAGTCCACCTTGATGACCAATTATTGCCAAAAAAAGGGAAACTGAACATCGAATTACTGGAATTCCTCTGATTTGTATCGTAAATAGCCACAGAAACATGTTTCCAAAATAGCAAAACCTCCGGCAGGCCAAACTGAATCAAATGAGGAGGAAGTAAAAGGTCACCTTATTAGGTGGAAGCACTTTTACTTTACTTATTGACTGTCACTACTGTACCAGAATTGGACTCCAGTATTTTATAGATGAAAATAGTCTCTCTTGTTCTACTGGTATCTCACTTTAATCTATGTGATATTCAAAGTAAGATTCACAGCAGGCATCTCGCAGTGAACATTATCTGGGCTACAGTATCACACAAAGTTGATCTGAGTCAACTGACTATTCAGATCTCCTATTAGTAGTGTTTATTTTTGGTTGGTTAGAAGGTTTAATCCTCACATATCAAAGTTGCCATTTAAATCCTGACCAACAGGTGTTTACACACTGAGTTTGGCTCGTCATGATCATAAGACGGACTTCACCGGCCATAGAGAGAGGGCTAGCCCTTTGCATTCATACCGCCCGGGTCACTATGCATCAGTGTCATTAGGGTTGCAATGGCTTCTCCTCCTGACATGGTCTCTTTGTTAATTGGATTAATGACATGGTCTGCTGAACACAAACTTGAATTTAGGACTGAATGCAGAATGCCTCTCACAGGAGGGAGACTCCCCACAGTGCATACTGTGTCTCGCTGACCATCTCACCCCAACACAGTGAGTTTACCCAGTGCCATGGCACAAAGACTTATCGATGTCTTCTGCAGTTGAATTCATACTTGCTGCACATACTGTAGTGAAGACCAAATGGTACGTGGAATGTATTTGAACATGCAATAAGTATAATCAGCCATGAAATAATGGCTCTTGGTTTAAATCCGTAGTTGTCTTTGAGAGGGCAGATGAAAGGTGCATCATTCTTGAAGAGAAATGAAGTTGTTTTCAACCTTTTAAGCAGCCAGTGATTGACAGAGTGAAATGCGGTAGAAAGGAGTTTCTTTTTGATTTCCTTCCAGCTTTCTTTGGCCTGCTGTGCTGCTCAGGGCCCCATCCAAACCTAAAATAACTCTTCATGCAGAAAGTCTGCCTCTCTCTCTTTCATTCCCCCTTCCTCGCTATTTCCCTCCTTTTCCAAACAAAAATGTCCTGCATGTAGAATGTTTCTTTAATTCCATCATATCCTCACGGCTGTTAGGGATAGATTAAAGCCTTCCAGTGTGACAGATTTGGAGACACCGTTAGGAATGATGTATGTTTTGATTCAAGCTCTGCTGCCCAAAATCAGAATTACGTACTTTGTAGTTACCTCATCCTACATAACCTACAGAGGTGTCATGCCCATTGGGGGCACAGGGGCACATGCCCCCTCAGATTCTGGTATTTTTTTGTATTTTTTAAATGAACATGACTAGCCAGTTAGCATTTTTATGAAGTTGGCTTTAGCTAGCCCAGATAGGTTCCCAATCACCAAACCTCATATCTAGCTACCTAGCTAAGAAGCCATTGCAGGTTATCATTCAAGTTGGAGTAGCTAGCTTGTCTAACCATGCCTGCTGATAAGGTTGGGAGACTTTAGAAAAGCAAGCAATAACTAAATATACTGAATAAGACTCATATTCCTTTCAATATTTTATCCAGATGCGGAGAAGCATATTTTGCTTCTTTAAATAAAGAAACACCAGTCAGGAGGGTACAGACAGCTCAAGAGGTATGCTTATATATGAAGAAAAATAGACATAGAATTAAGCATAATGATTATGGCTGTAGATTTCCAACCCCCAGCCATCCTCACATACTTTTTGCCCCCTCAGATTTTTCAGGGTATACAGTATGACGCCTCTGATAACATGGGGCTATGTACCATCCTACTGAAGCTCTCATTTGGGGCCCTGTCAACTCAGGGGGAGTGAGTTCAGGTTGACTATACCTTGTTGTAAAACAGAGTCCACCTGTAATATGCTTTCCTCTCACATAAACACGTGTCCACCAGCTGCTAAAGTAAAGCATCAAGGACATACATTTTGGGAAATTATTTTGGCTTGTGGTATTGGTGCTTTTTTGAATATCTATTTTGTTCCAGATGCATTGGGCATGCATTGCTACAGTCCAAACACTGTTCATGATTTAGTGTGAAGACTGTCTTTGCATTCAACCACTGTATATTCAAGCCTATCATTGAATCTGACAGTGTTCCATTGCTTCCATGGCTGTGGGCCAGTTGCTCATCCTTATCAAAACCAAATCTGCTTGTGAGCCAAGTCACCTGTCATTTTCATTGGGAGAAAATATGTTTATGTTCCATTCAATTGTTTGAAGAGCATACACTGCTAAATGCATTAGCTGTATGGAAGAGTTAAATATCAGGCTTGAAGGACATTATGAGCCAATATACAGTACTGTTGAAAATGTCTTTGCCATGTATTGTCATCTAGCATGACACACACATAGAGTTTAGCCTAAAATCTCTTTTAAAGAAAAGTGAATTAGGCATAAACAGTTCATGTATATAGGGCATGCTGATAAGGATCAAATCTGCCTAGAAACGTGGCTTGTTTCTTTACAGGACCACTGGAAGGTATTTAAACCACTGGCCTCTATGGTGACGTTGTTCAGTCAGGGGTGAAGTAATTGCTACACAGACAGGCCGTCCCTGCTTTACAGGCGCACTGCGGATTAGCAGGGGGTTACACAGTTCACCGTTCAGGGGCATAACTCTCCCTGGCAGTCTGGATGGTTTTATGGGCTATTAGACAGATCCTGTAATCAATACACACACCATGTTCACAGAGCCCTATCATTACCCACACACTGGGATGGACACTCCTCAAACCAGGAGGCCTCCCTTCTCCTCACCAGCTGTTGTCTGTCTGGAGGTGGCAATCAGGTTCTGTTTGGGCCTCCTCTGGCCACATGTTTTTCTAATTGCTACCATGGACCACAGCATAGCTAGAATGAGTTACTGCATTGGCTGTGGATGAGGAGGGGAAAGGTTTGTTTTTCTGTTTACACATTGGTTTTGGTTGGCGAGCCCCTGTTGATATAGGGCCACTAGAGACGGAAGTAGAACGCTGTTACTCTGCTCTAGCCATGGGTTGTCTGACGGGTCTAATACATTGTTCAATGACATTTGACTGTTTCTGTTTCTTTAAGCGCAATGTAACTGATGTCGTGATGCAAGGAGAGCGTGGATCTGCCAGAGATATCTTAACAGAGAGACTGTAGAGAACTTTGCAAGACTTTGCTTGATTGACCGGGTCACATACAGTACAACACCAAACGGTAAACACTCCCCACCTCTCTGTACCCGATAGCCTTATGGCCATATGGAAACTGTTGTGATGTTATCCCCTTGAGAATGGAGTCGAAATTACACGTACAGTAGTGGGCACATACCCCCAGATATCCCCCCAGAGGATTGCTCATTAAAGGCTGAAGGAGGTGTAGGTGGAGAGGTACAGTATAGCATGGCTAAAAGTAATGTACACAATGTCATGGGTCAGCCTCAGGTTACCTAAATCCCCATGCCAATTTGAGTGGAGAGGGAGTGAAAGCCCAGACTACTGTATTAGGTTGAAAAACCGCACTGTGACAGAAAAAGTGAAAAGATATGAAGGGGCAACTCCATTTTCTGAAATGTTACCCCATAAGGCTTTACTAGAAAGTACCACAGAACTACCACAAAGGACCAGTCCTCAGTCAGTCCTGAGCTGAGATCCCTCACTTCTACTGTTGGTAATGAATAGGCTTCTAGATGGTAGATGGTGACAAGGAGGGTGACAGGGAGGGTGACAGGGATTACATATGGGGAAATGGACAGTGACAATCTCTAAGGGAGGTTGATTGATTGTACTGAAATGTGCAAATGCTCACTTTTGAAAACAATGTAACCTGTGCCATTGAATAACATAAATACTCTGATCAAGATCAGGCTGAAATACCAGTGTACCACAATTCTGCAATGTTACTTATTTGGTAGAAAACATTTTAGACATGATTTCACCCTCCAAAGCTTGGCCTACCGTTTAACTAGCTTTAAAGACATCCGTTGACTAGCAGAAGACAATAGTATTTTCCTAAGTTTGTCCAATGTTGGATAGTGCTGAAAATGGGGTTTAATAAAACCTCCTGGGAGCAGGTTTTTTGTTGTAATGGAGAAGGTGAGAGAGTGTGGTAAAGCTAGGGCCACGTGTTATGGTTTCTCTCTGATATCACACACATGGCTTAGTGTTCCAGAGTTTAGCATGTTTCCATTCTTAACTTTGAACAGACATTCTTCCATACATTTCCATATATTTTGAAAATCCAACTCAAAACACAATAATGATTATCCCCCACCCCCTCTTCCAGTGTTCTAGTTTTGTTTGAAAGGGCCCTTGGTGGTGAGATCTTTAGTTATTTGTGTTCTCTTGTTCAAAGAGTGCCTGAATCCTAATCTGTATAACGGCTCACTGGCCATAAATCTCTTAATGGCACATCATCTCCTCCAACCGTAGAGAGAGGGGTACCCAAGATTATCCCGATTCCGTTCTCATTATTGATATCATTTTCAATAGCACCAATATCAAGTTTGCAGAAGAAGTATTATTGACCTGTGAAAGGAAATGGAGACAATTTTGTATGTGTTTGAGTTATGTCAAATATTTGGTTTAAAATTTCTTGTCCTGAATGAGAGGATTGTAAAAGTTTGATGGGTGGAGAGAAGGGGGCAAATATCTAGTGAATAGTAATGGACTGGAGACAGCCACTCTGTTGGAAACGAGAGCCCGGCTCCATACAGTGGATGTGGGCTGCTGCCTGCTGCCTTCCACTGAAGTAAAGGCTTCCCTCAGGCCTGCTGTGCTGTGGGAGCTAAGAATGCTATTTACCCAAATTAAGGCCCTGGCTTATTTTAATATTCATAATTTAGTATGCTCACCACTAATACAATCAAAAACTCATACAGTACAATATATTCAAATGTGCTCTGCTTTTCCTGAATAGGTTTTATGGTCTGTTTTGAAGGATGACTGATAGTGTAGTTTGGCCACACAGTGAATGTTGTTTGGAAAGCAGGGATGATGGGGTAGACCTCAGCTGTCATGGATTTGTTCAGGACTGTTATCCCTCTGACATTCCCCCATTCTCCCTTCCTGAAGTCTGTCCTTAGATAACTTCAACTGGAGATTGGTTTTAAGGACAAAACTTGGGCTGAATCTCACATGCTTACTGTTTTTGCTCCTAGATAAAGTGCATTCGGGAAGTATTCAGACCTCGACTTTTTCCACATTTTGTTACGTTTCTAAAATGGATGAAATCACATTTTTTCCTCGTCAATCTACACACAATACCCCACAAAGCAAAATGTCACGATCGTTGGTTGAATTAATGGACCAAGGCGCAGCGTGCATAGAGTTCCACATGTTTAGTGGATGAAACTCACCGAAAACAATAAAGCGCTAAACGAAACATGAAACTAATGTAGTGCTCGCAGGCAACTAGACATAGACAAGATCCCACAAAAACCCAGTGGGAAAAGGCTGCCTAAATATGATCCCCAATCAGAGACAACGATTGGGTATGGTATGGTTCCCAACATGATTGGGAACCATACCAGGCCAACATAGAAATTAAAAAACTAGACTACCCACCCTAGTCACACCCTGACCTAAGCAAAATAGAGAATAAAAAGGATCTTTAAGGTCAGGGTGTGACAGAAAAACGTTTTTAAAAAACATTGATGCAAATGTATTAAAATAATTTAATATTATGATTAAAATTATTAATAATAATTATTAACATTATTATAATTAAAATAAATAATGAATAAATAATTATGTACTTAGGTATTTAGACCCTTTGCTTTGAGACTCGAAATAAAGCTCAGGTGTATCCTGTTTCCACTGATCATCTTTGAGATGTTTCTACAACTTGATTGGGGTCCACCTGTGGTAAATTCAATTGATTGGACATGATTTGGTAAGGCACACACCTATCTATATAAGGTCCCACAGTTGACAGTGTATGTCAGAGAAAAACCCAAGCCATGAGGTTGAAGGAATTGTCCGTAGAGACAATTGTCCGATACAGGATTGTGTCAAGGCACAGATCTGGGGAAGGGTACCAAAAAATGTCTGCAGCATTGAAGGTCCCCAAGAACACAGTGGCCTCCATCATTCTTAAATGGAAGAAGTTTGGAACCACCAAGACTCTTCCTAGAGCTGGACACCCAGCCAAACTGACCAATCGGGAGAGAAGGGCCTTGGTCAGGAAGGTGACCAAGAACCCAATGGTCACTCTGACAGACCTCCAGAGCTCCTCTGTGGAGATGGAAGAAACTTCCAGAAGGACAACCATCTCTGCAGCACTCCACCAATCAGGCCTTTATGGTAGAATGGCCAGACGGAAGCCACACCTCAGTAAAAGGCACATGACAGCCAGCTTGGAGTTTTCCAAAAGGCACCTAAAGGACTCTCAGACCATGAAAAACACATGACAGCCCCCTTGAGAAGAATGGGAGAAACTCACCAAATACAGTTGTGCCAAGCTTGAAGACTTGAGGCTGTAATCAATGCCAAAGGTGCTTAAACAAAGTACTGAGTAAAGGGTCTGAATTCTTATGTGAATGTGATATTTCAGTTTATTTTTAATAAATTTGCAAAAATGTTTAAAAAAAACATTTTTGCTTTGTCATTAGATTCATGAGGAACAATTTATTTTAATCCATTTTAGAAGGGGTCTGAATACTATCCTGACACTATTTTTCAAAAGTTTGGGTTCCCTTAGAAATATCCTTGTTTTTGAAAGATAAGCAACATTTTTTGTCCATTAAAATAACTTCAAATTGATGTTCTGCCTTCTAGGCAGAGTTGCAAAGAAAAAGCCATATCTCAAACTGGCCAATAAAAGATTAAGAAGGGCAAAACAAAACAGACACTGGACAGAGGAACTCTGCCTAGAAGGCCAGCATCCCGGAGTCGCCTCTTCACTGTAGATGTTGAGACTGGTGTTTTGCAGGTACTATTTAATGAAGCTTCCAGTTGAGGACTTGTGAGGCATCTGTTTCTCTAATGTACTTGTCCTCTTGCTCAGTTGTGCACCGGGGCCTCCCACTCCTCTTTCTATTTTGGCTAGAGCCAGTATGTGCTGTTCTGTGAAGGGAGTAGTACACAGCGTTGTACGAGATCTTCAGTTTTTGGCAATTTCTTAGCCTTCAATTCTCAGAACAAGAATAAACTGACGAGTTTCAGAAGAAAGTTATTTGTTTCTGGCCATTTTGAGCCTGTAATCGAACCCACAAATGCTGATGCTCCAGATACTCAACTAGTCTAAAGAAAGACAGTTTTATTGCTTCTTTAATCAGAACAACAGTTTTCAGCTGTGCTAACATCATAGCAAAATTGCTTTCTAATTATCAATTAGCCTTTTAAAATGATAAACTTGGATTAGCTAACACAACATGCCATTTGAAAACAGGAGTGATGGTTGCTGGGCCTCTGTACGCCTATGTAGATAATCCATTCAAAATCAGCCGTTTCCAGCAACAGTAGTCATTTACAACATTAACAATGTCTACACTATATTTCTGATCAAATTGATGTTATTTTAATGGACAAAAAATAAATGTGCTTTTCTTTCAAAAACAAGGACAATGACATGGTAACAGAATGATGCTGACAAATAATTAACACAGAACATTTTGCACAAAATCAATTACTTGAACATTGCAGATGGAACGTTTGGTGACAGGACGACGGCACCAACAGCACAATCCATCATTCTGTTATGCATCTGAACTGTTCTTCACGTATATGTTTTTGGACACATTTTCTGTGGAAATTGTTTAATGTTGTCCTTGTGCATGGAGTTGCATAGTTTGTTTAACTTTGCAATCATTGTGTTTCGATTGACATACATTTTTAAAGTGAAAAGTCAGAGTCTAAGCATCATTCTGTTACTGTGGAATTGCCCATATGAGATGTTTGAACTGAGTTCACAAAGTAAAGCTCATGAATGTGATTAATGCACCGAGTCTTGCATGGAGACTCGGAGTGTATGCTCCCATCGCATGACAAGTTCCAATAATGCCCACGTTTATGCACTTTTCAGATGACTGGCTCTGGATTCTCTTAAGATTGGTCCTCAGCCTCAGTCATAATTAAGCACAACAATGACCCTGCCAGGAATGTTTCCCATTTCTATTAGTGTTTCAAAGAAAATTCGTATTTTATTATTCCCCAATGCAATAATTAAACCACATATTTGTGAAATGGACGGAATGTGAGGCAATTAGTTTTAATGATGTGCAAGACAAATCTGCACGACAGCAATTACTGCGACAAAGTGTTCACCAGCCAGGCAGCCAGACAGGCAGGCCAGCCCCATGCAGCAGGCCGGACCCAGAGAAGAGAGAAAGATAGTGACACTGCACCAGGCCGGACCCAGGGAAGAGAGACAGACAGTGACACTGCAGCAGTCAGGCTTGTGTGGAGCTCTAGTCAGAGTCAAAAGGACCAGGGTCAGTGTCCACTGCCCAGCCAAGTCCATTGTCAATGGAACGCATGTTTGGTGCCACATTGCGTCACTTTAATGACTGCTATTGGGCGACAGAGCTGAAGAGGGTCACATATTCAGGGTCACATACACAGACTCTGACATGTACCAACCATACAGCCTGATGATTAGGCCATTTTCTAGGCCAGTTGCACAAATTGATAAGTGAGTATATGTAATTGTTCCAATTTAGATGGTACGGTGTCAATAATTGGGAGGGGTGGGGTGGGGAGTGGGAGCCACTCATTTACTGAACTCTCCCTCATAATGTCAACGGACTCTTTGATCCTCAAAGTCTTCCCCCAAACCCTTGTAATCTTTGAGGTTGAACAAGACTGTGGCACCAGGCCAGCCTCAAGTCTAGTTAGTGGATGATATATTTAACTCCCTGCCAAGTAGAGACCAGGCAATTCTTATTTTATCCTATGGTGGAAACTGGAAAACTCGGATCACATACCAAGTTATATGAGTCCACACTCCACAAGCACATTTCCCTGACTGTGTACACTTCATCAGACAGGGGTGTATTCCCCCCTAAGCAGTTAAAACTAAATGCTCTAGCGAATTTGTTGGGTTTAAATAGAATAGACTTAACAATAAACCACAGGAATTTGGTCAAAGGACTATTATTTAATTTAGCATTTGTTCCCCTTTGCCATCAAGTTGAAATGATTGGCTGTAATGCATACCCTCTCAATTAACACATGTACATCATATTGTAAGAAAGTTGTGGTGCTGAATTCAAAACCATGTGGTGCTAGTTTGCTGCCTTTTCATGGCCATTTTATGTCTACTGTTAGGATACAATTAGAGAGAGTGAGAGAACAAGAGACTGAAGCCAAGCTGTTAGCTACACAGTAGAATAATTATGTTCCTCGGTGTGGCAGCCAAGGACTCAGTCTTCCTCATGCCATAGAGGACACGTAGGAGGTCCATTCTCCTCTCACATCAGACAAACTGGTCCCTGTGTCTGATCAATAACAGGAAGCCTACAGCAGGTAGACCATGCAGCCCTTAGCTACCAGCTCTCTTCACAGTGCCAGAAACAGTGGAAGCCTTCCTGCCTGCGATCTGTCAGTGTCCACGGCATCTGTGTCAATAGCATTCCACCACTGTTGACGGAGCACTGCTGTTTGCTTTAGCCACCAGAGAGTAGCAACCTGATTTAGTGTTTGAGGACAATGTCATAAATTCTGCAGTGCCATCCAGTACATACATTTGTGTCACAAGATGGAGTGGTTGTTTGCTTTGAATCGCATGCCACAGGCCTTTGAATAGTGTTCACGTAGCTGGAGTGAGGTGCAGGGAGGGGCCAGGGTTGGCCGTGTGCGGAATGTTTGCCATGACCATAAAATTACCTCAACACTCACTGTATTTTCAGACAATTGATAAATATTGTTTATACATCAATCTTTGACCAGACAAGGAAAACAGATTGGTTTGTTTTTCAAATCTAGGAATATCTGCGAGCACGAGCCATGCCATATATGAAAGGTGAGGCATTTACAGTCAGACTCAAGTTAGGCTCCAAGTCGGCCTGTGGAATCTAGTTTCCCATTCGCTCATTTTTTTATGTGCTTCATTTATGACCCTTTTAAGCTGTTTGTCTTTATAATGGCAATGACACACATTCAATTTGGAATCAGTAATGAAAGGTATTTCTAGGAAAACTGCTGAGCATTGGAATGCCAGTAGCATTAAGCACCACCAAGGAGCTGAAGTAAAAAATTTGAGAAATCGGACAAGGGTTAAATGTAAGCGATCACATACATTTAGACTAAACAAGGCTGTTATGAGCTCAGGTGTAATTGAACATGACATTCCCTCCAGGCTCTGTACTATAAGGAAAAGCAAGGGCAGAGACACACAACTAATCGCCCCCTTGATTGAATCACTTAAAGTCAATCTGGGCCAATGCTGAGATAATGTAGGCCATGTCTGGAGCTGCTCCTTTATGTGAAAGACCACATGTTCTAACATGACACCGCTAATGATCTCTCCCCCCCCCCCCAGCCGACTGCCAGCCCCCCTGCCATAACCGCGGCTCCTGCAGTAGGCCCCACACATGTGTGTGCCGCTCGGGGTTCCAGGGGGCCCGCTGCGAGGAGGCAGCACCAGAGCAGGTGTACATCCACACCGGAGGGTCCCTGAGGCGCATCCAGCCAGGCACTAACCCCTTCCAGAGAGAGCAGCCCAGGAGGAGACCTACAGAGAGGCAGGCCATAGACAACCCCAGCCCCAGGGCCCAGACAATCAGACCTGATACCACCAGACAGCCTCTTCAACCTGTGTAAGTCCACCGCTGCACTGTACCCACTTCCTGCTGGGGTATTTACACATTTAAAGAAGGTTACTCACTGACCTTTACACACTGACCTAATTTAGCTCTGTTTAGCTATAGGAACTATGTGTTTTCCCAACAGAAGCAAGGAAAGAAATGTAAATGATCTTTTGATTGTTTGTGTTCAACATGCTTTATGCTTTAAACATACTTTAAGAGGGAAGGAAAGGAAAGAGGGATACCTAGTCCGTTGTACAGCTGAATGCCTTCAACTTAAATATAGTAGCTCAGTAGACACTGAATATGGAATACTGGACTTACAGAAGTTTCAGTATTTGATCAGATGCATACATTCTGGAACTGTAACACACTAAATAGTGGGGTGACAGTAAAATATTATTGGTTTCCAATCCAAGAGTACAGTAGGCCTTTGAAGTGTAATCAAAACTGATTTTCTGGCGCTAGACCACTGACATCTGAGATTTTTGTAATATAATCGCTGAGTTCAGAAGAGGATTTAAACCTCCGATGCCATTTCTTTTGATCTATGATGGCAGTCTGACATGTGGGCATGGCAGCCCTGCGGCTTTATGAAATGTTTTTGGCCCAGTGTCATGGCACACTGATATACATCTTCATTTGAACATGGAATTCGTTTCACAGTCAAACTTGGACTCAAGTGTAGATTCTGCTGTTTATTCGGGGGGGGGGGTGCTGCGGTTTAAGCTCATGTAAAAAGGAGTTATGCCTCTAAGCTCCTCATTTCTACAATAAGAAGAGAGAATTATAATTTCGCATCTATTCAAAATCAGCCGTAGTCTTACAGGAGCAGGCAGAGGAAGGAGAAAAGCACTGTACTGTACACACCCCCCGTGAGTTGAACTACTGCAACAGTCACCTGGACAGTGTGAGAAGCAAGTGCAATGATATGCTTTATGTTGTGTATGTACGACATACGGCGTGTGCAAAACAGAAGTTCTTCATCCTGGTATGCACTATGGTGTGTGTTTGTCATTGGGGTCGAATCATAGCGGATGAGCGGGTTCATATGTTCAATGATTCATGCTTCATTCTTCATTCTCTGTAGAGCCACAGAGCTACACAACCCAGCATGACTTTCCTTCTTCGCCATTAAGAGAGCTGCTCCATATGAACTCCACAGGGGGTTATGAAGCCATGGTTGAAGAAGGTCAACATAAACTTCACGTGAAGTTCAACCAGTGTGAAGGAAAACAATGTCTGATTTGCCACATAGGATTGCCGCAGTAACGCTTGCCATTTGCTGTGAAGATAGAAACCAGATTTGAAAGAATAATGTATTTTCTTTGGGGTTGTGTAACATTCTAAAAATGTCAATTTGTTAATTGGACTAGACTAACAATGACTACCGATGCACATAGCGTGACAACTGGTCCGACTAGGTCATCTCACTAAACATTCAGCTATTCTCCAAAGACCATTAATCAGACCAGAGAATGGCATCAGACTTTTGGCTTCGACAGCATTCTATTTGTCTCGCAATCATTCTGGAAATGATACTCGTGCATTTCTGCTAAAAAAAAATGATTGTATTTTTTTCTCCACTGTTTGCTTAAGTACGTTGTTAAGCTTGGAGGTCACTGCCAAATCTTCTGATTATGGTCGTGTTATGGTTTGAACCGTATTTCCGACTGAGGGTGTTGAAAGGTGATGCTTGTTTGTGTCTATGACTGTGCAGGCCGATTTTTTTGTTATGCATGGGAAAAGTTTATCTTGTCAAATGCTTCTCTGCCTTGGATGAGAGCCCAATGGTTTTCTAATCCTCCTTCAGTTGTATTAAGTGCCATAATTTGTTTGAGCACTGAGGTCACCCTTCGTTTTCAGCCAAAGTGTGATCTGGGTAATATCGTTCTCTGAAATCTCTGCAGTGTATTCGATTACAGTTGACATTTATGGTCCAGTACGATCTAATTGCGAGAACCGAGAGTGCCTTTTGCAGTTATGTCACATTGTATTTCTGTTGGTGTTATGGAATTACACTGGCGAAACCACTCTGATGCATGTAGTAGCTTGAAGTAATCCAAGTCAATGTGTTGGCAGATGTTTTCCCGAAAACAGTTTTTAAATTATTTTCCCTTGCATTGTTTCTTAGTCACGATAAATCTTTAGTTTGTAATCAATACAAGGCATGTGTCAGAAGTGCACAGTTGCTATGCATATGGTTGCTTTGATAATGACTTAGGGAACATATTTGCAACCTGAGTCACAGATCTGGGACAAATAAGAGAGCAAAGCTGCATATTTGACATTACAAGAGGCAGACACCATTACTGAGTCACACACAACCTGGCGATGAGCAGCTTGATCTCGCGTGTCTCTAATGGAGCTGACTAACACATCGCAGCAGGTGTTGTTCATCTGAAGATGAGACATTTCCTACTCCACAACACAAGCCTGGCCAGAGCCTGTCCAACCATTTAAATGAACGCTTGTGGATGAGTTGGCAAACACAGACGTTTAGATAAAATGGGGTTGTGAAGCCAGAAACAGGCCCAAACTATGAGAAGTATAGAAAACAGTGAGTGTGTGGACATTTGGATAAGATTATTCACATAACCCAGTCAGGGAGTGGCAGGCTCACGTGTCTGTATTTTCAGGCTACTAGAGTACTTCTTCTCAGAAGAAGTTTGTGTAATGTACTGTATGTGTGGGTCCAGTTCTAGTGAGCACCATTCTCAATTCAGGCCCTGTTGTAACCCAGAGGTGGAAAAAGTTCACCCCTGGAGCAGTAGTGGACCCAGGTCTTTGTCTCAGATATCAGGTTTTGGTTGTGCTGTGGCCAGAGGCACGGGAGCAATGTGAGGTCAGTGAGAGAGTGCAGAGCGGTGCCAAGCACAAATTAACGGGTGAGGAGAGCTGCCTCGGCACAGATTAGAACATCCTGCTGTTTTTACCCCTGTTCTCTTCTCCGGCCGGGGAGAAAGGGCCATTCTCAACAACAACCGCCGCAGACCCCTGCCCCTGCCTCCGCTGCCTCTACTCTCCTGCCTCCAGCCTGTCCAGGCCTTTCCTGTTCTCCCTAAGAGGGAAGGTGTGAGGTATGTCTCCGTCTGGGAAACAGGTTTGGGTCGTTACGCCAGTAGCACCTTGTTACTGACTTTACCTCTATTGCCTGTTGGGTCGCGCCAAGAAAACAGGCATTATGCAGCAGCTCCAAGCAGAGCTGGGCTTAAGATGGGCCAAGTTGGCCGGCAGTGATAAGGGCATGAGGGGTCGTCTGGCCGGCCAATGTGGAGCGGTCTGGGAGTCCAGACAGCCTGCTCTCCCGACCCGCCAGTTAACCTCCCGCGGTAATGAAATCACCCTGTGTGCACTGTGTCCGCAGCAGATGGGAAATGAATACTGTCTGCTGTATTTTGTAAAGTGGTTTGTCAACACTTGGGAATATCGGGACGGTCTGTAAGACATGGACGGTCTGTAAGGCATGGATGGTCTGTAAGACATGGACGGTCTGTAAGACATGGACGGTCTGTCAGACATGGATGGTCTGTAAGGCATGGACGGTCTGTAAGACATGGACAGTCTGTAAGACATGGACAGTCTGTAAGACATGGACGGTCTAGAAGACATGGACGGTCTGTAAGACATGGACGGTCTGTAAGACACCTCCACTGTCCTCACCGACACTTCCACTGTCCTCCCCCACTGTCCTCCCCTACACGTCCACTGTCCTCCCCTACACTTCCACTGTCCTCCCCTACACTCCCACTGTCCTCCCCTACACTTTCTCTGTCCTCCCCTACACTCCCACTGTCCTCCCCTACGCTTCCACTGTCCTCCCCTACACTCCCACTGTCCTCCTCTACACTTCCACTGTCTTCCCCTAAACTCCCACTGTCCTCCCCTACACTCCCACTGTCCTCCCCTACACTCCCACTGTCCTCCCCTACGCTTCCACTGTCCTCCCCTACACTTCCACTGTCCTACCCTACACTTCCACTGTCCTACATTACACTCCCACTGTCCTCCCCTACGCTTCCACTGTCCTCCCATACACTCCCTCTGTCCTACCCTACACTCCCTCTGTCCTCCCCTACACGTCCACTGTCCTCCGCTACTCTCCAACTCTCCCACCCTACTCCCCTACACTCCCACCTACTCCCCTTTATTCCGACCCTTCACCTATAGTGAACTGTGTGGACCTCCCAGGGTCTGGCCAGGTCTTAACGGCAGGCTAGAGATTGCCAGGTCTCTGGGCCACACTTCAGAATGAGTACATCCTTACGTGGCTGCCAAATAAATAATCCATTCTCCCCCCATGCCGTCCCTCGTCCGCCCTGTTCGTCACCCCTGCAGTGGGATTCAACAGAGGTTCAGCGTAACACAGGCTTTCCTGTGGGGGGCTTTGCTCAGCTTAAGTAGTGAAACGTCCTTCCCTGCCAGCATGATATCCTGGTGGTCACAGCCAGTCTGTCAGCCCGTTTTATGAGGGTCAGGGCCAGCCTTGAACCACTCCAGTCCGAATGGGTGGATCGGTGATACAGCTGGATCAGTGATACAGTATGGCATGGAGGACACAGTCACTGCCTCCCCTGGGTTCTTCCTCTCTCCCTTCCCTCTCTTCTTCTCTGACATCAGGTCTCCACAGGAAACGGGGCCAGGCCAGGGGAAGGGCAGAGCAGGATGTGCAGTCATCTTTCCAAAGGTGATTTCTCTCTGTGAGAGAAGAGGAGAGAGGAGGAACCTGGATTGTACTGTAGGACTCTGCACAGCAACAACTTCCCATCTAATGGTCTCTACACTTGTGCTAGCTTATCTGGACTAATAGAAATCGATATGCTAACTGCAGGTTGCATTGTTGTAGCAGGTACTGTATTGCTTTCTCAGCCAAAGCTTCATGATAATTTACTCCACAAACACAATGGTGACCTTGCTGTGAGTCCATGCAAAGCTGTTTCACTTAAAGCTCCCGAACAGTCAAAATCATGTTTTTCATGAACTTGGATGATATTTGAATGAAACCAGATCAAAGTACAATTGATTATACTTGTCCCCTCCCCCATGACAATACACTTGGATTCAGGAAGTCGGGATTAACGCAGGATTATTAAGGTCTTTTTGTGACAGCACAAAATGCCTCTCATTTTGACTGCAGCACGGCAGCAAATATAATAAGAGGTTTCCCCTATTCATTTGAGGCAAAGATACTTCTAGGTTTCAGCTTTCATCTGTGTCTGGCGTTAGCTAGTAACTGGCTAGCTAGGTCTTCAGCATGGATCAAAAGGGTTGGCCATTACATCAAGACACATGCCAAACGGGAGGTTCATGCAAACTTCTTCACATCATTGACAGTCATGATATATGGACATTGTCTGGCATTCAATATATATATTTATTGAAATGTACCCAGACCTCACCCTGTAAAGTTTCAACTGAAATTCTCCAAGATGAACCAGTTAGCTAGCTTGATAAACAGTGCTGGATTTAAAAAAAAGTTCCTATTTAAAAAAAATACAAACATACACATACGAACAACAACTTACAAACATCAACTACATCTCCTCTGCCCAGACCCAAATTCTCACACCTCCATCCCTAGTGCTTGCATTGTTTGCCACATGTCCTTAAATTGTACCAATTTGATTTTCTCGGTCGCCCATGCTATTTCAATATTTCAATAATAAATCATTTGATTTTCCCATTGTGTTAATGATGGCGGATGAATTGATTTCCAAGTTTTTGTAATATACTTTTTTTTTCAAGAGGAGTGATGAGAAGATAATCATCCATGTAACTGCTCTCGTCTGTTGAATGAAGAGTGGACCAAGACGCCGCGTGGAAAGTGCTCATGATTTTAATATTCAAAAAACACCCAAACAAAATAACAAACGTGAAAACGAAAGCTCACAGTTCTCTCAGGCACAGACACTAAACAGAAAACAAGATCCCACAAAACCCAAAAGGAAAATGACAACTTATATGTGATCCCCAATCAGAGACAACGATAGACAGCTGCCTCTGATTGGGACTCACACACGGCCAAAAACAAAGAAATAGAAAACATAGACTTTCCCACCTGAGTCACACCCTGACCTAACCAAACATAGAGAATAAAAAGGATCTCTAAGGTCAGGGCCTGACAATCCAGCCCAACAGGTCTCACTACACTCGCATATGCCATGTCCCCCCCAAAGGTGTGGACTCCGGCCGCAAACCTGAACCTATAGGGGAGGGTCCGGGTGGGCATCTACTCACGGTCGGGGCTCCGGTGCGGGACGTAGACCCAGCTGCGCTTGAGGCTCCCCCCACTTCGGTGGCGCCTCTGGTGCTGGGATCGTCACCTGGGCCTCCGGACCGTAGATCGTTACTGCAGACCCCGGACCGGGAACCGTCGCTGCAGGCTCCGGACCGTGTACCGTCGCTGGAGGCTCCGGCCCGGGGAATGAAACAGGAGGCTCCGGACCGGGGATCTTCGCTGGAGGCTTCGTGCCACAGATCATCGCTGGAGGCTTCGTGGCATGGATCATCACTGGAGGCTTTGGGCCATGGATCACTGGAGGCTTCGTACGTAGAGCCGGAACAGGTCTCACCGGACTGAGGAGACGTACTGGAAGCCTGGTACGTGGAGCTGCCACTACACGTCTTGGCTGAATACCCCCTGGCACGGCAAGTGCGGGGAGCTGGAACAGGCCACACTGGGTTGTGCTGGCAAACTGGGGATACGGTGTGTAGAACTGGCGCAGGATATCCTGGGCCGAAGAGACGCACCAGAGACCAGGAGTGCTGAGCCAGCACAATCCGTCCTGGCTGAATGCCCACTCTAGCAAGGCAACTGCTGGGAGCTGGAACAGAGCGCACTGGGCTGTGAATGCGCACTGGAGACACCGTGCGCATCCCCGCAGACACCGTGCGCATCCCCGCACCGTGCGCATCCCCGCAACTCCCAGTGTACCCCCCCACCCAATTTTTTTGGAGCTGTCTCTCGGGCTTCCGTCGTTGTCTTAACTCCTCATATCGTCGCCGTTCCTCACTCGCTGCCTCCGCCTGCTTCCATGGCAGTGTCTTGTCCCCTGCCATTACCTCCTCCCAGGTCCAGGATGTCCTCCACTCCCTTTTCTCCCAGGCCCAGGATCCCTGCTCCTCCTGGCCACACTGCTTGGTCCTTTGGTGGTGGGATCTTCTGTAACGGCTCTCGTTTGTTGAATGAAGAGTGGACCAAGACGCAGCTTGGAAAGTGTTCATGATTTTAATATTCAAAAAACACTCAAACAAAATAACAAACATGAACTTCCAATTTAGTCCCAAATAAATAATGAAACATGTTTAATTTTGGTTTAAATAATGCAAAAACAAAGTGTTGGAGAATAAAGTAAAAGTGCAATATGTGCCATGTAAAAAAGCTCATGTTTAAGTTCCTTGCTCAGAACATGAGAACATATGAAAGCTGGTGGTTCCTTTTAACATGAGTCTTCAATATTCCCACTGTTGGAATTGATGCTTACGAGCCTGCTGCTGCCTACCACCGCTCAGTCAGACTGCTCTATCAAATCATAGACTTAATTATAATATAATAACACAGAGAAATACGAGCCTTAGGTCATTAATATTGTAAAATCCAGAAACTATCATTTCAAAAACAAAACGTTTATTCTTTCAGTGAAATACGGAACCGTTCCATATTTTATCTAATGGGTGGCATCCATAAGTCTAAATATTGCTGTTACATTGCACAACCTTTAATGTTATGTCATAATTATGTATAATTTAGGCAAATTAATTACGGTCTTTGTTAGTAAGAAATGGTCTTCACACAGTTCGCAACGAGTCAGTCGGCCCAAACTGCTGCATATACCCTGACTCTGCTTGCACAAAACACAAGAGAAGTGACACAATTTCCCTGTTAAGATTGATTGTTTTTTATTACATAAGTTTAATTCTAGCTAGCACCTTACCTTGGCTTCTTGCTGCACTCGCATAACAGGTAGTCAGCCTGCCACGCAGTCTCCTCGTGGAGTGCAATGTAATCGGCCATAATCGGTGTCCAAAAATGCTGATTACCGATTGTTATGAAAACTTGAAATCGGCCCTAATTAATCAGCCATTACGATTAATCGGTCGACCTCTAATCACATACATCGCTGTGTACTACTCCCTTCACAGAACAGTGCAAACTGTCTCTAACCAGAATAGAAAGAGGAGTGGGAGGCCCCGGTGCACAACTGAGCAAGAGGACAAGGACATCAGAGTGCCTAGTTTGAGAAACAGCCTCACAAGTCCTGGCAACTGGCATCTTCATTAAAGTAACCGCAAAACACCAGTCTCAATGTCAACAGTGAAGAGGTGTTCATTTTACCATGAAGGCCTGATTCACACAGTCTCCTCTGAACAGTTGATGTTGAGATGTGTCTGTTACTTGAACTCTGTGAAGCATTTATTTGGGCTGCAATCTGAGGTGCAGTTAACGCTAATGAACTTATCCTCTGCAGCAGAGGTAACTCTGGGTCTTCCATTCCTGTGGCGGTCCCCAGGTTTCATCAAGGCGCTTGATGGTTTTTGCGACTGCACTTGAAGAAACTTTCAAAGTTCTTGACATTTTACGTGACCTTCATGTCTTAAAGTAATGATGGACTGTCGTTTCACTTTGCTTATTTGAGCTGTTCTTGACTTGGTCTTTTACCAAATAGGATTATCTTCTGTATACCAACCCTACCTTGTCACAACACAACTGATTAGCTCAAGCACATTAAGATGGAAAGAAATTCCACAAATTTGCTTTTAACAAGAGAAACTTGTTAATTAAAATGCATTCCAGGTAACTACCTCATGAAGCTGATTGAGAGAATGCTAAGAGTGTGCAAAGCTGTCATCAAGTTAAAGGGTGGCTACATTGAAGAATCTCAAATTCCCATTCATTTCTGCTGATCCTCTCAAGCTCTGTCAGGTTGGATGGGGAGCGTCGCTGCACAGCTATTTTCAGGTCTCACCAGAGGCTCAAGGACATTCAGAGACTTGTCCCTAAAGCCATTGTCTTGGCTGTGTGGTCAGGGTTGGTGTCCTGTTAGAAGGTGAACCTTCACCCCAGTCAGAGGTCCTGAGCACTCTGGAGAAGGTTCTCATCAAAGATCTCTCTGTACTGTGCTCCGTTCATCTTTCCCTTGCTCCCAGTTCCTGCCGCTGAAAAACATCCCCACAGCATGATGCTGCCACCCCCATGCTTCACTGTAGGGATGATATTGGCTAGGTGATGACTGGCACCTAGTTTCCGCCAGACGTGACGCTTGGCATTCAGGCCAAAGAGTTCAATATTGGTTTCATCATGGTCTGAGAGTCTTTTAGGTGACTTTTGGCAAACTCCAAGCAGGCTATCATGTGCCTTTTACTGGGTAGTGGTTTCCGTCTGGTCACTCTACCATAAAGGTCTGATTGGTGGAGTGCTGTAGAGATGGTTGTCCTTCTGGAAGGCTCTCCCATCTCCACAAAGGAACTTTAGAGCTCTGTCAGAGTGACCATTGGGTTCTTGGTCACCTCCCTGACCATGGCCCTTCTCTCCTGATTGGTCAGTTTGGCTGGGTGTCCAACTCTAGGAAGAGTCTTGCTGGTTCCAAACTTCTTCCATTTAAGATTGATGGAGGCCGCTGTGTTTTTGGGGACCTTCAATGTAATTTTTTAGAACCATTCCCCAGTTCTGTGCCTTGACACAATCTTGTCTCGGATCCCTACGGACAATTCCTTCGACCTTATGGCTTGTTTTTTTCTCTGACATGCACTGCTAACTGTGGGACCTATATAGACAGGTGTGTACCTTTCCAAATCATGTCCAATCAATTCAATTTACCACAGGTGGACCCCATTCAAGTTGTAGAAACAGCTCAAGGATGATAAATGGAAACAGGTATTTGCAAACATTTCTAAAAACCTGTTTTCATTATGGGGTATTATGTGTAGCTTGATGAGGATTTTATTTTAGAGTAAAGTAACAAAATGTTGGGAAATTAATGGGTCTGAATACTTCCTGAATGCACTATATTGCTATAGTGTTGTTAACCAAGAAGTTGTTAATGTTGTTTGCTTTATCTTTATAAAATAGACATGCAAAAATAGTCTGGGGATGAGCATGTGAATCTTCAATATGTACCCATTGTTCCTCTTTCTTGCATTTAACTATATGTCTGTAGTAAAAGCCTTGGGTGGTGAGTTGATACAATTCCAAGTCTAAAGGTTAAAACCACGCTTAGCCCTAGAAAGATTTAAAGCATTCCTATTTATTCTATTCATTTTATTAGCCCATATAAAGTCTGTTATGACCGAGTATACCAAATGTCTTCGGTGGGGTAATTGTTATTGTCGAAAATGAATACAAAAAAATTGGGAGACTTGCCATTCTAGAGGTTTATTCTCTCTTTGGATTCATGGGAAGATAATTCAATTGAATTAGACCTGCTTTCATATTGTTGATTAATGGATTAAAGTTATCTTTATATATTGTTGTTTGTTGACACTTATTAAGTGTTTTCTATTTTTTTGTGGTCCACTTAAATGATTGCTGTAGATTGATTGTTATTCATTTTTTGCAATTATCAAGGTTTTTTAAATGTAAAATGTTATATCCTGAAATGTTTGAGTATTCTGAAAATATTTTTAGGAAAGGGGGAATTTAATTTTCAATATTGATCAGGTATATCTGAAGACCATCTGCAAAGAAATTTAGTTTATATTAAATGTTTACCAGTACCTGTTACGTTTGGGTCCTGTCTAATTCTTTCTGCAAGCGGTTCTAGTGCCAGTGCAAACAGGATGGGAGAGAGGAGACATCCCTGTCTTGTGCCCTTTTCTAAAGCAATTTCATCAGAAAATGTTTTTTTTGTTGTATGTTTTTGCTTTAGGACATGTAAAGAATATTTTTTATTAAATGTATTATTTCAGTTGGAAAGTTAGTAAAAAAGCTTCCAAAGTTTTGAATAGAAAAGGCCATTCAAAACGGCTTAAAATACAACAGTCATTATTAATAAATCTATATCTTGTTTTCTTGCGTATTGTGTTAAATTGAAACATGTCCATGTATTTGTTTGTGAGTGTCTATTGTTAATAAACCCGGTTTATTTGTTTCATACGTATCAAGTGTGCTTATAAGTTTGTTATTATACTGAACAAAAATATAAACATAACTTGTAAAGTGTTGGTCTCATGTTCCGTGAGCTGAAATAAAAGATCCCAGAAATGTTCCATATGCACAAAAATATAATTTTTCTCAAATGTTTGTTTACATCCCTGTTAGTGAGCGTTTCTCCTTTGCCAAGATAATCCATCCACATGACAGTTGTGGCACGTCAAAAAGCTGATTAAACAGCATGAACATTACACAGGTGCACCTTGTGTCGGGGATAATAAAAGGCCACTCTAAAATGTGCAGTTTTGTCACAGATGTCTCAAATTTTGAGGGAGCTTGCAACTGACATGCTGACTGCAGGAATGTCCACCATCATAAAATGGCCTTCTTGGTCCTTGTGCTGGGATATAAGAGAAAATGGTAGATTCTTATTTGTCAGGATGCTTACACCTCTGCTGTTATGACAGTAGGTGGGAGCATAGGCCTCTCCAATCCAGCTACTCTTTAAATGTTCAATTTCTCTTTTTTTATGTAACTCTTACAAGAATCTGCTGAGAACCATTTTTTTTCCCCTCATCATGGAGCATGTGCACATTCCATGTGATAAGTTGGATTTTGTTCATCTTTACTTGTAAAGAATCAAAGTTAACCTTATCTGTTCTGCCTATCATTGAAGAACCAAGTAAAACATTTTGGGACTATGTCAACAATGGACTAATGAAACAAATACCAAACAAAATGTTTGAGGTGGAGTTTTCCTTTAAGGCAGCTCAATTGTCTCAGCCATATCATGTAAGGTATTGGACCGATGTTGAGGGCAAGGCAACCAGCCATGTGCATGGAGCAAAATGACCCTTAAGTGAATGATGGTGATATATGTATCTTACAGTAGGCAGTGACTGGTTTCCTCATATCGGCCCACACTTGTTGTCTGGTGACTAATAGGCCTAGTGGTTACGGGTCTTATTGACTCTAAGCTTTACATTGAACCACACAGTAACTTCTCAGAGGAAACTGTGGTCAGTGAGGGAGTTCTTCGTGTTAATCATTGAACAGTCATCCCTTTTAGCCTAACCCCAGATAGACCACACGACTCTTACTGCTGGAAGCTACTGTCACCATACCCTAGTAGGTGTTCACGGAAGCTGCCAGAAGTATTATTGTTGTTCTGTAATATACTGTAGTAGTAGTTGTTATAGAATTAGGAGCAGTGTGAGACATAGTAATAGCAGTAGCTGTGGTGGGAGGCCTAGTTATGGTAATAGTAGCAATTGTGGTGGAATGGTAACTTTAATGTTGAAAGCAAGCGAAGACATCTTTCCTCACAGTTTCTCATAACCACACAGAAGGGGGAAAATTCAAAATAGCAAATATCCTACTAACTTTAGGTCCCTAATACTCTTGACACTTTCAAGCCTGCATGCTCTTTATGCTAAGTGGTTATGGTAAGACCTTCTGACTGGGAAAGTTATCCTGCCACCTGGTAGTCTGCTATCATAATCAGAGAGGAAGTACCAAGAGTCATCCCCTTGTCCTCAGATTCTACAGCTAAAAGAGTATGCCTTGAGTTGGGGGAATAGAGGGCTATGGAGGGGGGCTTGGACTCGGAGTGTTAATTCCGATATGTCATAACAGTTTTACCTTCACCCCATTTCTGTCCTTTCTAATCTCTGCAAGGATAGGAACTAGGATAGGGACTGTAGCATGGGGATCCCTGATCTATGTCACTAGTGTGGGTGTGAATGAACATGAATGAGTTCTGAGCAGGCTCAGTGTTCAGTGTACTGGAGGGACAGGTTTGTCTTTGTGCTGATGCTACAAACTTGACCTCTGGCTCGACCCTGGTCCCTGATGATCACTTTCACTTGTGATGTGAATGGGTAAGGGCTTTCCGGAGCACTGGTGACATCCTCTGCAATGGTTTAGGAGTGTCCAGGCAACTGTGTTTCTCTGCTAACGCTGGATTATAGAACATCAACATGGCAAAGAGTGCAGACTCAGCTCTGGAGGCTACCTTGGACTCATGTGAACCCTCGTGGGGCTTGGGATGGGATGGGAAGGGGCGGGATGGTTGGGGGATTGGGTAAAAAACAGCGGCCATGATTAAAGTAACTGTCCAGGGAGAAACTCACTTTTAAAAGTTTATATTATTTGTACTTATGCCCAAATAATGTTGTTGACTCATCCCATACTCATATTTGTGGGAAAAGCTTAAATTGGAGAAGAAAACGCTTATCTCAAACAGACCGTTTGATGTCATCTTCCTGAAGAAGTTGAGCTGGTTGTTGGGGTACACCCACACCTTTCCAACACACAAAAGCTGCCTTTAACATACTTGAACTATTTCACTCATATTGTAATTAATTATAGATCATTTTTTAAAGAAAGTAGCATTTTGACAAGACAGTGATATTGGCAGAGTAAGACTAGGGATCAGAGTTTGTTCCCCTGTTGCAAAGATAAGGACAACAAAGTCCCATGAGTGGTTGACTTTCTTCTCAGGCCACAGGGTCTTAGAAAGCTTGGAAGCGCAGGAAAGATCTTTCTCTCTCTGTCCGTCGAGCTCTCCAGGGCCTTGTCAGACACATACTTAATGCCACAGTTCCCGGCCTGGCGGACTGCAGGTTCCAAGCCAAATCCATCACATCAACCAGCAGGCCTTTGTGATGCAGCTGTCATTCGCAGAGACAACAACATTTCTGGGGAACAAAGTGTCCCTTCCACACTGGTCAGGCTGAGTTCCCATGATGGGGGTTGAAAACATGAATTACCAGTATGGCTGTGCATGGGACCAGTTTTATTTAACCAGGTAAGTTCACTGAGAACACATTCTCATTTACAGCAAAGACTTGGGGAATAGTTACAGGGATGAATGAGCCAATTGGAAGCTGGGGATGATTAGGTGATCATGATGGTATAGTATAAAAGCCAGATTGGGAATTTAGCCAGGACACCAGGGTTAACAACCCTACTCTTACAATACGTGTCATGGGATCTTTTAGTGACCACAGAGAGTCAAGACACCCATTTAACATCCCATCCAAAAGACAGCATCTTACCCAGGGCAATGTCCCCAATCATTGCCCTGGGGAATTGGGATATTTGTTTAGACCATAGGAAAGGGTGCCTCCTAATGGCCCTGCAACACCACTTCCAGCAGCATCTGTTCTCCCATCCAGGGACTGACCAGGACCAACCCTGCTTAGCTTCAGAAACAAACCAGCAGTGGGATTTAGGGTGGTATGCTGCTGGCCCAGTTAAAGCAGGCAGAGGTCAGAGAGCTTGATCGCTGGGGGTTGAGGCAGCAGAGTTCAACTTACAGCTCAAAACATCCAACAATGTCAGCCTCTGGTCCTTGGTGAGCACTAGCTAACTTATCCTACGCAATAGGCGATTACATAGATACTTGACATGTCTGGGCCCCCCACAAAAAAAGAGAATTTATCACAGTTTCTTGTTTCCAGACATCGGAAAACGACCTTTGCTGGCTTTTCTTTTGCTGTTTTAGGTCGTTCAAAGTAAATAAATGTTTCGTATTGCTTTTCAATTAACTTCCCTGTGCTCTATCAAAATCCCCCTTTTAAGTATGAAAACCTATTTCAGAGCTAAACTATGTTTTTATGTTATTAGGACTTGGCTTCACAGAACACCTCTTCCTGCTTAGCTGTCTCGCTATAATTTGGGAAATGAATGATCAGAGCGACTGTAATATGCTGGAGAGGTTTGAATGGCCTCTCAGTTTCGAATGTCTGCAGGCCTTTTGGGCATCTTCCCTGGACCACACAAACCACAGGCATCTCCTCCCCTCGCGTCCAGACCCAGCTCACTAGCCTGCCTCTCACAGCCTAACACTCCTTACTCTCTCCAAGAACCGAGGTGGAAATTGACGGGCTGGCAAGGGTCTCACATAATATGGCCCCCAAGGGGGGACAAAACAACAGTTTATTTCACAACTTTTTGGCCGGAAATATAGTAGACAGAAATATAGTGATTCACTTGCACATAGAGCATCTGTGGACCTCGTTGGAATCAAGTTTAGAAAAAGTATATTCTGATGCAAATCATGAGGGGGAAAATGAAGAAACTGGGTTCAGTTCTATGTGGTTAGCACCTAAATCAAACCCATTAGAGTACCTTTTGGAGAGGAAAATGGACTGTGCTGTGCTCACTCTCCTCTGGAAGGCACAGTTTGTCCTCTGATATAAGCCTTGTCCCCTGGGGCACATAATGGCTGAGGTAGGAGTTGGCATGGAGCTACTTCAATGCAGCTCAGGGATTTAATCTAACTCTTTTCTAATTCATTGTGTCCAGGCCATGGCTGCTACCAACTGGATTCCTGGAAGGCTAGACAGGAGGAACATGATTTAATCCAGCCTCTACGGCTGGTGCGATTCACTCTGTGACGCACCCAGATTTTCATGAGGGGAAAATAATCTGCCAGGAGCCACAATTAGCCAAGCCATAATGACTAGAGATGCTATCAAACACAATAGGCCAATCTGGGTTTTAATTGTTCACTGATGTTTGGCCCTGTGCAACTGTGTAACGAGAAGAACTTGAACTCTGCCCTGTTACACTGTATATCCGCTAACCAGGTGTTTTTCTCTTATGAGATGGGACAAACAACAGCACTAATACTGCTTGCATGTACACCAGAGAACAGTCCTCAGAGTTGCATCTAGTTTCAGGAGACAGGGTTAGTTAGGGTTTCATCAAAAACATAGGAAAAACTTACAAAGCGGTGTTGTAAGATTTGGTATTTGAATTGTAGTCATCCTAGGTTTGAGCATGCGTGTGAATTACAGGGGGTAGAGGGGGAGGTTTTTGCTCTGATGTGCAGCCATGGTGGATGTTCAGCAGCACTGTTCAGGCTGCTTCCAGCATGGAGGTCAGTGGTACAACTTCTATCTACATGGCTATGTGTCATTTATTTCAACAGTTTGTTGGTGCTTTTTAATGTGGTGCCGATCTCCAGCCAGGAGAGGGAGAAACTCCAATAAAACTCTCGGTTTGCTTCCTCAACTGCTCTATTGCTGGTCCCATAAAAAAAGTGTTTTGGATAATGTCGTAATGAGAGCTCACTTGAGAACGCTCCCGCGTCCCCCGTGTCCTCGCTCCTGATTGAATCCACATGTATCTGGTAAAATATTAGTACATGGTAAATTGATAATGAGGACATTGTCTCCTTACATCCCGTTATGTAAGAGCGAGGCAGATGCCAATAAAGATGAATTGCTAACGCCTGTCTTCAAAGGAACAACTGATAAGGTTTTATGTCATTTTTGGAAGAAGATGTAATGTTTGGTTGACATACAGAGAAGCTGCGGTGGAGGAGCAACAGCTCAGTGCCAGTTCTGAAAACAGGCCAATTGCTTTTTCTCTCCAAGCCTTCAGTTCACATCACAACCCAGCCATTCTGTAGGGCCCGGCTTACACGACTGACCACCACAGATTAAACTTTCACAGAGGCTATAATTATAGGTCAGGCTTTGATGTGACAGAGACTTCTGAGTTATTTTAAGTTTTCCAATGAACACCAACGCTTCCGCCGCTCACCGAATTGTTCATGTTGCCATGAGGAATAAGCAACAACAATATGAAATAAGCCCAGTGCTGTCAGGGTATCATATTTATGATAGCCTGTTCAGTGTCAAGCTTTGAGGTCTTATTGAAAGGAGCACCGAGAGACTTCAATGCACCAGCTGCATATGGGCTCTAGAAAGAAAGCCAGGGAAATGGAATCTGCCCTCTGGAGCTGCATTTGACCACTGTGGTGGCAGCTGTGCTGCTATTCTGTGTGAGTAATAAAGGATTCATGCTTTCACAAGTCCCAGCCACCTCTCTTCTCACTGCTTCTCAATCCACCCAACTGAATCTACATTGAATTTCCAGACAAATAAGAGGCATGTATCAGTTTTCTTAGATCATGTGGATCGATGGAGATGGGATAGAATTAGACCAAACCCGATCGAATCAAATCTAAGGTAAACTTCCTTCATGAAAAAATAACATTGTTTCTGAAAATGCCAAGTTTGAATTCCTGTGTGCTGATGAAACCTTGTAAATGTGAAAGCTTATCTGATATGAAATCCTATTTTGACGGAGAGGTTCAGAGGATTGCATTCTGCAGAAAGATGATAGCATCTTGACGGACAGTCTGGAAAGGTTCCTCTGTGTTATAGTTTGGTTGGTTCGTTCCAGGAACATTATGGTCATTCATTACACAACAGTGTTTCAAATACTAAAACATTGACTTAGTCGAGCATCATGTTAGGTAGTTGAATGACAACGCCAGGGCCCTGTTTCAAGTTATACACTGCACTCTATGAGGACACACTATGCTGTCCATGTTACAAGTCTGTGAATGCTCTCTACACTTCACCTGAAGTACCATCTGTTGAAACTTGAGAACCTTTTAACAATGTAGACAGGCTCTGTAATGCCCATTCTAAAGTGCTCCATTGTTTCAGAGATATTCTGTTGTTGAAACACTCTGTTGGCCAGATGCTCTAGAATTATATCACATGCTTTCTCTGTCCAAATGCCTTTCCCTTTATTGCTGCTTTGGAATTTGTGGAGATACGTGTAAAAGCATAATGTTTATGTAGTTTGACTGTGTCTGAAACATTTCTTGTTGCAACACAGTATCTACTATGTTTAAAAAGATTACAGTAAAGACCTTCTTAGTTCACAGTTCAAGTGCATTCTCACAATACATTCAATTATGGTATTCAACTATTGCATCTGAGCTCCTCGAGTGTGCAGCTCTCCTTTTCTTCTTCGTGTGTTCTACTCCGCTAGCCAGCACCTCGCCTAACAAGGTGTGCGTTCCTTTGGCCTCCACGTTCTCACAATACACTCATAAATCGTCTCTACTTCGATTGCCAACAAAAAGGGTGTTTTCAATGACTGAGTACTACAGTGTTCTCGCTGTTGAAGCCACAATATGTGCAATTCAATAACAATTGACCATTTTGCCAGGTTTCTGTTGTTCCTCCAAATTAGTCTAATGATCTACATATTCAATATTCAGCAGTGAAGTGAAGTTCTCTCTCTTCTATTTTCTCCTAATGAGGTGAACAAACTTGGATTTCCACTTGATCTTTAATGACTATCATTTACTTTCCTATTTGCCAACTAGACTTCAAATTGCTGCTAATTGCGAGCGACCATTATGCAACAAGAGCATTTTTGACTAGGGTCACTTTTGGAAAGATGTTCAAAGTTAGCCATTAAGCATTCTGTGTAAATAAAGAGAAAAATAATCACTGGGTTATTTTTCCCCTTAATAGTGTGAGCTATTGTTCTGGTGATGTGTTGTAGCATTATAGATTGGCCCTGGGGGCATGTCACTCTTCTTTCTAGGGGTCATGTTCCATGTGAGGCTAAATATAAGGGCTGTATACAGGAGGCAGTGTGGCTGAGTGTTGGCCTCTGTGTGTTGAGCTGTGTGCTGTGGTGGTGAGACCCAGACCCAGACTGGGACAGCCATGCCAGACACTTCTTTCTGCCTGCTGTCAGACAAGCTTGTTTAGACAGTCGATGCAAAGCCAAATGGCTTTTTCCAAAATCCAGACAGTCTTCATATCAGTATATTTTCTGCGTTAAGCTGCCTGCCACAAGCCAGAGCCAGGCCATTAGATGTGGGTTCTGAGTATGGTATTTTCAAACAAATCTAGATGAAAAATTATTATTGCCAGGGCAAAACAGTTGTGTGGAACTGAGTCTCTCAAAGCGCTGAGAGAGCTGTATAAATCTTTTTTATATATACACCCTGTGCTTCTTTCCAGGCCACCTGGCACTCCAAGTCCAAAGAAACAATATTCTGCTATTGAAATGCATTAGTCTCTAACTGACTAACTTCTGATATATTTAGTGTGGATTAGCAGTGATGAAACAGAATTGTGGAAGATGCTACAGTACTCCCTGTATCATACTGAACTATGGATACATTTTGCATGTTTTCCAGGTTGACAGTGTGCAGTAGGCCTGTGATGATTAAGGGGTTAGTTTGAGATGGGGAGCTGGGTCAGGGTGGAAGGTGGTGGTGGGTGGTGGTGGAGTGGGTCTGGGAGCATCAGAGGATCAGGTGCTGTCTAGCTGGCTGCAGTTTCGAGAGGGCACCACTAGCAGAAACAACAGATTGAGAAATATTAGGCAGATAGGAAGTGATCTGTTTTGAGAGACCCCCTAGTATCTGGCTGTTCCTGGCAGCATATCAAAGCCACCTTGCAGAATGTCACAACGGAAGCATCGGTTACTATACCCCCCTCTTCAAAGAATGCCTACCATTTTGCTTGGCAAGATTATGTCATTGAGAGCTATTAACAACACGATTTACGAGATTCTGCGTCAGCAAACGGCTGTGACATCTGAGATGTTTTTTTTGACCCCTTTAGACTGTTCTTGGTTCTGCCCTCTGTTTTGATTGGGCAGGGATGACCCCTAATTGGCCCCTAAGCCCTCTCTTATTATTGTCAAAGGACACGTCAGGAGCAGCCAATCACATTGTCTGTCACTTTTTATTAGACGTGTTATACCTGTGTCGTAATGCTGAAATGGGTTTGAAGATACAGCATATAACAACCCCTTGCCAAAACAATTGTAGGCATTCAGTGTAATGCCTTGGAAGGGGTACAATATGTGTGTTTCTATCAAGCAGGACTAGAATGTTACAGTGATTAGTGATTTCCCAGATGTGATAACTTCTAATTCTCTCCCACATAAGTGGAATGATGAACGAAAGCAGTCACTGCCAAGCCGTGCTTCTGGCTCGGAACGATTCCCTGCTAATCATCCCAGGGCTTTCATCAGGTGTTTGAGCATAGATTGTCTTGTGTGTTTAAGGTCCTCTGAGATCCGCCAGAGTTTTGATTTACACTGATAATGCTGTAATGTAGAAGCAGGCCTTGCTGGGAATGGGTTAAGACAGTTCGGACCAGGCCTTGTCGCCCTCCGGATCTCACAACCTGCAGTGTACTGTAACTGAAGGGTGAAAGCATAGGGTAAACTTAGGTAAAGCCAGAATTGGAGTGTATTTTCGTTTGTTATGACAACGACGTATGTTACTATACAACCTTACATCACATATCACACGCATGCAAACACACGTTCCTTTAGTATGGCGCTGAGATTTTTGTCATTTCATTTGCTGAGTGATAAGTGTAATTATTTGGTTTCATATGATAACTCCCATCATCAAGTACTCAAGTGTTTAGGGTCTAAATAGGGTTGGGGACAGTTCAGTTGGTAATTCGTTGTTAGTTGTTCAGTCGGGTGTTAGTCGTGGAGCCCTATTTACAGCTCTCTAAGAGCCACCAGCCAGGCTCATAATAATTATGAGCCTGATCCATAGATTTCAGGAACACTTGTCTGTGTGTGAGTGGCGACATCAGACACAAGCCTGTGTTTCTATATTGGACTGTGGAAGGCAAGTGCAAATTCAATAAATGTGTTTCCACTAATTCAATCATTTCTCATTGCTGTCTTTGTTCCTCACCATCATGACGATAATGTGGCCCTCCCTCCCTTTCGTGGCAGATACTGATTTAATTCAAATGGCATAGTATATTATTCGATACTGATTTTTTACGTCTTCCATTGAAGCATGTTTCACGTAATCTTGGCAGAGGGCTCCTCAAATAGCTTTTCATTCACCCATAACATGGCGGGCCGGGAATCCTCCCAACTCCTTGAAGTAGTAATGATGACATCAAACGTACAGAATGAGCTGCCCCCTCCACCCCCTGATCCAAATGCTGGGAGGAAATAGTTTGCGATTGGGAGCGAAACATCTGGCCTGGCCCAGGAAGTGAAGTGAGGCAGGATGGGTGCTGGCCAGGTGTAACACACTCAGGAACGGGGGGAAAAAAATATAATGACCTGGACTGGGCTGGCCACAGCCCACATGCACCTCTCCTCTGATTGATGACTGATACAAGCACATCTTGTTTCCCCAATGTCATTTCCTACAGAAAGGGTCTCTAGTAGTGTCAGGAACTACTGGGTCAACAGCTGTCAGCTAGGTGCATGTGGTCTTTCTGAAGGACCAATATCAAATGTTGTTTGTTTCTATTTCTCCTTTTCACTAAGTGTCTTGTTACGCTGGCAGCAGGAATGTGGTTTGCATGCTGAGTCTTGAGCTGTTCAGAACACCTGAGGCGCTGTGTGTGTTTTAAGATAGTTCCGATGGAGTCAGAGGATCAGGTGTAAAACTAGGTGTTATTTAGAGTGGATCTAATGATTTATGTACAAAATATACAAATACAGAAAAGTTATGAAAAATGGTTGACAACAATAATGAACTTGAAAAACAAACTTACTTGGCCAATAGTTAAATTATCTCGACTCGATGACCCTCAAACACAGGGCTAATCGCTGATAACCTCATCTGAGTATGGCAGAAAGTAACAGCATGTTACCTAGACAAGCAGCTCAAAGAGGGTTTTCCATCCTCTCTGGCTCTCCAAGAATGAGGAGCATAGGTATCCTAAAAGGACCTACCCTCACCTGACATAAACCATTCACACTTTAAATTGCTGAGAATTCTCAATTCCACGATACAATGAAGTTGTATTAGCATAAACATGAGCGTTAATGATAAACAATGAAAACACCCCGAAAAGAGAGAAACAGATTATTGGTAGGTGTGCATCCTGTAGCTAAAGCTAACCTTGGCTGGTGTGCACTCACATAGGAAGCTACTCAAGACAGTTCACACAGCGATGGTAAGTAGCAAGTTGGCTAATCCAAACCAAATAAATACAATGTTAAGCATTTCTAAATAAATGGTAAAGGTAATTTGACTCTCTGGTGTTTGTTCAGTCAATATATCAAGCACAATGTTTGATGGGACTAGCGATAGCATATTCCTAGTTAATTTCACGAGCAATGTTTGTACCAAACAATCAGTCCCTTTGTTTGGGGAGAAATGGACGTCACATGACGCATATTCACTGTGTCTTTGTGTTTGTTTGTGCCCGACTGAAGGTGTGTGTGTCTGATAACCACATACAGTCCCTTCAGAAAGTATTCATACCCCTTGACTTATTTAAAAATGTTACAGCCTGAATTTAAAATTGATTAAACATACAGTTGAAGTCTGAAGTTTACATACACTTAGGTTGGAGTCATTAAAACTTGTTTTTCAACCACTCCACAAATTTCTTGTTAACAAACTATAGTTTTAGCAAGTCGGTCAGGACTTCTACTTTGTGCATGACACAAGTAATTTTTCCAACAATTATTTACAGATGGATTATTTCACTTATAATTCACTGTATCACAATTCCAGTGGGTCAGAAGTTTACATACACTAAGTTGACTGTCCCTTTAAACAGCTTGGAAAATTCCAGAAGATGATGTCATGGCTTTAGAAGCTTCTGATAGGCTAATTGACATAATTTGAGTCAATTGGAGGTGTACCTGTGGATGTATTTCAAGGCCTACCTTCAAACTCAGTGCCTCTTTGGTTGATATCATGGGTAAAATCAAAATAAATCAGCCAAGAACTCAGAAACAAAATTGTAGACCTCCATAAGTCTGGTTCATCATTGCGAGCAATTTCCAAACGCCTGAAGATACCACGTTCATCTGTACAAAGAATAGTACGCAAGTATAAACACCATGGGACCACGCAGCTGTCATACCGCTCAGGAAAAAGACGTGTTCTGTCTCCTAGAGATGAAAGTACTTTGGTGCAAAAAGTGCAAATCAATCCCAGAACAACAGCAAGGACCTTGTGAAGATGCTGGAGGAAACAAAACAGGTACAAAAGGATCTATATCCACAGTAAAACGAGTCCTAAATTGACATAACCTGAAAGGCCGCTCAGCAAGGAAGAAGCCACTGCTCAGAAACCGCCATAAAAAAGCCAGACTACGGTTTGCAACTGCACATGGGGACAAAGATCGTACTTTTTGAAGAAATGTCGTCTGGTCTGACGAAACGAAAATAGAACTGTTTGGCCATAATAACCGTCATTATGTTTGGAGGAAAAAGGTTGGAGGCTTGCAAGCCGAAGAACACCATCCCAACCATGAAGCATGGGGGTGGCAGCATCATGTTGTGGGGGTGCTTTGCTGCAGGAGGGACTGGTGACTTCACAAAACAGATGGCATCATGAGGTAGGAAAATTACGTGGATATATTGAAGCAACATCTCAAGACATCAGTCAGGAAGTTAAAGCTTGGTTGCAAATGGGTCTTCCAAATGGACAATGACCCCAAGCATACTTCCAAAGTTGTGGCAAAATGGCTTAAGGACAACAAAGTCAAGTTTTTGGAGTGGCCATCACAAATCCCTGACCTCAATCCTATAGAAAATGTGTGGGCAGAAATGAAGAAGCGTGTGCGAGCAAGGAGGCCTACAAACCTGACTCAGTTACACCAGCTCTGTCAGGAGGAATGGGCCAAAATTCACCCAACTTATTGTGGGAAGCTTGTGGAAGGCTACTCAAAACATTTGACCCAGGTTAAACAATTTAAAGGCAATATTACCAAATACTAATTGAGTGTATGTAAACTTCTGACCTACTGGGAATGTGATGAAATAAATTAAAGCTGAAATAAATCATTCTTTCTACTATTATTCTGACATTTCACATTCTCAAAATAAAGCGGTGATCCTAACTGACCTAAGAAAGGGAATTCTTACTAGGATGAAATGTCAGGAATTGTGAGAAACTGAGTTTAAATGTATTTGGCTAAGGTGTATGTAAACTTCCGACTTCAACTGTATGTTTTCTCTCACCCATATACACACAATACCCTTTTGAAAACAAAGTGAAAACATGTTTTCTGAATTATTTGCTAATTTATTGAAATACAGCAATATCTCATTTACATAGGTATTCAAACCCCCGAGTCAATACTGAGTAAAAATACCTTTGGTGGCGATTACAGCTTTGAGAAGTCTTTATCAACTTTGCACATCTGGGTTCGGGAATGTTTTTCCATTCTTCCTTGCAGAATTTCTCAAGCTCTGTTAAGTTAGATGTGGAGCGGCGGTGAACAGCAATCTTCAAGTCTTTCCACTGATTTTCAATGGGATTCAAGTCTGGGTTTTGGCCTGGCCACTCAAGGACAATCATGGTGATCCAGTTGAAACAACGGAATCACTACAAAAGAGACTGAAACACCTACAGTATATGACAGAGAGACACATATGCATCTCAATGCTGTCACTTTGAGCAACTATTTGCACAAGAAATGGATTACACAAGGCCTTAGTATCCAGAAGGCACCCACAATTGGCAGAGAGATTGAGAATTTCTGTGACCAGTGGTGCCAAATTATGAAAAAAATTATAATTTGTTCTCATGGCTCTCATTATCCAGGAAATAGCTGAGCAACTGGGTGGAATACGTGAGCAGATACAAGCAGTGAGATTACAACTGCACTGAAACTTTGGTAGTTATTTTGTCTCATAAACGATAAGATTCCAAATGTGAATGTGTCAAGTATGGATGGGACGACTGTTCAGACTATAGGTGACACAATGGAGAATGACATTCCCCACAGAACGAATACCCATTTTCGAGTCAAAACCACCATGTAGCAATGGCGCCAGAGAAGAAGGCTGATGTGTTACATGTCCCCAACCGATTTAGTTATTTTGTTTGTTTATTTGAGTTGTTTGTAACTTATTTTTTAAACTTATTTTGTACATAATGTTGCCCTTACTGACTCTTATGAACTTCTGTACATCAGGACTGCGATACCTCACCACGGACTGGCAGAATCCTTTCTTTCCATTAACGAGTCTGACGAGCCCAACGCGAATGATATACTGCTTTCCCCGGAACAGGCTCAGATTCCCGTGATTTGCGTGAAGAGGAGGCGGAGAAATAGGGGCCAGAGGGCGGGCTGCCTTCTGAGAATTCGTAGGCGATCGAATAAACCCCCACTTCCTTCATTTCTGCTAGCAAACGTGCAATCTTTGGAGAATAAAATCGATGACCTACGCAGAGATTAAACTACCAACGGGACATTGAAAACTGTAATATCTAATGCTTCACAGAGTCGTGACTGAACGATGACACTACCAACATACAGCTGGCTGGTTATGCGCTGTACCGGCAGGATAGAACAGTGGCGGCTGGTAAGACAAGGGGCGGCGGACTATGTACTTTTGTAAATAACAGGTGGTGCACGATATCTAAGGAAGTCTTGAGCTATTGCTCGCCTGAGGTAGAGTATCTCATGATAAGCTGTAGACCACACTATCTACCTAGAGAGTTTTCATCTGTATTTTTTGTAGTTGTTTACTTACCACCACAGACTGAGGCTGGCGCTAAGACAGCATTGAATGAGCTGTATTCCGCCATAAGCAAACAAGAAAACACTCCCCCAGAGGCAGTGCTCCTAGTAGCCGGGGGCTTTAATGCAGGGACACTTAAATCCGTTTACCAAATTTCTATCAGCATGTTAAATTTGCAACCAGAGGGAAAAAACTCTGGACCACCGTTACTCCACACACAGAGACGCATAGAAAGCTGGCCCTTGCCCTCCATTTGGCAAATCTGACCATAATTCTATCCTTCTGACTCCTGCTTACAAGCAAAAATGTTATCAGGAAGCACCAGTGACTAGATCAATAAAACAGTGGTCAGATGTTCCGTGATTCCTCCGATGGCATTGAGGAGTACACCACATCAGTCATTGGCTTCATTGATAACTCGATCGATGACGTCATCCCCACAGTGACCGTACGTGCATACCCCAACCAGAAGCCATGGATTACCGGCAACATCCGCACTGAGCTAAAGGCTGGAGCTGCCACTTTCAAGGAGCGGGACTCTAACCCGGAAGCTTATAAGAAATCCTGCTCTGACAAACCATCAAACAGGCAAAGCATCAATACAGGACTAAGATCAAATCGTAATACACCGGCTCTGACTCTCGTCGGATGTGACAGGGCTTGCAAACCATTACAGACTATAATGGGAAGCCCAGCCGAGAGCTGCCCAGTGACACGAGCCTACCAGACGAGCTAAACAACTTCTATGCACGCTTCGAAGCAAATAACACTGAAACATGCATGAGAGCACCAGCTGTTCCGGAAGACTGTGTGATCACACTCTCCACAACCGATGTGAGTAAGTCCTTTAAACAGATCAACATTCACAAGGCCACAGGGCCAGACGGATTACTAGGACATGTACTGCGAGCATGCGCTGACCAACTGGCAAGTGTTTTCACTGACATTTTCAACCTTTCTCTGTCCGAGTCTGTAATACCAACATGTTTTAAGCAGACCACCATAGTCCCTGTGCCCAAGAACACTAAGGTAACCTGCCTAAATGACTACCGACCCGTAGTACTCACGTCTGTAGCCATGAAGTGCTTTGAAAGGCTGGTCACGGCTCACATCAACACCATTATCCCAGAAACACTAGACCCACTCCAATTTGCATACTGCCCTAACAGATCCACAAATGATGCAATCTCTATTGCACTCCACACTGCCCCTTCCCATCTGGACAAAAGGAACACCAATGTGAGAATGCTATTCATTGACTACAGCTCAACACCATAGTGCCCTCAAAGCTCATCAATAAGCTCAGGACCCTGGGACAGAACACCTCCCTCTGCAACTGGATCCTGGTCTTCTTGACGGGTTGCCCCCAGGTGGTAAGCGTAGGTAACAACACATCCGCCATTGTGCAATATTTAGTTTCTAACTAATGTCTGAGTCTTTAAAGGAAATTAAGTTCATGTATATATAATTTGATATACTGAAGAATATACATAACTGTCTTATGATTTATATTATCTTGTTTGATACACAGGGGCCCCACAAGGGTGCCTGCCCAGTCCCCTCCTGTACTCCCTGTTCACTCATGATTGCACGGTTAGGCACGACTCCAACACCATCATTATGTTTGCCGCTGTTGTGTCATCGGCAAACATAATGATCACAGACAACGACGAGACAGCCTATAGGGAGGAGGTTAGAGACCTGGCCGTGTGGTGCCAGGACAACAACATCTCCCTCAACATGATCATGACAAAGAGATGATTGTGGACTATAGGAAAAAGAGGACAGAGCATTCCCCCATTCTCATCGACGGGGCTGCAGTGGAGCAGGTTGAGAGCTTCAAGTTCCTTGGTGGCCACATCACCGACAAACTAACATTGTCCAAGCACACCAAGGCAGTCGTGAAGAGGGCACTACAAAACCTATTCCCTCCCAGGAGACTTTAAAGATTTTGCATGGGTCCTCAGATCCTCAAAAGGTTTTACAGCTGCACCATCGAGAGCATCTTGACTGGTTGCATCACTGCCTGGTATGGCAAATGCTCTGCCTCCGACCGCCAGGCACTACAGAGGGTAGTGTAAACGACCCAGTACATTACTGAGACCAAGCTTCCTGCCATCCAGTACCTCTATACCAGGCGGTGTCAGAGGAAGGCCATAAAAAGTTTCAAAGATTCCAGCCACCCTAGTCAGAGACTGTTCTCTCCGCTACCGCACGGCAAGCGGTACCGGAGTACCAAGTCTAGGTCCAAGAGGCTTGGACATAAGACTCCTGAACATCTAATCAAATGGCTACCCAGACTATTTGCATTGCCTCCCCCCTCTTTTACCATGCTGATACACTCTGTTGTTATTATCTATGCATAGTTAATAACTATACCTAAATGTACATATTACCTCAACTAACTGGTGCCCCAGGAACATTGACTCTGTACTGGTACCCCCCTGTATATAGTTTCACTATTGTTATTTTACTGCTGCTCTTTAATTACTTGTTACTTTTATTTCTTATTCTTATCCGTATTTTTTGTTAAACTGCATTGTTGGTTAGGGGCTCGTAAGTAAGCATTTCACTGTAAGGTCTACACCTGTTGTATACGGCGCATGTGACTAATACAATTGGATTTGATTAGATATGATTTTGTCTGCCCAGATACAGAAATCCCTCCCTAGAAACAAACTGCAGATTGGTGGAAAAAGATGTGTCTCAGATTTTTAATAAGAAATGAGAATACAGAGTCTACAAGTATTTCCCTTAAGAACAGAGACAAGCGTTGGATGTTTAAGAAATTATTCCACTTTGATAGTGCATAATGTTGGGCGGAGTTGTGGTGTTGTTAAACCGTGATGACTATGTGAATGAGATCTGGGGACAATTGAACAACATCACTTTCTGTCAGAAATTGTCACGTGACCCCACACCACTGTTCAAAGATGAGATCACTGCAAGCTGAAGTCTCTTGTGGAAAGTGGAGACGTTCCAATCATGAACATTATTTATGCTTTACCAAAAATCCACAGACGACTGGATAAGCCACCAAGGAGACCTATTGTGGCCTTCAGCCTCATCGACTGAAAATATCTCTGCTTTTGTAGATTTCGTTATAAAACCCAATGTGGTGTCACTCCCAGCATATGTACGCGCTTCTACGGACATGATTAACACCCTCAAGACATTGCACAATATCCATGGGGAGATGCTTATGGCTTGCTTTGATGTTGAATCACTGTATACTAATATCCCCCACCAGGGAGGCCTAGAAGCCATGGCACACTGTCTTAGTCAACGACCCACTGGTACACTGTCTTAGTCAACAACCCACTGACACACTGTCTTAGTCAACGACCCACTGGCACACTGTCTTAGTCAACGACCCACTGGTACACTGTCTTAGTCAACAACCCACTGGCACACTGTCTTAGTCAACAACACACTGGTACACTGTCTTAGTCAACAACCCACTGGCACACTGTCTTAGTCAACAACCCACTGGCACACTGTCTTAGTCAATCACCCACTGGCACACTGTCTTAGTCAACAACCCACTGGCACTCTGTCTTAGTCAACAACCCACTGGCACACTGTCTTAGTCAATCACTCACTGGCACACTGTCTTAGTCAACAACCCACTGGCACACTGTCTTAGTCAATGACCCACTGGTACACTGTCTTAGTCAACAAACCACTGGCACACTGTCTTAGTCAACAACCCACTGGTACAATGTCTTAGTCAACAACCCACTGGCACACAGTCTTAGTCAACAACCCACTGGCACACTGTCTTAGTCAACGACCCACTGGCACACTGTCTTTGTCAACGACCCACTGGCACACTGTCTTAGTCAACGACCCACTGGCACACTGTCTTAGTCAACAACCCACTGGCATACTGTCTTAGTCAACAACCCACTGGCACACTGTCTTAGTCAACAACCCACTGGCACACTGTCTTAGTCAACGACCCACTGGCACACTGTCTTAGTCAACAACCCACTGGCACACTGTCTTAGTCAACAACCCACTGGCACACTGTCTTAGTCAACGACCCACTGGCACACTGTCTTAGTCAATGACCCACTGGTACACTGTCTTAGTCAACAAACCACTGGCACACTGTCTTAGTCAACGACCCACTGGCACACTGTCTTAGTCAACGACCCACTGGCACACTGTCTTAGTCAACGACCCACTGGCACACTGTCTTAGTCAACAACCCACTGGCACACTGCCTTAGTCAACGACCCACTGGCACACCGTCTTAGTCAACAACCCACTGGCACACTGTCTTAGTCAACAACCCACTGGCACACTGTCTTAGTCAACAACCCACTGGCACACTGTCTTAGTCAACGACCCACTGACACTCTGTCTTAGTCAACAACCCACTGGCACACTGTCTTAGTCAACAATCCACTGGCACACTGTCTTAGTCAACAACCCACTGGCACACTGTCTTAGTCAACAACCCACTGGCACACTGTCTTAGTCAATCACCCACTGGCACACTGTCTTAGTCAACAACCCACTGGCACACTGTCTTAGTCAACAACCCACTGGCACACTGTCTTAGTCAACAACCCACTGGCACACTGTCTTAGTCAACGACCCACTGGCACACTGTCTTAGTCAACAACCCACTGGCACACTGTCTTAGTCAACGACCCACTGGCACACTGTCTTAGTCAACAACCCTGCCACACTCCCTAGCACTAACTGTATTGTTAGACTTGCTGAGATCGTTCTGACTAAGAACTTTTTTATGTTTGAAAATGACATGTTCATTCAACAGAAAGGAATTGCTATGAGTAGTAAAATGGCACCGAATTATGCCGATCTGTATGTGGGGTTGTTTGAGAAGAATGTGATTTTCAGCCCCAACTATCCATTCTTGCTCCATATCAGACTCTGGAAACACTTCATTTATGATGTATTCCTTCTATTCCAGGGCACAGTAGAGGAACTTTATCTATTCCACTCCTTCATCAATACAAGCAGTGAACATTTGAAATGCCATTCACCTTTAATGCACATGAAGCAAGTTTTCTGGACATTTTGATTAAGAGGGAGGGGGGGGGGTATAGCATGGATCTATACAGGAAGCCGACGGACAGGAATTCTCAATACAGTCGCATACGCAGGATTTGTAACACACAGAGTGACAATGACAAACAAGCCGACTTTCTGGATGAGCGTTTCAGACAGCGGGGTTACCCAGAGGAATGGCTGCAGGACGCAAGGGAACGTTATAAAAATATGACCCAGGATGACAGCCTCACGTCCAAACCTCCCCACCATCCTGACCAACACGTTCAATGCTTCCTTCACTTGGTAAACAGTTCAACCACATCATTAAAAAACACAGGCACATCTTGCGCGCTGATCTACAACTGTAAGAGACGTTTAAAGAACTCCCACGGGTTATCTTCAGACTCGCCCCCAACATCAGTCAAATGGTGGGGAGGTCTGATCTTTCACCAGAGCCACATAGTACCTTTCTAGACAAGTGCTGGACAGTAACTATAGATGTGGCGGATGTACCCAGTGTAACTCTATGAACAAATGCACAATGTTCGTAAAGACCATTAAGATTAAGGGCATCATTATTCTATAAAAAAAGTCATATACCTGATCAAGTGTATTTGTGGTCTATGCTATGTAGGAAAAACAAAACGAGCTCTGAAAACAAGGATAGCAGAACACAGGAGTAATATCAGGACCCTTGACCAGAGAAACCCTGTGGCTGTGCATTTCATGGAGGCTCGTCACAACATTAGCTCTTTGAGACACATTGGCATCGAACATGGTAAGACTCCTAGCAGGGGGGAGATACTGATCATCTATTGTTGAGAAGAGAATTGTATTGGATTCACCAGTTTTGTACAATGTCTCCTAGAGGTTTGATATCAGACCATTTCTTATATGAATATGGCACTTTGATTTGTCTTGCCTTCCAGTTTACCCACTTGGTCATTTTGTAAATATATATTATTTTCTGGAACTACTACATGTACCCATCTCATTGTTATTACATTATTAGATAAACAATTTGTTTTGGCACCCACCATGCGTCATGTCTGCAATGGTCATGTGAAGTGAAATGTGGATATTTTGGTCTGTGAGCACTTTGTTTGTTTGACATGACGAAGATCCGTTTCAGATTGAATCAGTGTCAATAAATCTGTGAATTGGGAGGTTTAACAGTGTACAGGCCTTGTTCTATATCATTCAAGGACTTTCAAATTCTTGTTCTGGAGCCATTGCAGCTTTGCTTTGGCTGTATGCTTGGGATCATTGTTTTGTTTGAACGTACATTTTCAGTCTAAGGTCATTGGCACTCTAGGGTAGGGTCTCATCAAAGATTTGCCTGTATTTGGCTCCATTCATTGTTCCCTCTATCATTACCAGTCTCCCTGTCCTTGCCACTGATAAGCATCACTATCCACCACCATGCTTCCCAGTTGTGATGGTGTTAAACAGGTGATGAGCTGTGCCTGGTTTTCTCCAGACATAGTGCTTTGCATTCAGGCCAACGAGTCGAATGTCTGTCTCATCAGACCACAGAATCTTTTGCCTCATGCTCTGAGTCTTTCACGTGCCTTTTTGCAAACTCCAGGCGTGCTCTCATGTGACTTCATCTCAGGAGTGGCTTCCGTCAGGCTACTCTCCCATGAAGTTCAGAATGGTGTAGTGCTGTAGAAACTTTTGGCCTTCTTGCAGGTTCTCCTCTCTCAGCCAAGGAACTCTGTAGTTCTGTCAAAGTAATCACTGGGTTCTTGGCCACCTCTCTGACCAAGGTCCTTCTTGCCCTGTTGTTCAGTTTGGTTGGACAGCCAGCTCTCGGCAGAATCTGGGTTGTTTCATTTTTTTTTTCAATTTCCCAATGATGGAGACCACTGTGTTCTTGGAAACTTTCAACACTCTAGAAATGGTTTTATACACTTCCCCAGATATATGCTTCATCACAATCTACAGCCAGTTCCTTGGACTTCATGATATAGTTTCTACTCTGACATGCACTGTCAACTGTGGTACCTTATATAGACAGGTGTTTCATTCTAAATCATGTCCAAACAATTGAATTGGCCACAGGTGGACTCCAATCAAGTTGTAGCGACATCTCAAGGATGATCAAAGGAAATTGGATGCACCTGAGCTCAATTTGGAGTGTCATAGCAAAGGGGTGTGAATACTTATGTCTCATCAGACCATTATTACGGAGAATCAGACAAACTATTGCTCTCTTTGCCAGTCAGGCTCTGTTAAAGGTCCCCAAATCACACACATCACTGGGTCGCTCGTCTTTTAAGATCGCTGCAGCTAGCGACTGGAACAAGCTGCAACAAACACTCCAACTGGACAGTTTTATCTCAATCTCTTCATTCAAAGACTCAATAATGGACACTCTCACTAACAGTTGGCTGCTTGGAGTGATATATTGTTGTCTCTACCTTCTTACCCTTTGTGTTGTTGACTGTGCCCAATAATGTTCGTACCATGTTTTGTGCTGCTACCATGTTCTTCTGCTGCCATGTTGTGTTACTACCATGCTGTGTTGTCATGTGTTGCTGCCTTGCTATGTTGTTGTCTTTAGGGCTCTCTTCATGTAGTGTTGTGTTGTCTCTCTTGTTGTGATGTGTGTTTTGTTATATATATATATATTTTAATAATTGATTATCCCCCATCCCCACAGCAGGCCTTTCCCTTTTTGCCTTTTGGTAGGCCATAATTGCAAATAAGAATTTGTTCTTAACTGACTTACCTAGTTAAATAAAGGTTAAATAAAATAATATTGGCTACTTAGCTTATTCGAGGTTTGTAATTAGCCCAACTCAAATGCTGACAGCACAGGCTTCCCACACAAAGGCAGTGTGGTGGTTTTGTTATTCCACACGGTTTTTCATACTTCTTATAGCTCTGTTTTACACTCGGGCTGATGCCCTCCTGTAAGTCAGACAGGTGCAGATGGATCCAAAGGGAAATCATGAGTGTTTTTCACGTAATTGCTGGATGCTAAAAAAATGATCACTTTTTTATTTCAGTAAAAATGATCTATTTTTTTTATTAAATGAACAATGCATTATGTGGGTTGAATGCTGTAACACAGAATAAACAATGAATAAAAGTCCCACGATGGTAGTGACTGTCCATTACTGCTGATCACTTATTAACCATTCACATTACTTTACTGTCAGTTGTTGTGTATATTGCATTTGTTTTACTTCATGACTTCACTATTTCATTCCAAGTCATCATCTCATCGTTATAGAGCTGCTGTCTGACAAAATTACTACTTTTTAGTTCTTCAAAGTAAATAAGGAATACTTTTATGAACAACTGTCAATCACTTTGATCATGTACTTTCAGGTAGAGATACCTTGAGAAGCGTCAGCTGTTATCTGTATGCCCTCACAATCAAGCGTTTTTGTCTCTTCCATAGCAGGCGTAAATGATACACAGACCGGACAAGTAGATGGATTATGGTCATTGTAGTTAATCACCATGTTTTATGTGCTAAACCACTTTTTCAGTCAAAAAGCAAGAAATCTACCGCTCAGAATCTTTTTAATACATGACTTACATTTGTTTATATTTTTTACATGAACCTAATAAAAATAGTTATGTAAGAAGTAGGTTTGTGCAGTAGGCCTAATACATAACCACAGCATATTGGCTAAATGACTTGCCTGCCAATATTATCAGACCATATAGTATTTCAAAACTCAAGCTTTATTTCAAAACCCGACAAAACGATTTTTCCTGGTCAGATCTCGTTTTTTTTCCCCCTGAGTTCATAGTTGTCTTGGACACAACATTAGGCTCAGCAAGCATAGGGAGAGAGCAGCAGAGGGTCTGCCTCTCATATTCCCTGCTCTCTCCTTCCTTTCCTCCGGTGAGACTGACCAGAGAGAGGGGACACCGTCTTTCACCTGATGGCGAAAGCCTCATGCAAAAATTAATGTTGTTGCTATGACCAGAGAAAATTTTATGAAATATAATATATTAAAATACACGATGGGCTACAGTACTAATAATAACAAACACGCAGGGCTATCTTGTAAGAGTCGTGTGTATTAGGTGGCAGGGAAGTTAGGCGCATCAAACTGAGTTTAAGGCCGTAGGCAGACCGGGCAAAGGGAGGACAGGACTTAGAAAACAATCCACAACGACCAGGATCATGGTGTTACCCTGTGAAGGTGGAAGATCAGTTAAAAAATCCATCGACAGGTGCGACCACGGCCGTTGTGGAACGGGTAAGGGTTGTAACTTACCTCTGGGCAGGTGTCTAGGAGTCTTGCACTGGGCGCACACTGAGCAGGAGGAAACATAAATCCTCACGTCCTTAGCTAAAGTGGGCCACCAGTACCTCCCATCAAGACAGCGCACCGTCCGACCTATCCCAGGATGAACAGAGGAGGGTGACGTGTGGGCCCAATAGATCAGTCGGTCGCGGACAGCAGATGGAACGTACAGGGCTCTGCACGTGACGCCCGCTCAATGTCCGTGTCCAGCTCCCACACTACCGGCGCCACCAAACACCAAACTGGCATCCTTCTTCTTCACAAAAAAATGAACTCAAGGAGACGGGTGAAATGGAGGGCTGAATGTACCCCTGACGCAGGGATTCGGAGACATATGTCTCCATAGACACTGTCTCCGCTTGCGACAGGGGATACACGTGACTCCTGGGAAATGCAGCATCTACCAGGAGATCTATCGCACAATCCCCCCGTCGATGGGGTGGTAATTGAGTCAAATCGGCATATTCTGGGGGAATGCGCCCGGTGGAGACCTGGTCTGGACTTTCTTTGTGCAACCCCAACACTATTCCTATACATTGTTCTGGATATAATGAGAACAAATTACACTGCCTAGTGTGCTTATTCACAATATGATCTGTTAATGAAAAAACATGACAAATGCATTTTGTTTTCCATGTTAGACCTGCAATTTTAAAACAATACAAGGGGCCACCAACCTAAACTTGAATTTGGAGCTCAGAAATGTAATTACTAGAATAGGCCTACCTTGAAAATCATCTCCTAAATTTGGTGCTAGAAAAGTCCTTGTAATTATTGTAGCCAATTTATAAGTTCTCCTGCTCCTTTACAATTATCCGCGATTTCATTTTTGATCCGTTTTTGTGAGAGATGTGACTGACCCCTTTTGTTTGTTTAGCATCGCTTCAATGGAACGGTGATGATCTATGATCTGTTGCGGTGAAAACCACGCGTGGTTATTATTAGGACGACAACCTCTAATGTTGGCTTCAACTGGACTTTCCATACAAATCCTTCCAATAAAAAGGGAACCTGGTTTTTGGTCACTTTCTCGTGATAAAAACAGCAACGGTGAGATTCAAATGGTGAGATTAATGCTACCGCGCTATTCACTACTTTATTATGTGTGTCGGCCACATACGTTACAGAACAATCGCCATTCATGCATCCAATCTATTTAGGCATTGTCCACATTATTCTGAAATATTTTAGAATCTAATAATAATGTGAATATCAATACATTAGCAAGGCCTAGAAAATGACATCTCGAGCATGCAAGCTAACTCCCGTTTACATCAAAAACATACAAAAGCACCTTCACAGGAGGCCCCTAATATCTAACAGGTACTGTACACATATATACAGTGCACTCAGAAAGTATTCATAACCCTTGACTTATTCCACGTTTTGTTGTGTTACAGCCTGAATTCAAAATGGATTCAATTCAACAACAAAAAATCTCACTCATCTACACACAATACCCCATAATGACAATGTGAAAACGGGTTTTTATAATGTTTTACAAATGTATTGAAAATGAAATACAGAGATATCTCATTTACATGTGTATTCACACCCCTGTTAGAATCACCTTTGCCAGCGATTACAGCTGAGAGTCTCAATTTTCTTTTTTATTATTCTTCAAGTTCTTGTCAATTTCGTTGTTGATAATTGCTAGACAGCCGTTTTCAAGTCTTGCCATAGATTTTGAAGCTGACTTATATCAAAACTGTAACTAGGCCACTCGGTAACATTCGATGCCGTCTTGGTAAGCAACTTCAGTGTATATTTTGGCCTTGTATTTTAGGTTATTGTCCTGTTGAAAGGTGAATTTGTCTGAACCAGGTTCAGACTGAACCAGGTTTTCATCTAGGATTTTGCCTGTGTTTAGCTCTATTCCGTTTATTTTTAGTCCTTGCCGATGACAAGCATACCGATGCTAGAAAATATGCAGAGTAGTTCTAAGTGATGTGTTGTGATAGATTTATGGGATACAAAGATGAGGTAATCATTCAACAATCATGTTAAACACTATTATTGCTCACAGGGAGTCCATGCAAGTTATTATGTGACTTGTTAAGCACATTATTAGTCCTGAACTTATTTAGGCTTGCAATAACAAAGGGGTTGAACACTTATTTACTCAAGACATGTCAGCTTTTCATTTGTTATTCATCTGTAAACATTTAGGCTAGTTACACAACAACATTTGGAAAAAGTCACGGGGTGTGAATACTTTCTGGAGGCACTGTATTTGTCCGTAAATGTACATAGTGAACTCGTACACATTGTAAATACGTAAATAGATATTTACTAGTCTAATATTTCAGAAAATGACCTACTGCTTGCATGTCAAAATCAGACTGGGAAGAAGTGACGTTTCGCGATCTCCCCCTATCTGCAAGCGTGTAGCCAATGACATAACACCGACTAATAGAAATACATAAACATTGAATACATATTTCTGCAGTGGCAAGTGGAAACATAACCAACTCGGCTACACACATGCTGCCCTGACTTGCAACAGATGTGAGTAAGTGGATCACTATAGGGCCTAAGTACGAATTGATATTCTTGATTCAATTATATTAAAAAAACATGGAATCTCATCTATAAAATAAACTAAGTAATGCTATGACCTAAGACAGACATAATGCTGTTTGTCTTTCACACTCTCTCAGACATGCGGTGTTAGGTTTAACATGTTGACCATGTGTAAGTGGATTATACGCTGGTTTTCTGTATGTTGGTCGTGAATGTTTAGTGACTGTTGTCGAGGGAGAGGTTTGAAGGGTCTGGTGTCATCTGTCTCGTTACCAGGACCCAGGTGAGGCGAGGACCAGCCGACTCATCGTCTCCTCAGCAGACTGGGACGTCTCGCACCGTCAAGCGATACCCATCGTCCACTGGCCCCATCACATCCAACGCTCTGCCTAATGGGAACGGACATGACATTGGGAACGCCAATGGACACTCAAGTAACGGCCACAGACCCACCACCAATGGCCACGCCAACAATGCAGTGGCGCCGGCAGGTAATGACCAGAATAAATGTTTCACCCAAGATGATACAACTGTTCTTTATTGCTTTATTGCCCTGCTTTGACAAAAAAGAAGAAAAATGACATGTATGACACACACAGTGAGTTTCTGTCTTCACTAAATGTAACATTAGATTTGGGGGGGAAAAGTGTTGTTGGCTCTGCCCCAGGCTCCTCTCTTCTCCCTCACTCCCCTCCCTGTGGTTTTCATCACACGAGCGACAGACGTTTGATATCCCAGCCGTGTGCCTGGGGGGGTTAGCCGTCTCCACTTTATGCTCTGGAGCGTCTCCAATGTGCAGACACAGGACAGCCCTGCTCCCTCTCTGTAGACCCAGAGAGGGAGGTGGGAGGAGGGGGGAGGCACCACGGTCCTCACTGTCACCTTGGATCCATGACAGGTCACACCCGACAGAACCCCCCCCCCACCACCAGAAACCTCCAAAAACAAAACCTTTTAATGACCTACTCCTCTCCCCTCCAACCCTCTCAGAGCAGAACAGTGCCCTCTGTAAAGCTGTCTGCGGTCCAAGTTTCTCTTGTTTTTCCATCCTACCAGGGCAACGGGTGTTGAACAGCTTCCCACCATTACACAAGGTTTACTCACACATCTAGAACACCTTATCCCAATGACAAAGGCTTCGAGGCCAGCCCCCATGCTTAACTAGATTCCCCCCCCACCCATCCACCCCTCCACAGGCATGCCCAGTGACACATCCTCCTTTCAGCTGCACCGTGCCATTGCCCAGACACTGGCACACACACTCACGCATAAACACACACACACGTCCAAACACACTCAAACTCATATAAACCTCCCCTTCTGCTGGGCTGACGAGGCAGCAGGTCCGGGGATTGTGTCTGTCCGTCGTCCATTAAAGATGCAGCTCTTCTCCAGAGCAGCGCTGCTCCTGTTCACCCAGGTCTCTGTGTGTCTTTGTGCTCCAGGGGCCAACCTCACTTCCAGCCTTGACCGCATCAAGATTGTCTTCACCCCCATGGTGTGTCGGAGGGTGTGCAGCGGCGGCCGCTGCTACAACAGCTGTGAGAAGGGTGACACCACCACCGTCTACAGTGAGAACCAGCAGCAGCATCAGCCGGCAAAGACCCAGGGCTTCAGACTCTGTGAGTGTTCCCCCTTTTTAATTCTCCTTCTCCTTCTCTCACTCCACCCATTTCTCTCCCTACGCTGTCTGAATGTAGTCCAGAGGTGAGAGGGGGAAAGAGGGGCTCCTGATAGATAAACCCATTCCCACTGTGGAGCTGTCTGAATGTAGTCCAGAGGTGAGAGGGGGAAAGAGGGGCTCCTGATAGATAAACCCATTCCCACTGTGGAGCTGTCAACACTGAATGCCAGGCAGTGGGGAGAGAGAGGTGACAGAGTGGGGGAGATTATATGCCTGGGAGCAGTGTGAAAGAGAGAGAGGGAGGGAGAGAGAGAGAGGGGTAGAGGGAGGGAGAGAGAGAAAGGGGAGAGCAGATTAAGAGCAGGTCTCCCTCCCTTCGTGTCGCAGGACTCAGTGGAGGCTAACCACACACGTGGAAGCACCACTCTCACGCTCCCAACAGTTAGCCCGGTCTCTTTGTGGTTTACACCTCCACGGTTAACCATTTAATGTGCTCACTGGGATAGGGGGAGAGAGACAAAGAGAAAGGGAGAGAGAGGGAGTTGCAGAGTGAATAGGATTTTATAGGGATTACATTAAAGCTGCTATTTATCCGTGGGCTTTGCTACAAACTCACACAGGAGAGCAGTCTCCCTCTCTGCCTCTCCATGTGGGGGAGAACAATAACCAATACTGGGGGCCCGGCCCTGTTTCCCTAGTGTTCCCCTCAGCCCTTACCATACAGCTAAGGCTTACAGTAATCACTCAAACTGATTAAAAGTGAAAGGTGCCCATACCACACACACACATGAACACAGGCTGCCGCCGCCCCACACTTAACACACTAAACTCCTCATGGGAGGAACTGGCTGAGTTATGAATAGATAAACAGGTTGTTTTGTAGATTTATGCTCCCATTAATAGGTTTTTGGAAAATGTAAAGCTACTCCAAACACAATGACTTGGCAGAGTCGTTGCACAACAATGCATTTCTGGCACTTCTGGGTGATCCTGAGAAGCAGTTTATTTTTATGCCCGATTTTATTTTAAAGAAATCTCTGATCATTAAAACATCTGTAAAAAAGACTCCGTTAAAGGAAATGACTCAATATTCAAGCTGGCATTTTGTTGTTGCGGAAGTGCATGTAGACAGCAAACAGTTATGTCATGTTGTTGTTATGTTCCCAACGTGGGGCAGTAAAAACTGGGTGGATTGCATCATTCCACTTTTGTGCTCCCTGGATTCACAACATTGAACAGTTATTCTAAACCCTGACATTACTCAGACAAGTGACTTAGAGAAACCCTTCAACAAGGCATGTTAAAGGCAGATGGGGCTGGTGCTGGGGATGTGTGTGGCACGGACATGAGTACTATCTTCCTGTCTGTCTGGTGTCTGAATAGATGTGTGATGGGAGGTAGAGGGTGGATGAGAAAAAAGGTCAGGTTGATGTCTAGGAATAATTCCTGCCCCATGCTGAGGTGAGTTAGGTGAGGCTGAGCCTGAGGCCGAGGCTGAGTATGAGGCTGAGGCTGAGGCCAATGCCGAGACAACACTCTGAGACGAGACTGAGTCTGAGGCAGAGACTGAGACAACACTCTGAGGCGAGTCTGAGTCTGAGGCCAATGCTGAGACAACACTCTGAGACGAGACTGAGTCTGAGGCAGAGACTGAGACAACACTCTGAGGCGAGACTGACATGAGACTGAGGCCGAGGCTGAGACAACACTCTGAGGCCAGTCTGTGTATGAGGCCGAGGATGAGACAACACTCTGAGGTGAGGCTGAGTCTGAGCTTGAGACTGAGGCCAAGGCTGAGATAACACTCTGAGGCGAGTCTGAGACTGAGGCAGAGACTGAGACAACACTCTGAGGCGAGTCTGAGACTGAGGCAGAGACTGAGACAACACTCTCAGGCGAGTCTGAGTCTGAGACTGAGGCAAGGCTGAGACAACACTCTGAGGTGAGACTGAGTCTGAGCCTGAGACTGAGGCCAAGGCTGAGACAACACGCTGAGGCGAGAATGAGTATGAGGCCGAGGCTGAGACAACACTCTGAGGCCGAGAATGAGACAAAACTCTGAGGCGAGTCTGAGACTGAGGCCAAGACTGAGACAACACTCTGAGGCGAGTCTGAGTCTGAGACTGAGGCAGAGACTGAGTCAACACTCTGAGGCAAGGCTGAGACAACACTCTGAGGTGAGACTGAGTCTGAGCCTGAGGCTGAGGCCAAGGCTGAGACAACACTCTGAGGCGAGAATGAGTATGAGGCCGAGGCTGAGACAACACTCTGAGGCCGAGAATGAGACAACACTCTGAGGCGAGTCTGAGACTGTGGCCAAGACTGAGACAACACTCTGAGGCGAGTCTTGGATTGAGGCCATGACTGAGACAACACTCTGAGGCGAGTCTGGGACTGAGGCCAAGACGGAGACAACACTCTGAGTCGAGGCTGAGTATGAGCCTGAGACAACACTCTGAGGCTGAGACTGAGGCCGAGGCTGAGACAACACTCTGAGGCGAGGCTGAGTCTGAGACTGAGACCGAGGCTAAGACAACACTCTGAGACCGAGGCTGAGGCTGTTCAGGCCTGTGCAGGGCTGCTCCCCAGATTGTTAAGAATTAATGGCCCTTTGTAGCTGATAATTTAGCCAGCATGTGTAATCACAGGGGGGCTTCCTGTGGGCCTGAACACTGGCTCCATGTCCCCCTCTTTCTCCACCACTCTCTTTCATTCTCTCTCTCTCCCTCTCTCTCCGTCTCTCTCTCTCTCTCTCTCTCTCTCTCTCTCTCTCTCTCTCTCTCTCTCTCTCTCTCTCTCTCTCTCTCTCTCTCTCTCTCTCTCTCTCTCTCTCTCCACCACTTTTTTTTCCAGCCAGACTATCATGCCACAGCCCTCCAAGATTTGCTCACACCCGGAGTCTGTCTGTCTGTCTGTCTGTCTGTCTGTCTGTCTGTCTGTCTGTCTGTCTGTCTGTCTGTCTGTCTGTCTGTCTGTCTGTCTGTCTGTCTGTCTGTCTGTCTGTCTGTCTGTGACAAGGGTTATAGCGCCACAACATGATTGTGTTATGCAGGTGAATGAGGACCCAAAAGCGACTTGGCGAAAACAGAGTTTTAATCCAGTAAGAAACTTTACAAAACAAAAAGCATAATACTACTCGTAAAGACGAGAACAGACTGGAGACTTGATCGAGAACTGCAGGTTGCCTCGGGAAGGCACTTGAACCTAGCAGACTCAGACACCTGCTCACCACGCAGCATCTGAGGGAAACACGACACGACAGGGCAAAACATAGACACAGCACGGTGAATTATAGATAAGGATCCGACGGGGCAGGAACGGAAAACAAGGGAAGAAATAGGGACTCTAATCAGGGAAAAGGATCGGGAACAGGTGTGGGAAGACTAAATGATTGATTAGGGGAATAGGAACAGCTGGGAGCAGGAACGGAACGATAGAGAGAAGAGAGAGCGAGAGAGTGAGAGAGGGATGGGAAGAGAGAGGGATAGAAAGAGGGAAAGAACCTAATAAGACCAGCAGAGGGAAACGAATAGAAGGGGAAGCACAGGGACAAGACATGATAATTAATGACAAAACATGACAGTACCCCCCCACTCACCGAGCGCCTCCTGGCGCACTCGAGGAGGAACCCTGGCGGCAACGGAGGAAATCATCAATAAGCGAACGGTCCAGCACGTCCCGAGACGGAACCCAACTCCTCTCCTCAGGACCGTAACCCTCCCAATCCACTAAGTATTGGTGACCCCGTCCCCGAGAACGCATGTCCATGATCTTACGTACCTTGTAAATAGGTGCGCTCTCGACAAGGACGGGAGGGGGGGAGGGAAGACGAACGGGGGTGCGAAGAAAGGGCTTGACACAGGAGACATGGAAGACAGGATGGACGCGACGAAGATGTCGCGGAAGAAGCAGTCGCACAGCGACAGGATTGACGACCTGGGAGACACGGAACGGACCAATGAACCGCGGAGTCAACTTACGAGAAGCTGTCGTAAGAGGAAGGTTGCGAGTGGAAAGCCACACTCTCTGGCCGCAACAATACCTTGGACTCTTAATCCTGCGTTTATTGGCGGCTCTCACAGTCTGTGCCCTGTAGCGGCAAAGTGCAGACCTCACCCTCCTCCAGGTGCGCTCACAACGTTGGACAAACGCTTGAGCGGAGGGAACGCTGGACTCGGCAAGCTGGGATGAGAACAGAGGAGGCTGGTAACCCAGACTACTCTGAAACGGAGATAACCCGGTAGCAGACGAAGGAAGCGAGTTGTGAGCGTATTCTGCCCAGGGGAGCTGTTCTGCCCAAGACGCAGGGTTTCTGAAAGAAAGGCTGCGTAGTATGCGACCAATCGTCTGATTGGCCCTCTCTGCTTGACCGTTAGACTGGGGATGAAACCCAGAAGAGAGACTGACGGACGCACCAATCAAACGACAGAACTCCCTCCAAAACTGTGACGTGAATTGCGGGCCTCTGTCTGAAACGGCGTCTAACGGGAGGCCGTGAATTCTGAACACATTCTCGATAATGATTTGTGCCGTCTCCTTAGCGGAAGGAAGTTTAGCGAGGGAATGAAATGTGCCGCCTTAGAGAACCTATCGACAACCGTAAGAATCACAGTCTTCCCCGCAGACAAAGGCAGACCGGTAATGAAGTCTAGGGCGATGTGAGACCATGGTCGAGAAGGAATGGGGAGCGGTCTGAGACGACCGGCAGGAGGAGAGTTACCCGACTTAGTCTGCGCGCAATCCGAACAAGCAGCCACGAAACGGCGCGTGTCACGCTCCTGAGTCGGCCACCAAAAGCGCTGGCGAATAGACGCAAGAGTGCCTCGAACACCGGGATGACCAGCTAACTTGGCAGAGTGAGCCCACTGAAGAACAGCCAGACGAGTGGAAACAGGAACGAAAAGGAGGTTACTAGGACAAGCGCGCGGCGACGCAGTGTGCGTGAGTGCTTGCTTAACCTGTCTTTCAATTCCCCAGACTGTCAACCCGACAACACGCCCATAAGGAAGAATCCCCTCGGGATCAGTAGAAGCCACAGAAGAACTAAACAGACGGGATAAGGCATCAGGCTTGGTGTTTTTGCTACCCGGACGGTAAGAAATCACAAACTCGAAACGAGCGAAAAACAACGCCCAACGAGCTTGACGGGCATTAAGTCGTTTGGCAGAACGGATGTACTCAAGGTTCTTATGGTCTGTCCAAACGACAAAAGGAACGGTCGCCCCCTCCAACCACTGTCGCCATTCGCCTAGGGCTAAGCGGATGGCGAGCAGTTCACGGTTACCCACATCATAGTTGCGCTCAGATGGCGACAGGCGATGAGAAAAATAAGCGCAAGGATGAACCTTATCGTCAGACTGGAAGCGCTGGGATAGAATGGCTCCCACGCCTACCTCTGAAGCGTCAACCTCGACAATGAATTGTCTAGTGACGTCAGGAGTAACGAGGATAGGAGCGGACGTAAAACGTTCTTTTAGAAGATCAAAAGCTCCCTGGGCGGAACCGGACCACTTAAAACACGTCTTGACAGAAGTAAGAGCTGTGAGAGGGGCAGCAACTTGACCGAAATTACGAATGAAACGCCGATAGAAATTAGCGAAACCTAAAAAGCGCTGCAACTCGACACGTGACCTTGGAACGGGCCAATCACTGACAGCTTGGACCTTAGCGGAATCCATCTGAATGCCTTCAGCGGAAATAACGGAACCGAGAAAAGTAACGGAGGAGACATGAAAAGAGCACTTCTCAGCCTTTACGTAGAGACAATTCTCTAAAAGGCGCTGTAGAACACGTCGAACGTGCTGAACATGAATCTCGAGTGACGGTGAAAAAATCAGGATATCGTCAAGATAGACAAAAACAAAGATGTTCAGCATGTCTCTCAGAACATCATTAACTAATGCCTGAAAAACAGCTGGCGCATTGGCGAGACCAAACGGCAGAACCCGGTACTCAAAATGCCCTAACGGAGTGTTAAACGCCGTTTTCCACTCGTCCCCCTCTCTGATGCGCACGAGATGGTAAGCGTTACGAAGGTCCAACTTAGTAAAGCACCTGGCTCCCTGCAGAATCTCGAAGGCTGATGACATAAGGGGAAGCGGATAACGATTCTTAACCGTTATGTCATTCAGCCCTCGATAATCCACGCAGGGGCGCAGAGTACCGTCCTTCTTCTTAACAAAAAGAACCCCGCCCGGCCGGAGAGGAAGAAGGCACTATGGTACCGGCGTCAAGAGACACAGATAAATAATCTTCGAGAGCCTTACGTTCGGGAGCCGACAGAGAGTATAGTCTACCCCGAGGAGGAGTGGTCCCCGGAAGGAGATCAATACTACAATCATACGACCGGTGAGGAGGAAGGGAGTTGGCTCGGGACCGACTGAAGACCGTGCGCAGATCATGATATTCCTCCGGCACTCCTGTCAAATCGCCAGGTTCCTCCTGAGAAGTGGGAACAGAAGAAATGGGAGGGATGGCAGACATTAAGCACTTCACATGACAAGATACGTTCCAGGATAGGATAGAATTACAAGACCAATTAATAGAAGGATTATGACATACTAGCCAGGGATGACCCAAAACAACAGGTGTGAAAGGTGAACGAAAAATCAAAAAAGAAATAGTCTCACTGTGGTTACCAGATACTGTGAGAGTTAAAGGTAGTGTCTCAAATCTGATACTGGGAAGATGACTACCATCTAAGGCAAACATGGGCGTAGGCTTGTCTAACTGTCTGAAAGGAATGTTATGTTTCCGAACCCATGCTTCGTCCATGAAACAACCCTCAGCCCCAGAGTCAATCAAGGCACTGCATGTAGCACCCGAACCGGTCCAGCGTAGATGGACCGACATAGTAGTACAGGATCTAGATGAAGAGACCTGAGTAGTAGCGCTCACCAGTAGCCCTCCGCTTACTGATGGGCTCTGGCCTCTTACTGGACATGAATTAACAAAATGTCCATCAAATCCGCAATAGAGGCACAGGCGGTTGGTGATCCTCCGTTCCCTCTCCTTAGTCGAGATGCGAATCCCTCCCAGCTGCATGGGCTCAGTCTCAGAGCCAGAGGAGGGAGATGGTTGCGATGCGGAGCAGGGAAACACCGTTGATGCGAGCTCTCTTCCACGAGCCTGGTGACGAAGATCTACCCGTCGTTCTATGCGGATGGCGAGAGCAATCAAAGAGTCCACACTGGAAGGAACCTCCCGAGAGAGAATCTCATCTTTGACCACTGTGTGGAGTCCCTCCAGAAAACGAGCGAGCAGCGCCGGCTCGTTCCAGTCACTAGAGGCAGCAAGAGTACGAAACTCTATAGAGTAATCCGTTATGGATCGATCACCTTGGCATAGGGAAGCCAGGGCCCTAGAAGCCTCCCCACCAAAAACTGAACGGTCAAAAACCCGAATCATCTCCTCTTTAAAGTTCTGGTAATTGTTAGAACAATCAGTCCTTGCCTCCCAGATAGCTGTGCCCCACTCTCGGGCCCGGCCAGTAAGGAGTGAAATGACGTAAGCAACCCGAGCTCTCTCACTAGAGTATGTGTTGGGTTGGAGAGAGAACACAATATCACACTGGGTGAGAAAGGAGCGGCACTCCGTGGGCTGCCCGGAGTAGCAAGGTGGGTTATTAACCCTAGGTTCCGGAGGCTCGGCAGGCCAGGAAGTAACAGGTGGCACGAGACGAAGACTCTGGAACTGTCCAGAGAGGTCGGAAACCTGAGCGGCCAGGTTCTCCACGGCATGGCGAGCAGCAGACAATTCCTGCTCGTGTCTGCCGAGCATGGCTCCTTGGATCTTGACGGCAGTGTTACGAGCCTCTGTAGTCGCTGGGTCCATTCCTTGGTCGGATCCTTCTGTTAACCTGCTCACCACGCAGCATCTGAGGGAAACACGACACGACAGGGCAAAACATAGACACAGCACGGTGAATTATAGATAAGGATCCGATGGGGCAGGAACGGAAAACAAGGGAAGAAATAGGGACTCTAATCAGGGAAAAGGATCGGGAACAGGTGTGGGAAGACTAAATGATTGATTAGGGGAATAGGAACAGCTGGGAGCAGGAACGGAACGATAGAGAGAAGAGAGAGCGAGAGAGTGAGAGAGGGATGGGAAGAGAGAGGGATAGAAAGAGGGAAAGAACCTAATAAGACCAGCAGAGGGAAACGAATAGAAGGGGAAGCACAGGGACAAGACATGATAATTAATGACAAAACATGACAGATTGGGTCCTAAGCCTTTAATGCCACAGATACAACTCTCTTTCATCTGCTGTTTTAGAAACCTGCCTCATCACAGGGGTCAGGATAACGGCATCCAAATATGCATTATAAAAAAAGGCACAGATATTTTTTCTTTTTTGCCTTTAGAAGATTCCCTTTTATTGTGCCAGGCTGTTATCGATTTCTCATTTTCCAGGCTTTGAAGTTTGAGTCAGTTGAGGTTAAGGTTTGAACGTCTCTGTAGAGAGCAGGTATGTAGGACACTGGCACCTCTGCCAAGAGATAAGCAGAATGAAAGGCTGTGAAAGCAACCTGTCAAACACCAGCTGCTTTTCCTTCTAGAGGAGCCCGTCATCACTACTGGAAGATTGCAGGGCGTAAATCAAACTATATGCAAAGACAATGTCAGCTAGGGATTCAATAGTCTTAAATGCTTAAGAACCAATTGCTGCACTCCATTGAAATTCTATCCAAGCTGTTATTTTGGTATGTGAGATTTATTTTCTCTTGTATTCCAGTGTTTCCCCTATTTGCATTTAGCAGCGATGCACCGCCATCACTGCAATTTAATACATATATATATACACGATGCCTTCAGAAAGCATACACACCCCTTGACTTTTTCCGCATTTTGCTGTGGCCTGAATTTTAAATGGATAAAAAACTAAATGTCACTGATCTACACACAATACCCCATAATGTCAAAGTGGAATTATGTTTTTTGAAAATGTACAAAATTAAAAGCTGAAATGTCTTGAGTGAATAAGTAATGAACCCCTTTGTTATGGCAAGCCTAAATAAGTACCACGCTCCATATTTTTAAGCATAGTGGTGGCTGCGTGGGTATGTTTGTAATCATTCAGAACTGGGGAGTTTTTCAGGATAAGAAATGGCGCCAAGGACAGGCAAAATCATTGAGGAAAACCTGGTTCAGACAAGACACTGGGAGATGAATTCACCTTTCAGCAGGACAATAACATAAAATACAAGGCCAAATCTACACTGGAGTTGCTTACCATGAAGACATGGAGTGGCCGAGTTACAGTTCTGACTGATATCTCCTTGAAAATCTATGTCAAGACCTGAAACTGTTTGTCTAGCAATGAGCAAATTGGCAAATGTTGCACAATCCAGTTGTGGAAAGCTCTTAGAGACTTACCCAGAAAGACTCACAACTATAATTGCTGCCAAATGTGCTTCAACAAACTATTTACTCAGGGGTGTGAATACTTATGTAAATGAGGTATTTCTGTATTTAATTTTCAATATATGTGCAAACATGTCTAAAAACGTGTTTTCCCTTTGTCATTATGGGGTATTTTTTAAATAATGTGTCAGCCATAGTCATTTCACGTCTTGCAAGGCGCATGTGTCTCTCTGCAACTTAATTGATGGCTCGCTGCAATAATCTGAATGAATGTGTTGTGCAAGTTGATTTCCTCAGTCAGCTGAATGCACCGCTTAATTTGTTTATAGAACTGTGGTTACGTCAGTAACCTTCAATATCCACTATTAGCTGCTGGGACAAATGGAGTGGTAATATTCATGTGAATTTGGCTATAGCTTTTGAACAGTTGAAGCTATTTAGCGAATTGAACCACATTCCTGAATGCCAATACTTTCAGGAACGCGTCCATGTATGACGTTCACAAACTGTGCCGGACTCGTTAGAAGGGAGGGTAGTGAATCTGTATGACTGGGGAAATGAATTGATTAAAGCATACTTCCTTCAAAAAGCATATACTTCCGGCAAAACTGAAATTTGACATTACCCGATTTGACTTATCTTTGTGCTATATCTTTCATTGAGATAATGGCAATAAGGACCGATTCAAAAGATTAAATAAATACTTTTTACACATTTGTTTCTGTGATAGTGTCCTACATTAGAGATTGAAACAGTTTGACCATCCATGCTAATAGTATCTTAACTATTGTGTCTGAATCAATTTAAAATCATGTATGAATCAGTTTAAAGTCGTGACCCCCCCAACCCACCTTATTAGTGATATGTCATGCAAAATTCATACCAACTGTATTTCTGCCTGCTTGAACACCGAATAGCTCAGATACTCCTGAAAACATGAAATGACCCCAGGAATCGATAGAACATCGCTCAGAGCTGTACAAAAACAATATAACATTCAAAATGGGTGAATCTTCTCTTTAATAGGGAGAGGTTATATTTGAAGTGTGTTTTACCTCAGGGTGAAGTTGGAGCTTCATAAACCCATGTCAAATGAGGTTTCTGCTAGTGAATGTGGTGACGGTTACGTGAGCAACAGGACAGTAGTTGTCCATACGAAGTCTCAGTCTACACTACCTATTGGAATTGTCTCTCCTGCTTCTCATTATGTGTATGGGCCCCAGCATATGAGGACGCATAAATCAACTTAATTCAATCTGGCGGTTCCTTACACTAACAAACCTCCCCCTTCCTCTCTCCCCTGCAGTCTTCTGTCAGATCCCCTGTCTGAACGGCGGGCGCTGCATTGGCAGGGACCAGTGCTGGTGCCCAACAAACTCCACAGGGAAGTTCTGCCACCTCCCAGCCCCCCCTCCTGCCCGACCCCCCCTCAGCAGGAAGGACGGCAGCCTGGCCGGACACAACTCGTCCTCCCACTCCATGTACACCCTGCCGCTGTCCAATCAACAAGGTGATCACCTAGCCGTCTGTCTGGATGGGACACAGGAACACAGTCTCTGGCCAGGTCTCCAGGGCCTCCCCCAGCTAGGCCTCCTGTAGTCACACTGTGTCCTCCAGTTCTGCTGATTTTACTGCTGTCTTTTATTCATCTGATTCATCATGCCCTCTCAACTGTGCTGGTTTTGTTTGAATTAACTCAGGTTTATTTGTTGACGTGCAACGGCCCAGTTAGAAACTCTGCTGAATTCTACCTCCGTGAACCAGCAGTGAAAGTCAGAATGGGTTCTCAGTAGAATATGTAATGGGGTGTTTCTTTGGAGTTCCCCATATTGTTCACACAGTGCTCCCTCTTATCAACAGAAGACCCTATAGTGAATTAGAAACAGAGCATGCCCTGACCATGAAGAGCCGCTAAAATAAGCAGCATTAAAGCAACATTCCCCTTTTGTCCTGGCTTCTCTTTGGCCTGCTGTAAGTAGAAGCAGAAGCTCTCTCTTCAGATTCTCACTTAGCTCCTTTGAATTCCATTCTCCATTTTTTCCCCGGCCCTTCCTGACTTTATAATGCTAATCTAATGACAGACCACATGTGTGGGTTGTTACATCACAGGGCAGGCATCTGCCTGTCTGTCTGACTGTGTCGAGAGAGTCACTACAAGGCCATGGTAAAGTCATGTGCTCTCTCTAACTCTCTGTAGTATATCAAACACAGGGCCTGTTTGTGGAGCTGTGATTTATGAAAGGGGAGAGTATGTCAGAATTCCTGGGAAATTCCTCGGCACATCCTGAATATGGATGTGCTTTGGTGTCACATGGACAAAGGAGAATGTCCTCAATATTACAACAGTTCTGCAATTCCTTCAACCTGTCTCAGGTCATAAACATATAATAATGGAATTCAACTTTTGTGTGTTTTAAGTGTCTAAAACTTAGGGGGTTTTACTTAACCTATCCTAGGTATTCCTTGTGCTGTATCTCTGGTTAAGAGGGCCTGAGGTACTGAGGTGCGTTTGTGCTGTATCTCAGTTAAGACCTGACGTTTGTGCTGTATCTCTGTTAAGACATTTGTTGTAGAGCATGAACCTACATTTACATTTAGTTGAGAACATTTGTCCAGGATCACGCTTCTTGGCGCAGGACACAATGGAGTTGTCAACCGTGATGGCAATCATGGAACGGGCATTCACCTTAGACATCCAGTGGGACAGTCATCCACACTGAATGTCTGCCAGACATCTAAAACTTGGTCATCAGAAGGGGTGGAGAAGATTAATTGGGCAATGATAAGAGAGACCATGAGGTTATGAAGAGCCAAGTGACTTGGTCCTAGGTATAGGAGAGGGCCAAGAAGAGCCCTGGGGTTTCCAGTGGTGAGAGCCGGTTGAAGACCTGGTGATTGACTCTGTCAGGTAGGACGTCCTGGCGTTGCCCAACTGTGGAGGGAGTCTTGTTCCACCGATTCTAGAAGGCCAGGGAGAGAGAGTTAGTTTTAGCAGTGAGAGCTGTTGAATGACTCTCCTGAGTTTGGATAAGACATTCAGAGAGAGATAGCTGGCCACTTCCTCTCTGTTAGTGGTTAAGACCTGAGGGACCTGACGACCTGCCAGCTGTATAGATGACAAGAGCCTGGAAGGACCTCTCTGTTAAGACCTGGACGCTTGTTTGTGTGTATCTCTGTTAAGACCTGACGTTTGTGCTGTATCTCTGTTAAGACCTGACGTTTGTGCTGTATCTCTGTTAAGACCTGACGTTTGTGCTGTATGTCTGTTAAGACCTGACTTTTGTGCTGTATCTCTGTTAAGACCTGACGTTTGTGCTGTATCTCTGTTAAGACCTGACGTTTGGGAACACCCTTTGAGAAGCATCACTGCAAGGTCAAGGACTGTTCATCATGCACTTTCCCGTGTCCAGACAGATTGGGCTCAATGTGTTTCTGCTGAATGTGGTAGTAGAGTGTAGCCTGACAGACTGTGCTGTGCGCTCTGTGTCCTGTTCAGCCTCTGTACACCCATCCATGGTGAATGTCCACATCCAGCACCCCCACGAGGCTGAGGTGCAGATCCACCAAGTTGCCCGGGTCAAGCCTGGCCAGAGACCCCCCGCGGCTGAGGGGGCTCACTCTGTACAGCAGCGCTCCCAACCTGGCAATGGCATCGGCAATGGGCATGGGCACACCAGACCACACAACCGGCAGAACGGATACGTGGGGAGGTGCTTCCAAGAGACCGTTGATGGACAGGTATAGTACGGTCCATTGAGTATGATGTTTTGAGTGGCACACTCTGTCTGATAGTAGGTGTCTGGGACAGGAAGTCTGTCTCTGGCTTTGAATTAAACTGCAGCCAGGATTTATAAGCTCTCAACACATTGATCATCTCGTGTTCCCCTCCCAACACCCACAGACGTGTTATGAGTTATGCTTGAGAGGGTGAAATCCAAGTGAGAGGCTGAAATCCAACCCACGTCTCAAACCTGGCCAGAGCGATCTCCTTCACAGGTACACACAACACGTGGGCACACACACACACACACTCGGAGAGGTGGACAGGAGGACTGATGGTTCACACATGACACACACATAGACTACACAAGGATGAGAGCAGAGGAGCCAGACAGCTTTACACTCTCATCTCCTCCCCTCTCACACAGGACACACACATACCACACTCTCATCTCTCTCACACACACACACACACACACACACACACACACACACACACACACACACACACACACACACACACACACACACACACACACACACACACACACACACACACACACACACACACACACATACTGGTCTGTAATTGTTGACACACACACACACACACACACCACACTCTCATCTTTCACACACACACACACACACTCTCTATCTCATCTCTCACACACACACACACTCTCTATCTCATCTCTCACACACACACACACACACTGTATCACACACACACACACACACACACACACTGTATCTCTGTTACACACACACACACACACACTGTATCACACACACACACACACACACACACACACACACACACAACACCACGTCTCTATCTCATCTCTCACACATAGAGAGTAAAGAGCAGTGGTGGTGGTTGGAGGAACCCATGGAGGTAGAAATCTGAAGACCGGCTCATTGGAACGGCTGGAATGGAATATGTGGATAGGTATCAAACCTGGCCATTTGTTTATCTCTGTGTAAGACCCTGCGTTTGTGCTGTACATGGAGACCATGGAAACCATGTGTTTACGATACCGTTCCATTCCAGCCGTTCCAATGAGCCATTCCTCAGATTTCTACCTCCACTGGTAACGAGAGCTCCTCATCGTAGGTTCTGTACAGGCAGCATCTGTTGGCTTGGCTGTGAGAGATGCTGTTATTCCCCCTGCCTCCTGTTTCCAACTCTTAACAGTAGTGTCCTCTGTAGAGCTGCTGCCAGCCCAGTGTTAGACTATGTGTTATCAGCTACTTGACACGCAGAGCAGATAAAGTGTATGTTCATGCTGGAAGGGATCTTTCATTGTCCATGCCATTTTTGAAAATAACCTACAGTCAGATTCATGACGCTCATTGGTCCTCCCCCCCAAAAAGAAGATCTCTGTTTGGTCTTGACTGACTTCACCAATTAGGTGTTCCATAGCAATGTGTCCTTAACTCTTTTCCCAAAGCTCCATGAGGCACCATTTGTCAGGCAGAATTCAGTGATGTTTGATAATAATCTCTCCACAATTAGCCAAGTTCCTTAACGAGCCAAGCCAAGAGCAGCAGTAGAGCTATTCCTGGTTCAGCCTGTTTATGTCCTCTGCTGCGGCCTAACCAATCTCAGATGTGTTCAGTTCAGCTCACTATGTCCTCATTCAGATGAGAAGACTCAGAAACTGCTAAACACCCAAACATAAACACACACACACACACACACACACACACACACACACACACACACACACACACACACACACACACACACACACACACACACACACACACACACACACACACACACACACACACACACACACACACACACACACGCACACACAGTCCAATTAAAACACACACACACACAGTCCAATTAAAACACACACACACACACACACACACACACACACACACACACACACACACACACACACACACACACACACACACACACACACACACACACACACACACACACACACACACACACACACACACACACACACACACACACACACACACACACACAGTATATAAAGTCAGGTTAAACAACATGCTGTCAGAGTGGAAAAAGGGAAGGTGTCGGTGATGTGTCCTGTGTTGTGTGAGTGTGTTGAGATGTGTGTGTGTGTTGTCATTGCAGTGTGGGAAGCCTCTTCCGGGCCTGACCAAACAGGATGACTGCTGTGGAAGTGTGGGTGCCTCATGGGGCCTGAACAAGTGCACAGAGTGTCCAACCAAACCAGGTGAGTCCCCTTTACCCTCACATCCTGAACACACTAAACCAGTGAACCTAGATCCTCCCGGGCTATTCCTTCTGTTATGTTATGATGTGTTCATTTGGCTAAACAATGTATTTTACGTCAATCGTGAACCCAATCTATCTCTGAAATGAACCGTCAATCCCTTTAACAGTGGGGTGATAATTCTGGATGATTACTGAGTTTTGTATCCTAGATTAGAAGGATCGTGCCTCAACTTTTGGCATCACTTGTCGTCTCATTGTAAAATGTAGTTGTTTTCGCTTCTAAAAACAAAATAATGCACCAAATGAAAACCCATTTAGCATGACTAACAGAGACTGGCAGGAGTGCCACCCAGCCTGCCGTCAGGCAGAGAGAGAGGCCAGCTCTGCCTCTACTATAGCTAACAGAAGAGAAATGGACAGCCATGGTTCCTGACCAGAGCTGCCTGTGCTGCTGTGATGGTTTTGAGAAGCAGCCGTGTGCATGTTGGGTGGTTCTTCCCCTCTTTCTGTGTGTGGAGGCAGCAGACTCTCAGTCAAGTTGTTGGCAGCGTTTCTTCATTATGTTTTAAATAGAGGAGCGCTCCGGGCCCCTGATGACCCCCACCCAAGGGCCTCCAGGCCCTACTGAAGCTCCCCACGAGGGTTGTTTGGTGGTAAGGAGGGACGGTCCCCACCCTGCTCTTCCCTGTTAATCCTATCAGGAAGAGGCCTGGCTGCGGTACATGTCAATAGCCTGTCACAGGGTGCTGTCATAGCCCCTTCCCTGTGAAGTGTCTGTCTGCCGGAGCTCTAATCACAAGCAGACATCATCTCATCTAAGGTCCATTCATCATAGACGAACATCTATTTTTCTCTTCTCTCTGTGCCAGAATCTCTCTCACTATCTCTTTCTTTCTTTCTCTATCTTATTCTCTCTCTCTCACTCTCTCTGTCTCTCTCTATCTCTTTCTTTCTCTCTCCCACACCAGCATCTCGTTTGACTCACAGATGTTTTCCTCTCCTCCGTCCTTTGAAGTGGGGAGAAACAGAACTATCCCTCCATTCTCTCATTGTGCAGTTGTTTCGGGGCAGCTTGGGCCTTGGTCCCGGGTCACACGCAGAGTCGCTGGAGATGAGAGAATGAAAGACAAAAGAGGAAAAGATGAAGCCACATACTGTATGTCCCATGCTGATTGGTGCATACTTTGAAGGACTTTATAGGGAATACTTGGCATTCCTTTCCAGTCTTATGGTTCTCTGTATACAAATATGGCCAGAACCCGCTTTAGCTGGCTTCATTATACTTTGTGTACTATGTAGTAACTTAAACAAGTGGACACGCGCTAATGAAGAGTAATCATTTTGTCATCCCGTACATCTGTCTTGGACTGCTCCCAGCCAGGTCAGTTGATGGCTTGATGACAAGTATCTGGAAACTAGTCATTTACCTCAATGAGAGAGGCTTGTGTCTCTCCTCTCCGAGCTTGTGATGCTGAGGTCATAATGCCCAGCTTGTTTTTGGGTGTGACTCACGCAACACCCGTCAGTTTATTATTGTTTGTAAAACATACAGGCCATTGAAAACAAGTGTCACAGCAACAGGAGCCACTTAACAACATATTTTGTAGACACTGAGAACTATGTCGCTTAGCTGTTTAAGAACTAGTGTCGAATGTGGTTCCATTAAGGAATGCTAGATCCAGACCTACTGTTTCCCGGAACCTTTTAACGTCTCCTCTGGTCAGATCCAAGTGCCAGGATGTCTCGTTCTCTGTTGCCTATCTTGGCTTCAGTCCTGACTGTGATCTCCACACCATTCCCACGTTATTCTCCTAGAGTTCTCCCTCTATCCAATGGGAGGGAATCACTGAACTCTCTGACTGATTCAGTGAAAGACATCAATCCAAGACACTGCCAGACTACTCTGTTGTTTTAGGCAGATACAGTATTATTATTGTTATATGGAGTGGAGGAAGCCGCAGTGCGGTGGGGAAACCAACGGGTGTGTGTTTTTGAGAGGGAGGGAAGTTGACGTAATGGAGGTAATGACAGTGACACTGTGGAAGCCCGAGCACCAGCCCCGTTCAGCCCTTTAGGATCGAATGCACTATAAACCCACATGCTGCACATTTCAGTGAGTAATGAACTCCAGATAAAATAAGACGCTGGTCCATCTCTCCTCTCTCTCTCTGGTTCATATGTCCATCTCTCCTCTCTCTCTCTGGTTCATATGTCCATCTCTCCTCCCTCTCTCTCTGGTTCATATGTCCATCTCTCCTCTCTCTCTCTGGTTCATATGTCCATCTCTCCTCTCTCTCTCTGGTTCATATGTCCATCTCTCCTCTCTCTCTCTGGTTCATATGTCCATCTCTCCTCTCTGGTCCATATGTCCATCTCCTCTCTCTCTCTGGTTCATATGTCCATCTCTCCTCTCTCTCTCTGGTTCATATGTCCATCTCTCCTCTCTCTCTCTGGTTCATATGTCCATCTCTCCTCTCTCTCTCTGGGTCATATGTCCATCTCTCCTCTCTCTCTCTGGTTCATATGTCCATCTCTCCTCTCTCTCTCTGGTTCATATGTCCATCTCTCCTCTCTCTCTCTGGTTCATATGTCCATCTCTCCTCTCTCTCTCTGGTTCATATGTCCATCTCTCCTCTCTCTCTGGTTCATATGTCCATCTCTCCTCTCTCTCTCTGGTTCATATGTCCATCTCTCCTCTCTCTCTCTGGGTCATATGTCCATCTCTCCTCTCTCTCTCTGGTTCATATGTCCATCTCTCCTCTCTCTCTCTCTGGTTCATATGTCCATCTCTCCTCTCTCTCTCTGGTTCATATGTCCATCTCTCCTCTCTCTCTCTGGTTCATATGTCCATCTCTCCTCTCTCTCTCTGGTTCATATGTCCATCTCTCCTCTCTCTTCTGGTTCATATGTCCATCTCTCCTCTCTCTTCTGGTTCATATGTCCATCTCTCCTCTCTCTCTCTGGTTCATATGTCCATCTCTCCTCTCTCTCTCTGGTTCATATGTCCATCTCTCCTCTCTCTCTGGTTCATATGTCCATCTCTCCTCTCTCTATGTCCATCTGGTTCATATGTCCATCTCTCCTCTCTCTCTCTGGTTCATATGTCCATCTCTCCTCTCTCTTTCTGGTTCATATGTCCATCTCTCCTCTCTCTCTCTGGTTCATATGTCCATCTCTCCTCTCTCTCTCTGGTTCATATGTCCATCTCTCCTCTCTCTCTCTGGTTCATATGTCCATCTCTCCTCTCTCTCTCTGGTTCATATGTCCATCTCTCCTCTCTCTCTCTGGTTCATATGTCCATCTCTCCTCTCTCTCTCTGGTTCATATGTCCATCTCTCCTCTCTCTTACTGGTTCATATGTCCATCTCTCCTCTCTCTCTCTGGTTCATATGTCCATCTCTCCTCTCTCTTTCTGGTTCATATGTCCATCTCTCCTCTCTCTCTGGTTCATATGTCCATCTCTCCTCTCTCTCTCTGGTTCATATGTCCATCTCTCCTCTCTCTATGTCTCTCTCCTTCATATGTCCATCTCTCCTCTCTCTCTCTGGTTCATATGTCCATCTCTCCTCTCTCTCTCTCTGGTTCATATGTCCATCTCTCCTCTCTCTCTCTCTGGTTCATATGTCCATCTCTCCTCTCTCTTTCTGGTTCATATGTCCATCTCTCCTCTCTCTCTCTGGTTCATATGTCCATCTCTCCTCTCTCTCTCTGGTTCATATGTCCATCTCTCCTCTCTCTCTCTGGTTCATATGTCCATCTCTCCTCTCTCTCTCTGGTTCATATGTCCATCTCTCCTCTCTCTCTCTGGTTCATATGTCCATCTCTCCTCTCTCTCTCTGGTTCATATGTCCATCTCTCCTCTCTCTCTCTGGTTCATATGTCCATCTCTCCTCTCTCTCTCTGGTTCATATGTCCATCTCTCTCTCTCTCTCTGGTTCATATGTCCATCTCTCCTCTCTCTCTCTGGTTCATATGTCCATCTCTCCTCTCTCTCTCTCTGGTTCATATGTCCATCTCTCCTCTCTCTCTCTGGTTCATATGTCCATCTCTCCTCTCTCTCTCTGGTTCATATGTCCATCTCTCCTCTCTCTCTCTGGTTCATATGTCCATCTCTCCTCTCTCTCTCTGGTTCATATGTCCATCTCTCCTCTCTCTCTCTGGTTCATATGTCCATCTCTCCTCTCTCTCTCTGGTTCATATGTCCATCTCTCCTCTCTCTCTCTGGTTCATATGTCCATCTCTCCTCTCTCTCTCTGGTTCATGTGTCCATCTCTCCTCTCTCTCTCTGGGTCATATGTCCATCTCTCCTCTCTCTCTGGTTCATATGTCCATCTCTCCTCTCTCTCTGGTTCATATGTCCATCTCTCCTCTCTCTCTCTGGTTCATGTCCATGGTTCCATGTCCATCTCTCCTCTCTCTCTCTGGTTCATATGTCCATCTCTCCTCTCTCTCTCTGGTTCATGTGTCCATCTCTCCTCTCTCTCTCTGGGTCATATGTCCATCTCTCCTCTCTCTCTGGTTCGTATGTCCATCTCTCCTCTCTCTCTCTGGTTCATATGTCCATCTCTCCTCTCTCTCTCTGGTTCATATGTCCATCTCTCCTCTCTCTCTGGTTCGTATGTCCATCTCTCCTCTCTCTCTCTGGTTCATATGTCCATCTCTCCTCTCTCTCTCTGGTTCATATGTCCATCTCTCCTCTCTCTCTCTGGTTCATATGTCCATCTCTCCTCTCTCTCTCTGGTTCATATGTCCATCTCTCCTCTCTCTCTCTGGTTCATATGTCCATCTCTCCTCTCTCTCTCTGGTTCATATGTCCATCTCTCCTCTCTCTCTCTGGTTCATATGTCCATCTCTCCTCTCTCTGGTTCATATGTCCATCTCTCCTCTCTCTCTCTGGTTCATATGTCCATCTCTCCTCTCTCTCTCTGGTTCATATGTCCATCTCTCCTCTCTCTCTCTGGTTCATATGTCCATCTCTCCTCTCTCTCTCTGGTTCATATGTCCATCTCTCCTCTCTCTCTCTGGTTCATATGTCCATCTCTCCTCTCTCTCTCTGGTTCATATGTCCATCTCTCCTCTCTCTCTCTGGTTCATATGTCCATCTCTCCTCTCTCTCTCTGGTTCATATGTCCATCTCTCCTCTCTCTCTCTGGTTCATATGTCCATCTCTCCTCTCTCTCTCTGGTTCATATGTCCATCTCTCCTCTCTCTCTCTGGTTCATATGTCCATCTCTCCTCTCTCTCTCTGGTTCATATGTCCATCTCTCCTCTCTCTCTCTGGTTCATATGTCCATCTCTCCTCTCTCTCTCTGGTTCATATGTCCATCTCTCCTCTCTCTCTCTGGTTCATATGTCCATCTCTCCTCTCTCTCTCTGGTTCATATGTCCATCTCTCCTCTCTCTCTCTGGTTCATATGTCCATCTCTCCTCTCTCTCTCTGGTTCATATGTCCATCTCTCCTCTCTCTCTCTGGTTCATATGTCCATCTCTCCTCTCTCTCTCTGGTTCATATGTCCATCTCTCCTCTGGTTCATATGTCCATCTCTCTGGTTCATATGTCCATCTCTCCTCTCTCTCTCTGGTTCATATGTCCATCTCTCCTCTCTCTCTCTGGTTCATATGTCCATCTGGTTCATATGTCCATCTCTCCTCTCTCTCTCTGGTTCTCCATCTCTCCTCTCTCTCTCTGGTTCATATGTCCATCTCTCCTCTCTCTTCTGGTTCATATGTCCATCTCTCCTCTCTCTCTCTGGTTCATATGTCCATCTCTCCTCTCTCTCTCTGGTTCATATGTCCATCTCTCCTCTCTCTCTCTGGTTCATATGTCCATCTCTCCTCTCTCTCTGGTTCATATGTCCATCTCTCCTCTCTCTCTCTGGTTCATATGTCCATCTCTCCTCTCTCTCTCTGGTTCATATGTCCATCTCTCCTCTCTCTCTCTGGTTCATATGTCCATCTCTCCTCTCTCTCTCTGGTTCATATGTCCATCTCTCCTCTCTCTCTCTGGTTCATATGTCCATCTCTCCTCTCTCTCTCTGGTTCATATGTCCATCTCTCCTCTCTCTCTCTCTATGTCCATCTCTCCTCTCTCTCTCTGGTTCATATGTCCATCTCTCCTCTCTCTCTCTGGTTCATATGTCCATCTCTCCTCTCTCTCTCTGGTTCATGTGTCCATCTCTCCTCTCTCTCTCTGGGTCATATGTCCATCTCTCCTCTCTCTCTGGTTCGTATGTCCATCTCTCCTCTCTCTCTCTGGTTCATATGTCCATCTCTCCTCTCTCTCTCTGGTTCATATGTCCATCTCTCCTCTCTCTCTCTGGTTCATATGTCCATCTCTCCTCTCTCTCTCTGGTTCATATGTCCATCTCTCCTCTCTCTCTCTGGTTCATATGTCCATCTCTCCTCTCTCTCTCTGGTTCATATGTCCATCTCTCCTCTCTCTCTCTCTGGTTCATATGTCCATCTCTCCTCTCTCTCTCTGGTTCATGTCCATCTCTCCTCTCTCTCTCTGGTTCATATGTCCATCTCTCCTCTCTCTCTCTGGTTCATATGTCCATCTCTCCTCTCTCTCTCTGGTTCATCCATCTCTCCTCTCTCTCTCTGGTTCATATGTCCATCTCTCCTCTCTCTCTCTGGTTCATATGTCCATCTCTCCTCTCTCTCTCTGGTTCATATGTCCATCTCTCCTCTCTCTCTGGTTCATATGTCCATCTCTCCTCTCTCTCTCTGGTTCATATGTCCATCTCTCCTCTCTCTCTCTCTGGTTCATATGTCCATCTCTCCTCTCTCTCTCTGGTTCATATGTCCATCTCTCCTCTCTCTCTGGTTCATATGTCCATCTCTCCTCTCTCTCTCTGGTTCATATGTCCATCTCTCCTCTCTCTCTCTGGTTCATATGTCCATCTCTCCTCTCTCTCTCTGGTTCATATGTCCATCTCTCCTCTCTCTCTCTGGTTCATATGTCCATCTCTCTCTCTGGTTCATATGTCCATCTCTCTCTCTCTGGTTCATATGTCCATCTCTCCTCTCTCTGGTTCATATGTCCATCTCTCTCTCTGGTTCATATGTCCATCTCTCCTCTCTCTCTCTCTGGTTCATATGTCCATCTCTCCTCTCTCTCTCTGGTTCATATGTCCATCTCTCCTCTCTCTCTCTGGTTCATATGTCCATCTCTCCTCTCTCTCTCTGGTTCATATGTCCATCTCTCCTCTCTCTCTCTGGTTCATATGTCCATCTCTCCTCTCTCTCTCTCTCTCTGGTTCATATGTCCATCTCTCCTCTCTCTCTCTCTCTGGTTCATATGTCCATCTCTCCTCTCTCTCTCTGGTTCATATGTCCATCTCTCCTCTCTCTCTCTGGTTCATATGTCCATCTCTCCTCTCTCTCTCTGGTTCACATGTCCATCTCTCCTCTCTCTCTCTCTGGTTCATATGTCCATCTCTCCTCTCTCTCTCTCTCTCTGGTTCATATGAGGCTGAGAGAGAGAGAGAGAGAGAGAGAGAGAGAGAGAGAGAGAGAGAGACCACAAGAAAAGGTCAACCAGTGTATGCTTATTTATTTCCCTTTTGTACTTTAACCGTTTGTACATCGTTACAACACTGTATACATACATGATATGAAATTTGTAATGTCTTTATTCTTTTTGAACTTCTGTGAGTGTAATGTTTACTGTTAATTTGTATTGTTTATTTCACTTTTGTATATTATCTACTTCACTTGCTTTGGCAATGTTAACATATGTTTACCATGCCAATAAAGCCCCTTGAATTGAATTGAATTGAGAGAAAACAGTGCCAGACCGTATTTAAATTCCAGGCTTATGGCTGAAATGTTGAAGTGTGTCCTCTGACAGGAGAGGAGATGTAAGCAATTAGAGCTGCGTGTCCCCCTAGACTGCAAGATGACACCTGATTGGATGAGGCAAGGCCAATGTGGGGTATGGAGTTGATTGACAGCTAATTTGCTTTCAAAGTACAGTATATTGGGAAACGTACCCAATAAAGTGAATCCAGCTATTTGTAGATACAGTAGATCAGAACAATGATAGGTAGATCAGTGTCATTCAGACTGTTTGTTAGGGTTTTCTGCATTGAGGATCACGTTAAGTGAAAGGTTCATGTGAAAACTGATCTGAGGTACTTTAGAAGAAAAAGTGTGACTGCCTCTGCCCTGAGTGTGACCCTATGACCTGGTGCGAGAGTGGCATGGCTGTTTCTGACTTTAAATGGAGTAGCTGGCCAACCATAGTGGCCATCTGTACCAGTGTGTTCCATGGCTTATTCAATTCCATAAAGCATGGCTCCGGTCGTCTCCCTATCTGTCATTCCAGGAAGTCTTCCCTCCAAGTGACTCTCCCACTCCGGGTTGCTTCCCAGGGAGCAGGAACAGAGTTCCCCGGGGCCAACATAAATCACAGACACACCCACAGGAGCCCTGGCCTCTGGACCTGGAGCCACTACCTCCCCAGGCCACCGAGGTCACAGCATGATGTCACAGCATGATGATGTCAGCCCTCTGCCCCTCCTTCCTCAACCCCGACCACACCAGCAGGCCCGCCCCATACTGAGGGAGCAACCTCCCTCTGACTCTACTATCTCTCTCTCATAGGAATGTTATTCCTGAGCATCAGATTAATCAAATAAGATGAGAAGGAGGAGAAGAAGGCCCTGTTCCAAATCACCCTACATGAGGTCATCCCTTCCAGTCCCATGGAGAACTATTGAATCTGCCCATTTAAGACCAAAGCATGTGCCTAGTACTTTTTATTAGCAGTGATCAAACATTGGACACTTGTTAATGACCAACATTCAAACCCAGTGATGGGGTGACGTGTTCAGAACAACACAGACAGAGCTGAACATGTGCTGTAGTCCGTGCCAAGGTTCCAGGCTGCTCTCTCTCTCTCTCTCTGCCACTGCGGCCTCTCTCTCTCTCTCATGGTGATTAGACAGAGACGTTGCCATCCTTTGACAGGTTCTGATTTGCTCTGTGTTGATTTAGCTTAATGCCGGGTACAAACAGTGTGATGGAATCTATTAGCTAGACAGCAGTGTGGCTAATGGGGGCTGACTGGGCCTGACTGCGAGCAGGAATACATCCCAATACAGACATACAGTATCTATCTATCTGGCCCGGAGAGGACTGCTACGTCCAAGGCACCGTGCCAGTGAGTTGGAGGCAGATGGAAATGAAATCTCTGTTGCACGGCTGGATATGATACATGTTTAGCCTGTTCTTCATGGGGTATGGACTGTACCATTTCATCTCTTGGCCTCGCCCCCAGTGGTAAATATTTCATGTCAAGTGGCGGCAGTGGGAGATTTTGGAAGAATGTGTGTCTATTTAAATGGGAGGTCACAGCCACACCGCTGTGGGTGTCGTAAAGAAGGGAGGACAGAACAAAATGTAAAAAACTGTCAAACTACAAAACAGATGCAAAAAGCATCAAATTATGTTAAAAACTGAGATAAATGTAATGTTTTTGAAGAAGGATTAAGCCAAGCCGAACATGAGGGAGAAGCACTTTGTGACATCTCATGATGTGAAAAGGCCTTTATAAATACAGTTGATTTCATTTGATGAAATAAAGGCCTTGATCGGACCAGCTGCATTGTCTTTATACAATGTCTGTCAAAACATGGTAATTGTCTGTGCCTATGAACATGCAGCTGGGAATGTCATTTACCCAATATCAAACTCCAAGCTGGTATACTGGAGCTTTTTAAGAAAGATAATGTTAGCTTTGCATGAGTGTGTGGTGTCTGAGGCTGATCTCATCATGGGGATGTTGATGTTAGGTCCATGTGGCTGTCTCGTCTCATCTGATGCCCCAGCGATTGACTGGCTGGCAGCTGGGGCTTATTTACAGGGCTCGTGATATGGGCCGTGCCAGAATGGCAAACTTGGCTTGTGTCAATGAGACGTTCTGCTTTGAAAGCAAATGACTTCCCCTTAGCTGTTTTCTGTAATCAGTCGTTGGCCTGGAGGCCAGAGGGACATGGGTTCTTTCTCATCTTCATCTCAAAGGGAATGAAACAACTCCTTGTGATTAAAGGATTGTGTTGGGTTTACCCCTCCATGGCACCAGTTTGTCCCAAGGCCATCTGTTCTCAGTAAGCAAGTCGCTTAAAGGGTTTTAAAGGTTCTTGGCACTCATGTCTGCTGTGTTCCTACAGAATGGCTAATTTTGGAATGGATAGAAATGACTGTCTCCCCTCCTCCTGTGACTCACATCCATTCCCCTTCCCTGGTCTACTACTTCTTCTCAGGTTCTCCAGCTAGGCTCCTGAATAAGCCTGGGAGTAGGGGGTGACTCAGGGCAGGCCCCATGGAGGAGCAGTATATTGGGGTTGAGGCAGTACAGTACATTGTGGGTTCAGTACCGTGCTCTCAGCCTGTGATGGATGTGCCTGGCACTCGTACGTCTAAGCAGGCGAATAGAAGCCTCCCTCAGGCCAGGTGGTCCACATAATGACTGCACTAAATTACCAATTAAAGATTTCTGTCAAGCAGAACCCATTTGACTAGATGCGCTCCTTTCCCTTCAGACTCCTTCCCGCTCGCTCTTTTCTTACCTTCACTCCCCTTTTGCCTATCCTCCTCTCTCATTCCCTCTGTAAACACCCACATCTCAAAAGGCCTATTTCGAAGACCGTGCTGAGTTAGCTTTGACTCCTGTTTTGGAGTAGGCTCTCAAAAGAAAGTGATGCCACCTATTAAGAACTGTTATATGAGGCTTCAACTGTTTACAAGCAAATATTGCTGGATGGTTGCAAATAAAATGCCTGACACAATTTAGAGATGACTGGTGAAGTACAACAAATCAGTCAAGGGTGACAAAGTCTTTTGGTAAAGTGCAATGAATGAATGGAGGGGAACAAGTGAGGCCAACAGTCTGTGTCCCTGTACTTCCTCTTTGTAAAGCACAATGAAGATGGGCCAGTCTGGTCTCTCTGTCCCAGCATCCATGTAACCAAGGGGAACACTAATGATGCAGCGAGGTCACTCTTGCGTTTCACTGCATTGGGATCTGTGACAATGAACATTGTCTGGGTCAGCATGACGGCATGGCACATCCATTCCACAGTGGCATTCTACCCACAGTAGGTTACAAAACATCCTGAACTAGCATATATCCTAGATACATAGCTTCCAGTACATTTCACTCTTTGGGTTTGCTGTCCATTGCACTGGCCTATAACTCGTTTTCCCTTGTAAGGAGGCCTGCGCCCTGCCAGGCATCCCTTGGCATGTGCCCCTGCAGTCAATCAGGGAAGACTGATCCTGTTCTCATGGGGGTTCACACCCGCCTCGCCCACCGCCCTGTCACAACAGCTCATTACCCAGAGGCCTCTCTGGGGATTCCAGGGGTGCAGGGCGGGACCGGAACAGCCGCTTCGCTTTGACACGATTATCCCCGACCCTGACCCTGCAGGGGAGCTCCCGTCTGGTCTGATCCACTTCTGATCTGCTGTGTCAACCTGCAGATACTGCAGCCTTACTGCCTCCTTCAGTGATCACTGAGTCACGTCATGACCAACAGTATGAACTCATACTGTTAGACTCTCACAACCACTCAGAACACAGATGGGAAAACACCATAAATAAGACAGATTGATGGCACATTCCAGGTAGACTACAAGATCTATCCCTATTCTTTCTCCTCCCTGCGATATTGATAGCCTGTTGATGAACTAAGGTTCACCAGTACCACAAACGGAGACAACTTTGGCAGCTGGATCTGGAATCAGAATTCCACCATTTTTTTCCAATTAACAGCTTGTCGCCTGTGTAGGAAGGAAAAGGAAAATAAATGACTGGGGGTTCCCAAACAAACAGAGGAGAAGGAAGGCTGACTGCAGGGTCAGCTTTACATCAGTGCTACACTGAGTAAAGGGCAGATGTGCTGCTGTGGCTGAGGGGATGCCGGACCTATTTGCACTGCCCTGGTGTCTAGATTGATGGGTTGTATGAGAGGGGCTCTTATCAGGTCCTGTTGACCCACCATCTGCTTACCTGCCAGACGGCCTGCGACACCACTGTCTGCCAGGCGGCCTGCGACACCACTGTCTGCCAGGCGGCCTGCGACACCACTGTCTGCCAAGCGGCCTGCGACACCACTGTCTGCCAAGCGGCCTGCGACACCACTGTCTGCCAGGCGGCCTGCGACACCACTGTCTGCCAGACGGCCTGCGACACCACTGTCTGCCAGACGGCCTGCGACACCACTGTCTGCCAGGCGGCCTGCGACACCACTTTCTGCCAGGCGGCCTGCGACACCACTGTCTGTCACTCCCAGGCCTCCAGATCAACACCCTGCAATCTGCTGCAGCGTTGCCTGAAGATAAACTTCCCCTCAGGGCCCACTCACCCGGAGAAGAGCCTGGAGGGAGGAGAACATGTTTTCATTGGTACTGGTGGCGAAATTCCTGCTGTGCTCCAAATGACGTTATAGATACTGTGTAAGAGCAAAGATATTGAAGGTACTTATGGAGCTCACATGTAGTGTGCCATACTGTGTGCATATTGCAAGCTATTAATGAGTGTGTGTGTGCATACACTACCGGTCAAAGTTTTACAACACCTACTGATTCAAGGGTTTTTCTTTATTTTTACAATGTAGAATAATAGTGAGGACATCAAAACTTTTAAAAAACACATATGGAATCATGCAGTAACCAAAAAAGAGTTAAACAAATCAAAATATATTTTACATTTGAGATTCTTCAAATAGCCTCCCTTTGCCTTGATGACAGCTTTGCACACTGGCATTTTCTCAACCAGCTTCACCTGGAATGCTTTTCCAACAGTCTTGAAGGAGTTTCCCACATATGCTGAGCACTTGTTGGCTGCTTTCCTTCACTCTGTGGTCCAACTCATCCCAACCATCTCAATTTGGTTGAGGTCAGGAGATTGTGGAGGACAGGTCATCTGATGCAGCACTCCATCAGTCCTTCTTGGTAAAGTAGCCCTTACACAGCCTAGAGGTGTTATGGGTCATTGTCCTGTTGAAAAACAAATGATAGTCCCACTAAGCCCAAACCAGATGTGATGGCGTATCGCTATCGCTGTGCAATGCTGTGGTAGCCATACTGGTTTAGTGTGCATTGAATTCTAAATAAATCACAGACATGCGGAGATCATCTGTTCACCCACACCGCGTCTCACAAAGACACAGCGGTTGGAACCAAAAATCTCCAATTTGGACTCCAGACCAATATACAAATTTCCACCAGTCTAATGTCCATTGCTCGTGTTTCTTGGCCCAAGCAAATCTCTTCTTATTATTGGTGTCTTTTAGTAGTGGTTTCTTTGCAGCAATTCGACCATGGAAGCCTGATTCACACAGTCTCCTCTGAACAGTTGATGTTGAGATGTGTCTGTTACTTGAACTATGTGAAGCATTTATTTGGGGTGAAATTTCTGAGGCTGGTAACGCCAATTATCTTATCCTCAGCAGCAGAGGTAACTCTGGGTCTTCCATTCCAGTGGCGGTCCTCATGAGAGCCAGTTGCATCAAGGCGCCTGATGGTTTTTGCGACTGCACTTGGAGAAAGTTCTGGGAATGTTCCGTATTGACTGACCTTCATGTCTTAAAGTAATGATGGACTGTTGTTTTTCTTTGCCTATTTGAGCTGATCTTGCCATAACATGGACTTGGCATTTTACCAAATAGGACTATCTTCTGTATACCCCCCACCTTGTCACAACACAACTGATTGGCTCAAATGCATTAAGAAGGGAAAAAAATCAACAAATTAACTTTTAAGAAGGCACACTGTTAATTGAAATGGATTCCAGGTGACTACCCCATGATTTATGTCCAAATAGCCACTTGTTGTTAGCGTGTTCAGCCCAGTAATCCATCTTCATGAGGTGCGAGCATTTCATCCAGACCATAAACTCAAAAAGTTCTGTTACAGTCCTTTATAAACATGTCAAACTATGTATGGAATCAATCGTTAGAATGTTTTTAACATAAAACATCAATAATGTTCCAACCGGAGAATTCCTGTCTTCAGAAAAAGCACTGGAACGCGGAGTAACTCTGTCGGGAGCGCGCGTCATGAGACCGAGGCTCTCTGCCAGACCACTGACTCAAACAGGTCTCATGAGCCTCTCCTCTATAGTAGAATCCTCATTCAACTTTTAAAAGACAGTTGACATCTAGTGGAAGACCTAAGAAGTGCAACCTCATCCATATCTCAATGTGTACTCGGTAGGCAAAGCTTTAAAAAACTACAAACCTCAGATGTCCCACTTCCTGGTTGGATTTTTCTCAGGTTTTCGCCTGCCATTTGAGTTCTGTTATACTCACAGACTTCATTCAAACAGTTTTAAAAACTTCAGCGTGTTTTCCAGTTCACTCTGGGCACGCTATTCATCCAAAAGGGAAAATGCTGCCCCCTATCCCAAAAAGGTTAACACTTTTTTGGTTACGACATGATTCCATATGTGTTATTTTATAGTTTTGATGTCTACACTATTATTGTACAATGTAGAAAATAGTAAAAATAAAGAAAAACCCTTCAATGAGTAGGTGTTCTAAAACTTTTGAACGGTAGTGTATATGCTGAAAATGAGATCAAATGTACGTATGAGATATCAACATTCTTCTGAAGGCTTGTCAATTGTATGGTTCCGCTCACAATCTTATGAACTAGAAAAGCTAAGAATGGTCTGGAAGTCACATGAAAAACAATCTCTGCTCTTCCACTGAAAAATCCACCCTAGCCAGACACTACTAAATCATGAAGAGGACCGTTCTCCTTTCAACATGTGTCTGATGATATTCTAGGAGACTCTTCTCCTGCATCTCCTCTTTCACCTTTCCATAACTGTGAAATCTGTGACTAATCACTTTGATTCTGTCCAGCAATCGGCTCTGATTACCCCCTACCTTCCCCACAAGTGAAGCCTCAGTCCTGGCCATCTGATATTGAGAATATCCTCCTTCCCCGGTCCCAACCACTAATTGAGCATACCCTGACTGGGTGCCGAATTAATAATGACATCATGTTTTCAGGCATCTGTCAGCAAGTGTATGGCCACGCCGGGGGCATGAACAAATACAGAGCGTTATTTACAACACCGCTTCTGTGAACCTCTAAAGTACCTCGCTGAAGGACATTCTAAATGAGGAGATTGTTATAGTTATAGTAGAACAAGCAAGAGAAAATATGCGCAGCATCCTCGTAAGAACCCCAGTAAACCTACATTCCTCATCATTCCTGGCGTGTACACATGAAGCATTAGTCTGGTGTTTAAGTGGATTTTTGCCGTGGTTGGTGACACAGGTCATGGCTATGGCATGTGTTTTCTCGAAACAATTTATGATATACAGGCTCTCTTTCACTGTGTATGTGTCCCCAGGGCAGTAGACCTCTGGGTAATATGATTAAAAATGACGTGCGGTGTTGATGATTGTGCGTGATGGCAGTGCTGTCGTATAACTGTAGTTAATGGGGATTCATTTACATGGCAGCATTGTGGTGTCCCGCAGGGCCCAGCTGTGGGTCCCCGTCTCATTTCTCCCCCTGCCAAGCTCAGCACATCTGTAACTTATATGCTTCCATGCTACACATGAACCATCTCCCTCCCTCCCTCCTTCCCTCCGTGTCATATGGATGCAATGTTTTTTTAAAGTAGACAAGCAGTGTGATAATTTCTCTTTCTCTAATCAGTGCTCTCACTCATCACCTTCTTTGTTTTCCTTTTCCCGCAGCGTATGCAGTGATTGCGAACGGACAAGTGGAATGCCCTAAGGGTTACAAAAGGATGAACATGACTCATTGTCAAGGTAATGGGAATGAAAGATATCTTGTTGTTTGGTTGTGTTTAGTAATACCAATAGTGCCTGAAGAACTGTCATTTAATTTTTTCTCATAGATCAAATCAAATCAAAGTTTATTTGTCACGTGCGCCGAATACAACAGGTGTAGACCTTACAGTGAAATGCTTACTTACACGATCTAACCAATGGTGGTGGGGGAAAAAAGGTATATGTGTGTGTAGATAAGTAAAGAAATAAAACAACAGTAAAAAGACAGGTGAAAAAATAGTAGCAAGGCTATATACAGACACCTGTTAGTCAGGCTTATTGAGGTAGTATGTACATGAAGGTATTGTTAAAGTGACTATGCATATATGATGAACAGAGAGTAGCAGAAGCGATGAACAGAGAGCAGAGAGCAGATTGTATTCTAACAACATGTCTGCATTGAATTCAAATGACCCAAGTCAACCCCCACACTCCACCACACCCTATTCTCAAAACGTTATGTCTGTATTGTGATAAGAACAGTTGTACACTGCCCATACATGACCGTGCTTAACAAACCCCCAGGGCCTGTATAAAAGTATTCTTGTCTATATGTCTAGCCCACTGGGAACAGGGTCATGGGTACAACAAGCTGTGGCCTGGGTCAGAGTTCAGCTGCCCTAATATGCCCCAGGAGGGAGTGGCGTTTTTAATTGCTCTGTGGAGGTCTGTATGGAGCTATATAGCCAATGCCTTTTGTTAAACTTCTGTTACAGTTTGTTCTCAACACTCCCACTCAATCTGTCAGCGGGGGATAGACGGCGTGACTTCCAGCTCACCCATCCATCTGTGTGTGAAAACAAACTGTGTCCGTCCGTCCCTGAATGTGTTGGATGCCTCCCTCCTCACTGCCTTTTAGTGGGCCCTGTCAGCCTGCTGACGGCTATAGAAGAGATATCCTCCCACAACGTACATCCACTGGATGCTGTAGATACTGTAGACCAGTGTTTCCCAACTCCTTTCCTCCAGTACCCCCAACAGTACATATTTTGTTGTGGCCCCGGACAACCACACCTGATTTTACTTATCAACTAATCATCAAGCCCTTGACAAGTTGAATCAGGTGTTTTTGTCTGGGGTTACAGCAAAGAAATTGTACTATTGGGAGGACCAGGGTTGGGAAAATCTGCTGTAGACAACCACAAAGAGGGAGGGAACCACATATAAGATGGTTAAATCATATTGGAATTCAAAGATCAATAGGTCTATTTTGGCCTGAAGATATATGCATTACCTCATACATCAGTGATTTCTGGATGTTTCTCGTGCTATTCTCCAAATATAGTTTCTGTCAGTGCTAAGGACTATCAGTTAGATTTATGACCAGCTCTTCCACTCCCAACTTCCAAAGACTTGATTTATGTTTTTTTAATCTGGATGACATTGCACACTTAATCTTATGGAGTGTACCATCATCAACAGATCATTTTAGATGTTATAATGGTTTGAAATGCACATCGCAGACAAAAAAAATACACAAAATGTAAAACAAGAAGATTCGTTTTATTTTATTAGATTGGTCATAATCAACAGTAAATTTCAACAAGTTTTCTGAGATGCATGGCAACTACTGTAGTAGAGTGTATTGTGGATACTGTGGGTGTTTCTTCTCTGTGGTGATGGAGTTATTAATATGCTAAATTATTTTGCATTCCTCGTATTTATATAAAACAAAGCGGTGGACAAAGACACTTTTTATGCTGTCCAAAAGGGTGTCAAGAGTTGCCAGTAAAGTAATGTATCTGACTTTAATTCAGCTGGCTTTTTCTGATCACTTCAAGATGTTCTCCCCTCACAGTCCCTCATTTTTGGAGGCTGAAAAACCAAACTGACAGATATTCACAATATTTACTGGCCAGCTTCAAAGTCTTGTTCCAATTCAGCTGGAGCTCCATTCCACAAAATTATTTTATTTTACCCCTCAGAACAACTGCCAAGGAGGCAAAAAGCTGATTTTTCAGTGATTCTGTCATTATTATCAAACGGGTGTCCTCCTTGCCAAAGCGTGACTCCTCGCCTTGAGCTTCTTGCTCTGTATTTCAGAGTAGGAGAAAAAGTATTGTGTCTTACCCTGTGTCTGAGCACAGACGTGATTCACCCTGCTCTTTCTTTCTACCCCTGCTGCTGAGCTCGGTGGCCCACAGTGGGCATCGCGTCACAGATAAGATGTCCCCTCGGAAACACAAGCTGTTTTGTGACCTCCGGACAGGCCCTTATCTTTCAAACACTCCAGAGAAACTGGGTCAGCTGGAGTCACCATGAATATATATAGGGCTGCTTATGTAGTGGAACATCTATGGCCTCACTGCCATAAACTTAATATGTGCTGTTTCTGTTGTGAGTGGGGGGCTTAAGTCTCTATAGACAGCAGGTCATATTTTTAGTTAGCCTATATTGAGATGTTATAGTGAACGGATCAGCTTGTCGAAGCACCCGAACACAGGCGGGAAATATAAAATGAACAGACCAGAGGCAGTGGTTGTGGTTCCTCTGGTATTGTTTACTAAACGGGTCTTCTTTCACCTGACAAAAATAACTCCCGTGCAGGGAACGTCCGACTCTGAAACAACTGCGTAACAAAAGAAATAAACATAAACTAGGCCATTGACCAAAAAAAAAGCAAAACAAAAACAACAAACGGCTACTCCTGTCTTTAGACTATCATCTACTCATAATAGTTACAAGAGGAACACTCCTCTCTACCTATAGCCTGCCTTGGCTAACAGAGAGACAAGGTGCCCCGTACACAGACGCTTTCTCTGAGGTAGGAAAAACCCATGTCCTCGCAGGTCCCCGTCTCTACTCCCAATCGTCCCCCAGCTCCTCTCCTGGCACACGGATATAGAGGAAGACACAAAGCAATTAGTGGGCCCAGCTGTGTACTAATTGGCTTTACACTGAGTACCTGTCCCCTGAGGATGGTGCTGTCGTGTCGTCTTCCTCCGGCTGGTCACTGAACTCTCACATTATGGATTGAGATTTGACAGATGTTCCATCCAAGGACCGGTCAAGTTCTTACATGTATCTGAGAAGATTTGGAAAAGTAACACTTATTCTTCCCAAATCCTCAAATGGATGGGTTTTTCGCTTCTTGACTTATGGTTAGTGTCTGACTCAAAACATTTAAACACCTCAGTCTTCACAGAGGACCCACCAGTCCCCACTCCAATAGTACTAGATATTTCCTTTACAATGACAGTAAATAATTATCCTGGTTGTTTATGTGAATCCTCTACAAGCTTATTTTGGCCCTGCCGTCATAAAGTGAGGAATGACGAGTCGGGTGAGTTCAGGGCCGGCAGGTTGTCAGTTTAAGCGCAGTCAGGGGACTCTTTGGGTGGAGTCATCATTCCGCGTCATTACTACAATAACAATGGCGTCATGAGAAACCTGTCGGAGGGCTCTGATGGAAGTCTATGTGTGTTCCATCTGTGCGTATATAATAACAGAGAATGTCTCTTGGAGAATGAGTGAGCGACCAACCATGAAGTCAGATAGGTGTTGAGATTAGTGCAGGTCATGACAGGCTGTCAGTTCCAATCTCTTACCCCCGACCAGACTGTACCACTAACACTAATCTGGAGTCAACCTGACCCTGGATTACAGACCCCATGTGATGAAGGAAGGCTGAGCCTAACGTTAAACTTCAGCCTTCAGCTCTACATCCCTATAGTCCCTGTCGCCTCCACAAGCAGTGTTGTTGTCTCTCTGAGTGGGAGCTAGCAGAGTTCCGTTTCCCCAAGAGATATGGTTTGGTCAGAGCTCATAGTGTATAACCCAATGACATGAGTTGTCCATTGCGTCTTCTTTATGTGCCCCATGGCTCACCCAAACAGGAAACAATGTCCGCCCATTTGCTTACACTTGAGTCGGCCTGTTTACATCATTACTAACAGAGGGGCTTGGGGATAAGTCATGGGGGAGTCAGCTATTTATGACCTTAAACTTGTTCCCCTTTTAATCCCCCATACCACCAACACACATGCACGCACACACACACACACACACACACACACACACACACACACACACACACACACACACACACACACACACACACACACACACACACACACACACACACACACACACACACACACACACACACACACACACACACACACACACACACACAGTGCATTCAGAAAATATTCAGACCCCTTGTCTTTTTCCAGTTTGTTATGTTACAGCTTTATTCTAAAATTGATTAAATAGTTTTTTTCCTCGTCAATCTACAGACAAATACCCCATAATGACTAAGCAAAACCAGGTTTTTATACATTTTTGCTAATTTGTAAAGATTTTAAAACTAAAATATCACATGTACATAAGTATTCAGACCCTTTACTCAGTACTTTGTTGAAGGACCTTTGGCAGCGATTACAGTCTCGAGTCTTCTTGGGTATGACGCTACAAGCTTGGCACACCTGTATTTGGGGATTTTCTCCCATTATTCTCTACAGATCCTCTTAAGCTCTGTCAGGTTGGATGGGTAGCGTCGATGCACAGCTATTTTCAGGTCTCTCCAGAGATGTTCGATCGGGTTCAAGTCCGGGCTCTGGCTGGGCCGCTCAAGGACATTCAGAGACGTGTCCTGGAGCCACTCCTGCGTTGTCTTGGCTGTGTGCTTAGCGTCATTGTCCTGGTGGAAGGTGAACCTTGGCATTCAGGCCAAACAGTTCAATCTTGGTTTCATCAGACAAGAAAATCTTGTTTCTCATGGTCTGAGAGCCTTTAGGTGTTTTTTGGCAAACTCCAAGCGGGCTGTCATGTGCCTTTTACTGAGAAGTGGCTTCCGTTCTACCATAAAGCCCTGATTGGTGGAGTGCTGCAGAGATGATTGTCCTTCTGGAAGATTATCCCATCTCCACAGAGGAGCTCTGGAGCCATGTCAGAGTAACCATCGGGTTCTTGGTCACCTCCCCGACCAAAGCCCTTCTCCCTCGATTGCTCAGTTTGCCCGGGTGGCCAGCTCGGGCAAGTCTTAATGGTTCAAAACTTCTTCCATTTAAGAAGGATGGAGGCCACTGAGTTCTTGGGGACCTTCAATGCTGCAGAAATTGTTTCGTACCCTTCCCCAGATCTGTGCCCCAACACAATCCTGTCTAGGAGCTCTACGGACAATTCCTTCGACCTCATGGCTTTGATTTTGCTCTGACATGCACTGTCAACTGTGAGACATTATATAGACAGGTGTGTACCTTTCCAAATCATGTCCAATCAATTGAATTCACCACAAGTGGACTCCAATCAAGTTGTAGAAACATCTCAAGGATGATCAATAGAAACAGGATGCACCTGACCTCAATTTCGAGTCTCATAGCAAAGGGTCTGAATACTTATGTAAATATGTTTTTTCTGTTTTTAAAATTTTTAATACATTTTTATTACATACAAATTTGTAAAACCCTGTTTTCAATTTGTCATTATGGGGTATTGTATGTAGATTGATGATTTATTTAATCCATTTTAGAATAAGGCTGTAACGTAACAAAATGCAGAAAAGGTCAAGGTTCTGAATACTTTCCAAATGCACTGTATATATACAGTACGCTGAGTGTATAATACATTAGGAGCACCTTCCTAATATTGAGTTGCACCCCCTTTTGCCCTCAGAACAGCCTCAATTTGTTGGGGCTTGGATTCTACAAGGTGTCGAAAGCGTTCCACAGGGATACGGGTCCATGTTGACTCCAATGTTTCCCACAGTTGTGTCAAGTTTTACTTTGGGTGGTGGACCCGTTCTTGAGAAACACAGGAAACTGTTGGGCATGAAAAAACTGCAACGTTTGCAGTTCTTGACTAATTCATAGGCACTTTAATATTTGTTCTTGCCCATTCACCCCCTGAATGGCACACATACACAATCCATGTCTCAATTGTCTCAATGCTCAATTTACTATAAAAGTGACCAAAAAAAACACAATACATTATTTACCATTAATTTATATTGGTCACAAAATAATCTGAAACACAACCAAAACAAACAACAAATGCATCCAACAAGTTTGTAGAGTTACGAGCTTGATGTAATCATCGCGTGCTAGAAATATGAGGCCAAGAACTAAACCTTTGACTACTTTAATACACTTATAAAGTGAATTTGTCCCAATAATTTTGCTCCCCTAAAATTTACAAAAAGTTCTGTAATTTCTAAATGGATTAGAATGCCCTAAAATTAAAGTTGACAGCCTGCACATTAACCTCATAGTTACTGCACAATTTCAAATCTAAAGTGCTGGAGTACAGCACCAAAACAACAAAAAATGTGTCACTGTCTCAATTATTTTGGAGCTGACTGTATATACAGTATATATATAGAGAGAGAGGCC